>NC_056731.1:1182347741-1182670241 GCF_019279795.1 Protopterus annectens | reverse complement strand
AACCCCTACGTAACGAGATAGGTTGCCAACTGGCTCATGGACAGAACCCACATGGTAAGAGTTGCGGGAGCTAGGTCTGATTATAAACCAGTTACAAGTGGCGTTCCGCAGGGCTCAGTCCTAGGACCCCTCCTGTTTGGCGTATACTTCTCAGAGGTACAGATGACTGCAAACTAGGGGCTATAATTGACTGTCCGGCTGACACAGACATCTTCCAAAAGGGTCTCACTGAGACAAGATACCCGGTGTCAAAACCATGGCCTCAAGCTAAACGCCAAAAAGTGCATAGTCATCACCTTTGTTTTTTCCAAAGTAGCCACAAATTACCACATAGGTGGTAGCCCCCTAAATACAGAAAATGAAATAAGGGATCTGGGGACCCAAGTAGATAGTAATCTCTCCTTTTGATAATCACATTGCCAAAGTGGTTAGAAAATCCCTCTATGTGGCCCACCTAATCACAAAAGGGACTGCATCCAGATCAAAAGAGGTCATTGTGCCCCTCTACGCATCACTCATCAGACCCATCATAGAGTAAAACACCCCATTTTGGATGTACCTTACAGAACACCTGCAACAGCTAGAAAGACCACAGAAGTACCTCACCAAGAGGATCACTGGCTTCAAACAGATGCCCTATGCAGTTCAACTGAACTCCAGCTGTACTCAAGTTGCATACCGCCTACTCAGAGGTGATCTCTGCCTGATATACAAGGCCATGTCCAACCCAGAATTGATGGACATGCTCTACATAAAGAAAACCATATCCCTTCGAGCCACATGCTCTAGGGATCTAAACCTCACCACAACAATAAATAGGACGTGCTGGAGGGACAGATTCTTGTCCCAGAGACTTCCCATGCTCTGGAACAAGATTCCAATCTACATTAGGCAGAGCTCCTCACTAACACTCTTCAAGAGAAACCTTGACGAGTGGATGGGAAACAGGAAGTTTACCCCGGGATCACTTCAGTAGCTCTGCTGGACAGAGGCACAGGGAACTAATCTAAGGGGGTGGTGAAAGCAAACACATTCTGGCTAGGCTTATAAATGCCTTTGGGCAGATAGCCTAGTACCTATCTGTGAACCTATTAAAATGATGCCCCAGCCTTGACTGCCACCAGGGGGCATGAGAGACAAACCCATTTTGGACAGATCCCCAGTCCATCACAAAAATGCATGTGCAGCGACACACACAGACCATACTGAAACCTATGGGTAATTTGGAGAAGGCCGATTAATCTACTACATCTTTGGGTGGAAGCCGGAGCAAGGTCAAAAGGATGCAGGAAGAAATATGCAGAGTCCGCATAGATAGTATCCCAGCTGGGAACCAGTACAGCAAGGAGAAATGCTGCATAAAACTTTCTTAGCCATACACAAGAAACTACTGCTAAAGAGGCAACAAAAGTAAATGAAATAACTAGGATGCACTTCATTTTAGTAACCCCTTCAACACACAAAAACTATCCTTTTGGTTCAAAAGACAAAGCAACATTAGGAAAACTCATGCTATCCATTAATAAAGGGAGAACAGTAGCATTGGTGATGGAATATTAGAAACGGCTATTAAATGTTTTACAATGAAGTAGTTTAACAGCTGTGAAATAATTGTTCAAGTTGTGTTTGTTTCAGAAAGTCCATTTACTACAGGAGTGAAACAAATCACTTAAACCATTACAGGTAATCATTCTGCAAAGCCCCATAAAACTTCATAAAACACAAAGCAAATGCAATTCAATTTAGAAGCACAATCTGACCCACCCCACAAAAAGTCAGGCATTACAAAAGTCCTACTAGAACAAGAAAAATACACAGCAACAACAAAATACCCTACTTAATTCAGATTATAAAATTATGAGTGCCTGTAAAACTCCTGCAAAATATCATACAGACTAATCAGAAAGGCATCATCCATGAGAATACGGTATTAATATCCCACAACAAAATGTGCGAATATAAGTTACACAGTGTAATAGGAGTCCTACTGTTCATCTCCATATGGTTGAACCGACACTCAGAATTAACTTAAAAGGATTGCTGGCATCCTGCCAGAGAACAGACTCAAAAGAGCAGTGAGATGTGTAGTATTTTCTTCGGTTTCTGCATTTTTTCTGAGTTTGTATGATTTCAGAGTTGGAATACATATACTTTGGGATGGGTGTGGGGGGCTTGTTCCCACCTTGAGTTTTGCAACCTTAGCAGTGCTACTGTTTTCATTAGCAACCTCCAATGGTTTTAGAGGTGTTCAGTTTGATTAATCTCATGCATGTCAATTAAAATGAGATTATTCATAATGGACCACAAAATTCTTCTTTTCGGAGACATTAAAAAACCACTTGGCAATTTGATATGTACATTTTTATGTAATTGTATATACATAGAACATAGTTTTCATATAAGTTTTCATTTGTTAAAAAAATAAATAAATAAATAAAAAAAATCACCAGCATTGAACAATTTTAATTCCTCACTTAGCTCTTAACCAGCAATAACTTTCACTGCATGTATGAAACTCTCTCCTAACATGGAACCTTAGTTATAGCAAATACCATACAACCAGTATAACATAACTATGACATAACTGCTCAAATCAGAACACTTATTAATGCAGCGGACCAGTCCCCAGAAAAGACACCATTAAAATTCTGATCCCAGTAAGTGAAAACATCACTAACTACGAAAAACAGTATAATGTAAAAGGAATACATTTTTCAAATACAGGGTATACCACAGCATTTAAATTGTGTGTATTTATAGAATATTACATGCTCAAGAGAGACAGATCTACTTTACAATACTGACAAGGACATATTTATTCCGCCAACATATTATACTTATGTTGCAGAAGATATTAAGATCTTGAGAGGATGTTTATGCCACCACTGGACTTGTGGATATGCAGCAAGTCTAAGAACATTCACAGCTGTATTATGTTCTTCATATTGATCACTGCTGCAGTAGCCTTAGCTATATAGCTGGATTACCACAGCTTGGAACAACTGGGATGTGGAAGGGGTCCATGAGTCCATGGATAGTGATCCTAGCAAAGTCTGACCTAGACCAGGTGAAGGAATCTAGCTTGTAGTGCTTTGAAAAAGTATGTACAGAGGACTACATTGTTTGTTTCTACTAAACTCCAAAACTTTACAAAAAGCCATAGATGAAACCAAGGCCCCAGAAGAACGTGCAAGGACTCTGCCTGGAATAGCTTTGTTGTGGTGGGAACAACAAAAAGTAATGTCCAAAGATAATCCTTTCAGACTGCTTTGACACAGATTGCCTCTTCTTACCTTCACAAGAAATGAACTGATCAGAAGTTCTGAAAGATTTTGACCCGTCATGATTTACCAGAGTGGTCTGTGGACATCCAAGATAAGAAACTGTCTGGCTTGCTTGCTGTACTCTGCCTGAATATTGCTGCTCTCTCTCTCTCTCTGCATTTTATTTTGAAGTTTTTATTTAAGGTTTGGTTAGCTCTATTTTGTATCTTATTCTTGGTATTACATTTGTTTTAAGTTTTCTGTTATGTTGTTTTAAGATGTCTTGGCTGGGATCAGTTAGAAAAGTTAGCAAAAAATTCCTTTGCAAACAGTGAATAATATCAGCTAATTAGTCGAAGGAGCTGAGAAATAGCATCCCTCACTTAGCTAGAAATAATTCTATTTAGCTGGAGTGCTTGGTTGGCTTGCTTGCTGTACTCGGTCTGCATTTTATTTTTCCCACGCACCTTCCCAATTGTTGTTGTATTCTTAAACTTTATGGCTTTTGAGTTGCTCACCTCTACTATAAATCTGATTTTGGACCCTCCTCCCAGTACCATCTCATCAGCTCATTCTAACAAGTACGGAGAGATCACTCGGGGAAGATCCAATCCTTTCGTTCCTCAATCTTTAAGAATCTTCTTTTTCCTCCCTTCCCATTTAAGCTAAAAAAAAAAAAAATTTGCATTTTACTCAGCTGTATTTGTGTTTCTTCATACTTTATTTTATTATTGCTGCATGCTCTTAAAGTGCTTATTTACATTTATTTTGCTGCATTAATGCTGGTTAGTAGCCTGATAAAATTGTAACTGTTATTCTAAGCCTCTTAGTTTGGGTTTAAGCACTTGGGCTTCTGGTCAGTTGTTTTACATTAACAAGGTTTGTAGTCTACACTCTTGTGGCAGGAGAGGTAGCTTACCATCCTTCTATGCTGGAAATGGCTGGTTGAAGACTAAGTGTGTCTGTTATTCTAAAAGTGTCATAGTTCTGGTTTAAGTGCCTGGGCTACAGGCCAATTATTTTACATTAAGAAAGTTTGTGGTCTACACTCTTGTGGGAGGAGAGGGTAGCCTCTGCCCTTCTGAGCTGGGAGTTGGTGGTTGAAGGCTTATTATACCATGACCCCCCCATTAATATTCCAAAACGTGCACGCTGATTGGCCAGCGTGCACGTTGTAAATCGACTTATACCAACGGAAAAAGGTCCGGTCGCCCGGACTTTTTCCATTAGTGTAAGTCTCTTTTAAAACACTATCTCGCTATGTTAAGAGAGTTTAACATAGCGACACAGGTTTAAAAAGCAGCGGAGATCTCCGTTGCTTTTTAAAGCTGTCTTGCTATGTTAAACTCCTTTCACATAGCGACACAGTGTGTAAAAAGCAACGGAGATCTTGCTTTCTCCGTTGCTTTTTTTAAACCTGTCTCGCTATGTTAAATGGGTTTAACATAGCAGACAGCTTTAAAAAACGGTGATCTCTGTTGCTTTTTAAAGCTGTCTAGCTATGTTAAACCCATTTAACATAGTGAAACAGTAAAAAGCAACGGAGATCTTGCTTTCTCCGTTGCTTTTGGCCACAGCTCTGATGTACTGCGTAGGCATGCGCAGTACATCAGAACTGCCGCGGATACCAGACAGCTGCGGAAGGGCAGCAGAGAGGCATTATACAATGCCATTATTTAAGAAAAGTAATTTCTTTTCTTAAATAATGTCATAGTATAATAGCAATAACCCACTTCTGGGTGTGGGTAATGCGGGATTTACCCACGGTTGTCTGTTTGGTCCCGAGGGCTTCACCCTCGGGACCAAACCACGCCAACCGTGGCTAAATCCCACATTACCCACACCCAGGTGTGGGTTATTGCTATATTGTGCCTCCTTATTTGAAGTGTTTTTTCTGCAATTGTTGCACTTTGGTGTAGCACTGACTAGATTCAGATCTGATGAATCTAGTTGTTTGTATAACTTCAGAACTAAGCTGGGCTATCTTTTGTTGGAGAAGGCCCCCTGCACCCTAGTGGCAGGACTGTGCAGTTAGAACTCATCTGATGAAGGTTGCTAGAACAAGCCTCAGTTTTCTGCTTTTTTATTGCTCTAATTTGTTTAAATCAGTTAGCTATTGTTTGCTCTGGTTTGTGCTAGTTTGCACATCATGCACAGGTGTGCAGCTGTGGGCACCATTGGTGGTTATAAACACGAAAACTTTTGCCTGCAAATTTTCCCTTAGTATTCTGTTGTTGCTCCATCAGTGAGTTCTTGCAACTGTCCCTCACTGAGAGGTGATACATTCAGCAAAGCTCCTGAGGTACCAACACAGATCCTACCCACTAGCCCTTTCTAAATTTGGTTTGTCCACTTCTCCAGTCCTCTGCTTTACCTGATCATTCCTGTCCTCTCCCTGTTTTCTGACCACATCATCTTACCTACTATTATGGATGGACAATTTCCCACAGTTTCTCAGGCCAGCCTAGTCAATATGGGCATCCTGAGGCAATGTAGCAATGGCCTCATATACACTGACAACCCACTTCTTCTAGCCCACACAAATTCATTATATGAGAGATGCAACTATATCAAGAACCTATAATCCAGGCTCTCACTCACCAGTCAGTATATGCACATCTCACTTCCTGCACCTACCAAACCAACACAAACCTACACATGCGGAGGTCCTTACCAGAAATTTACCTAAATAACGGAGACCTCTCAAACACAAACAAGCATGCTTCACGTAATACATCCTCTGCAGAGCATAGTACAAATAATATATCATACACCAGTGTCTCACTAGTCAAGGCCCTAAGGCATAACACAAAAAGCAACTCAATTGCGTGATGCACAGGTGTCCCTCTCACCAGGTTGGAGAAGGAAAATGATGCAGTCAGCTGTCAGGTGCCGGGATCCACCATCTCTCTCTTACACACACACACACACACACACACACGTCTCTCAATATTAGGCACTGTTACCACTTTGTCATAGTCCATGTTGCTGGGACAGACTTGAGACGTACCTCACTGGACTATATGAAAAAAAGAGACAGGATTGTCTGATTATATGTCTCAGGCAGGTATGTCCCTAGCCTTAAACAGCAGTTTACCTTCACCTAGGATGATACCTCAATATAAAACAAAAAAATGATTCAACAACTGGCTAGGTTTCTGGTGTCATTCAAAGGGGATCCAGTATCCAGCAACCTGGGATGATATGGTTGACAGACCTTGATGCTTTGCTAGAGATGGTCTTCATCTGTCACCCCTAGGATTTTGGTTACTGGCTAATGCTAGTTACCCCCATAGTGCTTTTTCAGGCAATGTCACAAGAACAAAATTCCCCAATGTAAAATTGCCTCTAAAAACAACCTCAAGGTTATGCTGCTAAAACAGTAGGAGTCTAAACCAGAAACTGCACTCACTGACAGCAGTCCTTACATTGGAAGATGTGGACATTTGTGCAGTCACTGAGATAGGTTTAAGGCTGTGGAGAGCACCCAGCTATACCAAGTTACATTTCCTTCCACACATTCAGACCACAAACTGAAGCCATGAGAATTAAAGGAGGTGGTGTAGCAATATTCACTAAAGATAAATACACCTCTAGATTGGTTAAACAGCATAATTCCCTTGAATTACTTCAGGTGCAACTGACTGTAGCCAAGACCTATCTTGAGGTCATTGCCAGCTTTAGCACACCTTGCATGAATCAGGACATCCACTCAACCTACTTGGATCTACTTGAGTCAATCAAAATGCAACACTCTGGTTTTGGGTGGCTTTAATTACCTATCCATTGACTGGGTAAATTATATGTGTTCTAACTAACTTGCCCAAAGGTTCCTGGACTTCATTAATTCCAATACCCTGTACCAGCTGGTTAATACACCCACAAGGGGCTTAAACACCCTAGATCTGGCTCTCACCAACATGGGGGACCACTGCACCACTCCCAGTGTGTGGCCATCCCTGGTGAGATCTGACCACAAATCAGTCTCACCAGAGGTAACTATAACAGAAGACCCCCTTAGCAACAACTAGACTAAAAAACTTCTCCAAGGCTAATTACATTCTCTTACATGACAGCATAACAGCTTCATTGCCCCTTCCCCCACTGATGTAACAGACACCTATGCCAAGTTGCACACCAATGCTTTATACAAGCACCTGAACAATTGTATTGATTCTGCCATACCTGACAGAACAAAAGCAGGAGAAAGAAATTGCTAAGAGTAGGAAGAACAGTCTCAAAACTGGAAACACTCCCTCCTCACAAAGCAAATAAGACTCCTAGTGAAGTCCTCCAAAGCCAACTAAGAATCCAAATTAGCTTCCCTAACTAAGAAGAACCACAAACTGTTCTTTAGTTACATCAGTAACCTCAAAAGTAAGTACAAGGCCCAGATTTGTTCTGAAATCTTAGTTAATGGTACTACATATACAGAACCTGTGGATATAGCAAACCTGCTGGCAGACAGGTTCACTGAAAACTTCACTCCCCTGTCCATGCCACATATATCCCAAAAGCATCCCTAACAGCTGTCCCCCATCTAGTATTTCTGAGTGGGTCTTAAACACCCTCTCCAAGGTCAAAAACACAGTGTCTATGGGACCAGACAACACTGGGCATATTTTTCAAATCACAGCCTAAGTACTGGCTTCATCCCGGTGGAATGGAAAACGGTGATGGTCATCTCTTTGCACAAAGGGGGGGGGGTGTATCCACAGACCCTGGGAGCCACAGACCCCTTTAGCCTAACCAGCCTTATCTGCAAGGCCATTGAACAAATCATCATGGACCTTATTAACAAAGATTAAGAAAATCTCCAAATGCTCGACCCCACCCAGTTTGGCTTTGTCAAAGGGAGATCATCCCTGTTAAACCTGGTAGACTTTGAGACAGTCACTAAATCCCTAGACGAGGGCAAATCTGTTGGTCAAAGTAGGGAATGCAGCTCCTCCAGTAGACCCATAACCAGTGATGTTTCACAAAGATCGGTTCTGTGACCCCTACTGATCAGAATCTACTTCTCCTAAGTACAGGCTAAAACTGAAGGACTGTGACTAAAAGCTTGCTGATGACTGCAAACAGGGAGCAATCACTGAAACTCCTAGCGATGTTAACATCCTGCAAGAAGGTCTTATTCAGACTAATGACTGGTGCCAAAGTCATGGTCAAACAATGCAAAAAAATGCATCATCATCCCCTTCGGCAAGGATAATGTTCATGCAAACTACCACTTCAACAGCAATACCCTAAGCACACTGTCAGTGGTGATTGACTGGTCGACAGCAACCTTAACTTTGATCATCGTGTTTCCACTGTGGTAAGAAGAGCATTTTATATTGCTCATCTCATAATCAAGGGCACTGCTGCCAGAAAGAGGTTATAACCCCCCCCCCGTACTCTTCCCTCATCAGACCAATAACAGAGTACAATGCTCCCTTTGGTATGTTCCTTTCCAAACACTTGCGGTAACTGGAGATACCACAAAGGTTCCTTACAAAGAAAATTCAGGGTCTTCAAGATTTGTCTTAGGTGGGCAGACAGAAATAATTGTCACTTTACTCTGTCATACAGACTGCTCACAGACAACATGTACCTTGCTTAATAAAACAAATCTCTGACCCAGTTTTAACGGAAATGCTGCACATTCGCAAGTCAAATGGCACACGGGTCACTCACTCAAAAAGACCTTAACCTGGTATGTGACATCAACAGAACTTGCTGGAGAGAGAGATTAGTCTCACAGGGATTGCCCCACCATTGGAACAACCTTCCTATTTTTTTTTAATCTCTTTATTCAAGTTTGACAAGAACATTAACCAAACTAAGTACAATGCTTAACATAGCAATATCAATGACTGTGTACATCTGTACTCTTTGCAATACATCAGAGAAAAAAAGACAAAACATAAAAGAACATTAGGATAATATATGATCAGACAACTCCTTCCAATACTCCATAAAGCAGGGGTGAAGTTTCATGTTGTAAATTAAGTACCTGTGAGCCAATAAGTTTTTAATAGCAAAAAGTGTTTAAATCCACCCCATGAAAGTAAAGATCTGTCCTTCCAATTAAGTGTAATATAGTATTTAAATTAGCAGGAAGAGAAACTGAGGTATAAAGTTGTAATTTAGACAACCGGGGGGGGGGGGCAAGATATGTAATAGAGTGAACTTCCAAGAGAGGGTAGAATTCTCATAACCTATTTTTTTCCAATGGAACCCTTAAGGAGCACCAAAGTTTATAGGTGCATTTGCAGTCCAGAAAATGTGGATAAGATCGGCTTTTTCATTAGGATAGAATGCGCATAAGGGGGAGGTATTGGGGTAGATTTTATTCAATATGCATGGTCTAAGATTGACATTATTTAATAACATGAATTGAGAATACCCAAGTTTCTTAAGAGGGATAAATCTAGAGGATATTTGAATGGATTTGGAAATTTGACTGGTTGAGACTGCGGGATCTTGGTCAAGTCAGTATTTAGAATGAATGACCTCCGAGTTTTAATAAAACTAATAAGCTTATACGTGCAAGAAACCATTTTCTTTTTAAGAAGGAATAAATTCCAAAGAGATATACTTTCAGGTCAGGGTAAGGCTCCTCCAAGATAGTGTGACATAGTTCTTTAATTTGTCTTATAATGATTGTGTAATTATTGGGAAGATTCATCTGAGTTCTCATAACCAAAATAGAACCATGCTTGAAATGAAAGCAATCTGAAATAGATTTATTTTTTAAAAGAGGGTACTGGTCCAGGTTAATCATTTTCGTGTTGAGGTTAGGATTAAGGTGAACTGGTTGTAGTGTATTAAAAGCAGGAAACAAGTTTAGAGATTTAAAAACCTTTTGTAAGTTAGTTATTTTATGTTTTTAAAGGACATGTGTATATTAGTCTTATTCAAATTTTCTTTATTAAGAAAAGGGAGGGCTTTAGGGTTAAAGTTGAAAGTTTTAATACGATTGTAAAAAAGTTTGACCCAAATTGGGGACCAACATGGAGCCTTATGAGAAAAATCAGAAATGGCTATTACTCTGATGCAATTAATCAGAGTATAATTTAAAGTCTGGTAGGCCAAGGCCCCCTTTTTCTTTGGGGTAAGAAAGCTTTTTATAGCCAATTCTAATAGATTTGAGAGGCCATAGGAAAATTAAAAGGGAAGAGTGTAAATACTGAAAAAAAAATTATGAATCATTATGTTACATTCATTAAACACGTAAAGGAATCTAGGGAGGTTGTTCATTAATTGTGGCTATTTTAGCAAAGAAGGAAAGTTTGAGTTTTGACCATCTATTAAGGTAATTTTGAACATTCGAACAAAGTTTTGTAATATTATGATAGGAGTTCGATTTCATCAGGACACTACCCATTACTAAGTGCTGTAAAGATTGATTAATACTAATGTCCACAGATGGAATATCAAAAGGGAACTGGCAATAAAAGTTATGGGACAGTAATGATTTCCCAGGATTTCATTTATAATTAGAAAGTTTAGAGGATAGAATTTTCTGAAAATCCAAATTGGGAAGAGAATAGTATAGGTTTAAGTCATTAGCATAAGCCGTTAAAGAAATATTGGTACCACAGAGAACAGGAATACGATGAAAAGTTTTTTTTGAGTAATTAAAAGAAAAAAGTGGTTCAATATAGAGGTTAAACAGATGGGGATAGTGGGCAACCTTGTCTTGCCCCAATCCTAATCTGTCCTGGAGGATAACTGCTTAATTTATTTGTAGAGATGTATGAGCCTTAGAATAGAGGGTTTTAATAATCTGGATAAAGGCCTGGGGTATGTTGAAACTTGGAAGAATCACAAGTAAAAAGTCAATGTTGAGTCGATCAAAAGGCTTTAGTAGCATAATATAGTCAGGATATATAGGGGGTATGAGTAAGGTTAGAGGGGGATATCATCACATCAAGAGTAAGAGTGTGGTCAAATGTTTTGTCTATGTTGCTAAAAGCCCAATTGTTCAGGGGAAATATTATATGAGTGATGACAGACTTATTTTATTAGCTAGTATAGAGGGTAGAGGATAGTTTAGGAGTAAAGGCTTTATAAAATTCTGCAGTGAAACCATCTGGACCAGGAGCTTTATTAGGTTTAAGATTATTAATTGCAACAATTATTTCTTGCCGAGTGATATGGGAGGATAGAAGTTCTTGTTCTCTTAAGTTTGGGGAAGTTTAGCTGGTTTAGGAAAGGTTCTAACTTTAACGTATTAAGCAAAAAATCTAGAGAGCTATACAGATGGGTATGTAGAGTTTCAAAAAGTTTAATTATATCACAATTTAAGTTTTACCTTGGTATGTTATTTCTGAGATAATAGGAGAAGGTTAATTAATCTAGCTAAGAATGGAGGGAAATTGTGCCCATTTTGAGTAATTAGCCAAAGTTTTAATTTCTTGAAAAGAAAGATTTTCACAATATATAGAGTGAAGTTTCTCCTGTAGGTGAGCTAGCTGTGTCTCTGTCTCTTGTGTAAAGTTTGCTTGCAGGTCCAGTTCCAGTTTAGTGATTTTGTCTTTTATTGTCGATTCTTTGAGGAGGAGTTTTTTCTTATAAAAAGGAACTTTGCTTAGAAGGGACCTTCTAATCACATATTTTGTGGAGGCTCAAAAAATATCTAATGGGAGTATACTGGAGTTGAGCGAGTAAAGGTAATGTTCCAAATGGTAGTCTATTTCCTGCATTATGTCATTCTTCTTAAGAGAAATCGGATTTAGAGACCAAATATAGCCTCTGTTGCTAAGAGATTTGGTGAACCAATCTATATCAAAGGGAGATTTTAGAGTGGTCTGAAAGAAATCTGGGATTATAAAAGGAGTTATTAAAATTCAAAAAGGTACTAGAGATTAAAAAGAAATCCAGTGTAGACCAGCTTTTGTGACAATGAGAGTAAAGGGGGGGGGGATTAATAAACATAAGAATCTCAGAAAAAATAAATGGTCGGGGCACACTGGAACAGGCTATAAGCCATTTAAATAGTAAAACAAAAGTAAAGTGCAAGTGCTTTCACCCTGCTAAAGTGCTGGGCTTTTTCAAGTAAATGAAACAAACCATTGCAACTGTTGCAACATATAAACTCTTTCATTTAAAAAAGGCGCCAAAATTCCTTAAAGGAGGTATAACTTCTCCCTTAACAAAACTTCCTTTAGTTAAAAACCATATAGTAAAATAATTTAAAAGTATGTGTAATATAGTTAATTATAATTGATAAACACACAGAAAAACATTAAATGTACAATAAGACAATGTAAGTGTGAAACCACCACCAAAACTCATTATAGTTGAACCAAGGGGAATGTATACACATTTAAAATGTATTATTTCTATGTACTCTACACTTACACTCCTAATTTTTTTGCTTTTTTAATTAAATATGGTTTAATTGATATGTGGTCATTAAGTCCTGGGGGGTTAGTTGTGTTCAATTTAATATGCCAATATGTTTCTCTGCAACACAACTAGTTCTCCCAATCACCCCCCCCCCCCCAGGGTCAACCAACACTTGTTCCAAAATTCCAAACAAAAACCCTCTGTGGGCAGTTTGTGTGTGTAGGTGTTTGTATAATGCTTTGTTCATGTTTTTTTCCTTTTTATATTGTAGGTATGCTCATATATTCTTTTATTTAGGGTCCTTTCAGATTTTCCTACATAAAAACAAGGGCAGTCCCTACATACAGCTAAATAAACTATAACCCCTGGTGTGACAATTACCCTTTCTGAAAGTAACCTACTATTCAAACTGTTTTCCAACACTACTTGTTCCTTATCTACTTACAATATGCATACCTACCACATTTTTTTGTCCCAGTTACAATGTTTTTCCACAACCTTGTTGCTCCTCTCAAATAATTTCTTTAAATTAGTCCCCGTTTTGTATACATATCGGGGTTCATTACCTATCCTGTCCACAATCTCTTGGTTATGTCTTAACATTTTCCAGTTTGACTACTATTTTTTAAAAATCACTAGAGAAATGACTGTACTGGATAACCAAGGCCCTTCCGTAATTATTCTCTACTACACTGTTAGTTGTAGATTTATATAATTTGTACTGGGTGTTACCCCGTAAGTGTGTAAATTTAGTCTCCCATCCCTTAATTTCATTTGCTGTTTCTACTATTCAATTGCTGGGATATCCTCTACCTCTAAAAAAATTGTAAAATTAAGTCAATTTCAGAAAGGAGATCATTCTTTTCTGAGGTCATTCTGGCCGCCCTGACCATCTGACCATTTACTATATTCCTCTTCTGCTTCCAGGGGTGTGCACTCATATATGGAAGGTAAGAATTACTAAATGTGTCCTTGCAATGTATTTTAGATTTCAAATGTCCTTCATATTTTTCTATTTCAACATCCAAGTAGTCTATTTTATTAAGACCTACTTTGTATGTCAACTTCAAAAAGTTAGTACTGGAGTTTAAGTATACTATGAAAGGACCTATGTATTCCTCAGGCCCTTCCCAAATGATAAAAATATTGTCCAGAAAACGCCTGTACAATTTGATGTATTTTCTGTACATAGATCCAAAAATGTATCTAGTTTCCCACTTAAGGAGGTCTAAGTTAGCGTATATGAGGACACAAGCTGCCCCCATAGCAATGCCTCCAATTTGCTTGAAGGTCTTCCCCTCAAAGTAGATAAAAGTTGTTCTCCAGTACTACCCCCATTAGTTCCACTAATACATCTACATCTATCCTAAATGTAGAATTTCTCTCACTTAACAAATCCAGGAACATATCGAGACCTTCTTCCACTGGAATACAAGAAAAAAGGTCCACCACATCAATGGTCAAAACACATTTCTCCTTCGTATGTCGCTTGTGTTAAGCTGCTCAAAAAATCCCATGAATCTACCAATAGGTGCTCGTAATATTTTATTAAATGCTTTAGAGAGTAATCTAAAATGGTAGCTATAGGGTATGTTTTTGATTCTACACCAGAAACTATGGGCCTATAGGGAGGATCTGTGGTGCTTTTTAGCAGGGCGAAAGCGCTTGCACTTTACTTTGTTTTAAAATTACTTATAGCCTGTTCCAGTGTGCCCAGACCATTTATTTTTTCTGAATTCATTGGTTTGATGGTCTGAGTATTTTACCATTTTCTTATTACAAACATAAGGATCTAATAAGTTAGTCACTTTTAAGTTCCATGATAGTTAAAGAGGCATACTTATTGTATTTGGCTTTAATGTTAGTTCTATCCATCATTGGGTCCTGAACAGAATTCCAATCTCCACCCAAAATGTAATAATGGGTAGGGAAGAAGAGAGGATTTTGTATATAGACATAAACAAATCTTGTTAATTAGAACAGGGGGCATATACATTAAGTAATAAAACAGGTTTGTCAAGATGAAAACAGCAAGTTGTGATATAGCACTTTCGTCCATCAGGATCTGAATCAATGTCTCAGGTCCTCTTGAAAAGTTTAATAATGACGGCCACCCCTGCACTATTAGATTTTTTTTTACCAGAGGCTATGACAGCTTTAACCCATTTTATCCCCCGAACAAATTCCATTGGTTGAAGGACATAAGAGTTTCTTGTATAAATATTTAACTTAGATTTGGAAACCAAGTAGAGAAAGTTTCCTTTTCTGATTGCAACCCCTTATTATTCCATGACTCAATTAACTACATTTCAAGAAATCTTTGAGGGAAAGGATGTTAATACAAAGTGTGGAAGAAGAGAGAAAAAGTGCAACAGTGAAAGTTAAGTGGGCAAAGGTACATAGCTCTTCTTGCAATGACCCTGTGCGCCTAACCACAACACTACGTAGCACTCAAGAGCAAGGGATATTGGGTACTATAACATTAAGAAAAGGTATAATACGCGAAACAAAAAGCAGTGCCGTTCCTAAATACTCAGTATTTATGAAGCCATTAGATCCTGAAGCTAAAAAGTTAAACCTAGAGAGCACAAATAGCATAGCTTTCCTAACAAACTACTCATTAACCCCACAGCTCATCAAAGCAACAGGTAGAAAGATAATAAATCTATGAGATGAAATGTATGGGTAAAATATATAGGATATGTCGGCTAGCAAATATTGCTGCAAAGAAGTTACCAATTCCCTATGAAAGATGCAAGCTGTGTGAGATTTACCAAAGTAACATACACTGACTCACTGCAGTAGGTGGTGAATATACGATAAGCTGTTAAATGTAAACATGAATACGGCAAATAGCTAGAATAAATATAAGGGACGCTTAAGCTTAAAATAATATAGTAGTAGTAGTCAAACTACCGCTAAATATCTATCTGGGAGATATTAAAAAGGCATAGTAATTGTCTAATCAGGCACATAACAGTCATTTCCACAGATCACATCTGTAACTTGTATATCGGATAACCAGCTAAAAAGACAGTGGACTTGAGAAAAATATCAAGGAAACGAAGTGAGCCCAAGAGGGGAACAAGTGGTTTAATGTTACTAGGTGCAGCATTCTGTTATAAACACATTTAGAAAACCATTAAGCTATAACAGAAGAGACATTAGATATAATAAATTACTTACTTAGGTTAACATTAGGTACTTTCCAACAATATATATTCATGTAAACCATGAAAAAAATAGAAATAAAAATGAAAAAATGGGAGCAGCTCATCCAACAATGAGTTTAGTCATTCAGTAATTAACCTTGCAACAAACCAATAGGTACAACAATGCTAAAATGTAAATGAGAAGTAACCAACTTGACAAAAGGATCCAGTGCAGGCATTAAATACATAAAAGGGTGGACTTAAACAGATGTGCAATAATCAGATAACAGCCTTGCATAAAATAACCAAATGGTGCTTCGTAACTCAGTCACATCATTGGAGCATCTGAACAGAACAGAGACCAAAGATAGCACCCAAAAGCAGCAGCAGCAAAAAAAAAAAAAAAAAAAAACAGTTTGAAGCAGTCCAGGCAACATGAAGCAGCATCATGGCAACATCAAAGCCGGAAAAAATGTCACAACGTTCTTGTAAAATAACAGAAGAGCTGGGATGCTAAAAAAATACTTACACCTTGTAGTTTATGACCAGATCTGGATTCCAGATATACCAGGGAACAATCAGAGCAAAAAGGGGCTGCAATCTAACCCAATAGAGGAGCAAGCAATGAGGAATACATTCTCCAAGTCCGTTTTTAGGATTAGGTTTCTTTAAAAATCATGGGACTTCTGGGATGCAGAGGTCAAAGGGATGGTTGAAGGTCATAGGCTGCAGGTCCTTGCAGAACTCAGACTGTGTCAGAACTCAAAAACACTGAGGAGTGTAGGCCCATGTGGGAAGTTGCTGCCAGACCATCAGAAACACAACTGGGAAAAAGGTAAACAACTAAACAGGATTATTTATTCAAAAATCTGTATTCTTAGGATATGCCAGCATCGCATTAAATAAATTCAATCCAATTGTATCCAGGTCTGTTTAACACTTGTTCATATCCATCTCAGGGGTTTCTTTGAATATGCCTAAGAAAACTGTTGCAGCCTCTTTACTATTGCAGAGTATTTATAGCCATGGTAGCGGAAAGCCATTGTGTTATGATATTTCATTTGAAATTTAAATTTGGTTTTTAATGAGACAAGCACAGAAAGGAGCAAGTTTTTGTCTTTCCAGCTTAATTTGAGATGGGAGGTCATGAGAAAGGTAGATTTTGTTCCCATTCCAGGTAATATATTTCTTGATTTTACCTGCTGTTAGTATTTTATTAACATGTTGATAATTTAATAACAGCATATGCCAGTCCTGGTTTGTCTGAATCCAGAGCAGGTCTGAAGGTTCTGTGCGCTCTCTCAGTGGTTATGCGAGTGGTGTCTACAGCATTTTCCAGGAATATGGCAAATATTGTGGTAATAGTTTCTGGAAGTTTACTGTGTTCAATCTGTTCCGGTATGCCTCTTATAATGTTAGTACATCTAGATCTAGCTTCCAAATCTAGTCATTTCAGTTGCATTTATTGAATAAGTTTAGCATTGGAGTTAGCTTCTTTATGCAACTGTTTAATTTTAGTTTCATTGTCAAAAACTTGTCTCATTTTTTTTTTTCAATTCTGGTGAGAATTTGATTAATGGAGTTCCCAAAAGTTTTTAATTGATCAGAGAAACTCTGTATAGCCATTTGAATAGGGTGAAGAGCTGATTTAAAATCTTCAAGATTTGTAGAATCTGGCTTATTATTACTAGCAGATCTGGTGGGTTCCTGCAGTTTACCTGTTCTGTCTCAGAGTATCCTTCTCATGAGAGGCTACTGTAGAGAATTTAGTCTTGTGCTAGTTTGAGTATCCATATGATCAGGATCGATCGACATCTTTGGTTTTCTTTTGATATTTTAAAGTGAAGGCCACGCAGCAGCAGCACACTGCATGGAAGGCACATGCAGAGGAGTCCCAGGAAAAATCCATGGTAATCTTCCTTGATTCTGATATCAAAAGTTGTTTTTGGTGAAATAATCCATAGAAGTGAATTGTAATCTGCCAGGCACTAAAGGAAGCACACCAAGACCAAAAAATATTTTTGTACTGTGTAGCTGAGCTATGGATCAACAGTGTCTATAGGATGGCAGCCATCTTGATCTCTGAAGCTTCCTATTCTTATTAAACAAAGCCACTCATTGGCCCTATTTAAGCGTAATTTGGATGATTGGATGGATCACTGGAAATTCACCCCGCGGGTTCCACCTGTGTCGCTCTTGGACAGGGGCAATAGGTGCCAATTTTAGTGTCTGCTTGAACCAGACATCCTTGGGAACATGAGTTGAACTTTGCCGCAGGGCCCTTTAGAGCCTAGCCGTCAGCCTAGTAACTTCCTAGGATCTTTTCTCCCTCTCTTTAGGGTTCAGGGAAGAACAAATAAACAAAGAAAGTGGAAAGAAGTGCCAAAAGTAAACTGAAAACCAAAAATAAGGCACTGGAAGGTTCACCAGAATAAAATCCACTGTTTTATTGATAGGACACTATATTAAAAAACGTAACACACATCCAGAACACATTAACTGTATCACCATGTTTTCATCACAAAAACTTCTTCAGATGAGCATACCAACTTCTGAAACCCCTTTATATACAGAAATCCCCAAATGCCAAAAATTGATGGAATCAGATAAGGGTGGAGGTGTAGTTTTAATGGACAAAAATCACATATGAAGTTAAGATGGACATTTTGAGTGAGGTCAACCAGTACAGGAGGTTTTCTCTGAATGAAGTAAATATTGCTTACAAAAGAAAACAAGTATGTTTAAATGACTTGTGCATTGAAGGGCTTATAGACAATGATACTTACAATTTTTTACATGTTGAGAAACCTAGGATTCCATCAATTTTTGGCATCCCCAAGGTCCATAACGATGTGGGCAACCCAAGGTCAATAATCTCTGCTGAAGGTTCCAGAACAGCCCCCTTAGCTAAAATTGTGGATTCCAAGCTTAAAAAACTGTCCAATGGGGGGGGGGGGGCAAATGTACTCAAAGACTCATGGGACCTTTTGAAAAAACTGCATTTGGGCCTTTATTGTGACCACCTTACTTTAATCACGGTTGATGTGCTAGATTTATTTTCTTCAATACCCCACACTCTGGGGTTAGAATAGTTAGAAGAGGTTTTAAGCGATACTAATGGCATAAGTTTTAATGATTTTAGAACATGTTTAATCTTAATGGATGTGATTTTAAAAAACAATTTTATATTTTTTGAGGGCGACTATTTTAAACAACTAAGAGGTGTTGCTATGGTGGCCCATTGTGCCCCCCCCCACGTACGCTAACATTATACTTTCCTACTGGGAAAAGAAATTTGTTTCAATTGTGATTTCAGATGTTGGAATTTTTATGCTCGTTTTTTGGACATTTGTTTAATTTTGGGTAGAACCTGAGAGCAGGTTTTTAGATTTCTTTAACTATTTGTCTAGCACCACAGATTTCTTACGATTTAGGTATGAAATAAATTCTGACGAAATGAGATACTTGGACCTCAGTATCAGTAAGGCTGGAGAGAACTTCAAAACTAGAGTTCACAGAAAAGCAACATTTTCAAACTCTTACCTATATTACACCAGTGCCATGGTGGTACAGCGGTAGCGTTGTTACCTCACAGCAAGAGGTTCTCCCGTTTGATTTTCGGCTGGACTTGGGAGTGCCTTCTGTATGGAGTCTGCATGTCCTCCCTGCGGTTTGGGTAGCATTCGAAAGACATGCGTGCGTAAATGGGCATGCCTTCATTGAAGGTTTAGCGTCGAGCTGGCACCTAGGCGTGTCGTAAAAATCTACTGCCAATCATTAGTGGACCGGAGTTCCACTGTGGCGACCCCTTACCGGGAAAAGTCGAAAGACAAAATCTACATCACCAAAAGAAAGGGGTAGTAAAGGGTCAGTTTGTTCGAATATCCAGAATGACCTCAGATGACAATGATTTTATTAATGAAATTGCTTATCTTACGGTTTTGTTCAAAGCTAGGGGGTACCCAGAAAAGCTTCTAGCAGAAGTATACAATGAAGTTTTGGAAGCAAGAAAATCTAGGTTTGCCCCCATTTTCGGGAGTGACAATCAGGACCTTGAAAATATTCAAACAAACATCGGAGAGGTCAGGTTATAATAGGTACAACAGTGCTTTGGTTATTACTTATAACAGGGATGCTGGGTTGGCCAGAAACATTATAGAAACAATGGAACAGATTTGCTAGCACATCAGACCTGCAGTATATATTTGATAAACCTTTTAAGTGTATTTACAGAAGGGGACGCTGCATTAAAAATATTTTGGAGAATGGTACCCCTAGGATAGGTGTTTACCTTGCTAATAAAAGGGGCACACACAAGTGTGGTTGTTGTGCCCAATGCCCTTATGTCAAAGTTGGAGAGATGATTCATCTGAAAAGTAAAGTAGAGACAGATTTAAGACAAATGGTTTTGCTAATTGCAATACTAATGGAATTATTTATTTAGCCTTGTGTGACAAATGTGAAGCATTCTATATAGGCAAAACCGAGAGAAAATTAAAATCAAGAATGTATGAACACAAGTATGATATAAAAAAGATGAACAGTAACAATTCTCTGTATAAACATACTCTGAACTGTGCAGGAGCCAATTTTCATTTTTATGTAATAGAAATATTGCCCATTGATCCTAGGGGTGGCCCTTGGGAAACACGCCTAGAATACAGGAAACTGTACTGGCAACTAGTTCCTGAAGCTACTAGGTATCCTTGTTTGAATGAGATGGTTTCATTGAAGCCAGTCTTAAAGCTTAGGTCAGCTAAACTTTAAATTATGTGACATTCCAGCAGATGGTGCGGTTTTACATTTTGTATGACCTACACAAGTGTTTTAAATGTGGTTTTAAAAAGGTTCTATATTTTTAAAACATTTTTTGTTTATAAGTTTTTACAAATTGTAAATAATGTATGTTTTTTTACAAGATTCCTGCTTGACCAACAAATGATTTTCTATGCACTTCTGTATTTATTGTGTTTCACCGTTTGTGTATACAGCTTTTTTGCAATGTATTTTTAAAAGTATAATAGTTTGTTAATTAACTGGGGATGTTTCTGTATATAAAGGGGTTTCAGAAGTTGGTATGCTCATCTGAAGAAGTTTTTGACACAAACACGGTGATAGTTAATGCGTTCTGGATGGGTTTTACGTTTTTTAATATCGCGTGCGATCAATAAAACAGTGTATTTTATTCTGGTGAAACTTCCAGCGCCTTATTTCAGGGAAGAACACGTGGAGATTGATAGTATGGCTTAAAGTAAGCTTTGATACCAATTAGTTTGCAAGGAAACTCAAGTCTCTGAAAAATTAGATAAGGTTGACACACCATAAGAGCTAGCAACTCAGTTATCTTCTTACAGAGGTCAGAGCAACCATAAAAAATATGTTTCCATGTTAAGATGAGCTAGTTCAAATGGTGCAAGTGTTAGCATCTCAAACACAAAAGATAACAAGGAAAAGCCACTGGTTTTCTTGGCAATTTCTTATGAAGCCCTTTCAATTTTGGCAAGGGAATTCCTTGAAATGGTGGTGTATCCATGGGCAGATGTACTGAAATGCCTGACAACCCTTGAGTAAAAGGAGTAAGATGGGTCAGTGGAAAGTAACTCGCATAAACACTGTAAAACCGGAGAAACACTAATCCTTTAAAGGTGCTGGTTATACTGTTGTCACCAACTAGAAAACCTTTTCCATTTGCTAATATATGATTTTCTAGTAGCAAGATTTCATGCCTCCATTAGTACCTGCAGCATGTCCTCAGTAAATAGGTGACTAAATGGCATTCAGACCCTATCAAAAAGGGCAGTCAGTTGAAGCTGTTTAGGGTCAGGATACATCAAACAGCCCCCTATTATTGTGTGTAGATCTAGTCTGTGAGGAAACTAGTGGTAATTCTTCCTTTTTGGAATTGGCCAGGGGCCACCCCAGTTGCCCGAGCCATAAGAGAGTGACCACAACGATCTTGGAGGATTCTTGCTTAATCTTCACAAGTACCTTGGATCTCAGTGAAAAGATTGGAAAAGCATAAATTCCTGTCGAATGAAAAGAAAAAGGCATTGGTCTTCCAGCCATCCTAGCATGGAGTCCTGGAACAGACAGGCAATAAAAGATTTACTTGAACTCCCCACAGATGAATTCATACTGAAGGACCCCCTGATCTAGTTTCCATTGATGAGGGTGTCTGCCTTTGGTGTGCTTACCTTATCTACACCACAGTTTTGCTCTGAAGAAAGGCAGGAAGCCAGTAGAATGAGACTGTGCTTTAAAGCTACATCACGTTAGCATGGATAGTCAATGTTTATATATCACATCACTGTGCTATTATCCATAAAAACAAAGTGGCCCTATGGGCCCAAAGGGGATTCAGCAAACTGATTTCCTTGAGAAGGGCAAGCAACTCATTTATATTTATGTACTTGTGTCAGTCTTTGTTGTCCCAGATACCTTGCACTTTATCACCCCCCACCCCCACTCGACACTGCTCCCCAAGCAAAGTCCAAGGAATTTGTTCTAAGTGACTAATTTGGAGCAAGAAGGGTGAAGAGGAGACCAGGATTTTTGAGGTCTCCAAATGATTTCTCTTCTGGCAAATCGCACAAATGGGATCTGCAGAGATAATGGGTGTTGGTACTGGTACTAAAGATTTCAGATATCAATGCATCTTTCTCATGAGTAGTCTTGAAAGAAGAATTTTAAGAGTCTTAGAATTCTGGGTCTCAAGGCATCTAAAAAGTTATTCAATCACAGTGACCAAAATGTGAGCAAAAAACACGTGGAACAGATCTAAAAGTAAAAAATCAAATTATTTTTCCTGTGGAAGAAAAGCTCTTTTACCAAACTGTTAAGCAGACAACCCAGGAACAAAAACCCATCTGATGGAGTCAAAAACGTGAATGCTCTCTTGGATCCCAGCCTTCATAGGAGATTTCTCCCCCAAGGGAGAGATTCCTGACACTTTGAAAGTGACATTGCAAACATAAGCAAGTAATCTAATTATGGAAAAAAAATGTATATACCCTGTAACCTGCAGTGTGTGATAGCTGGACCTAGACACTTTGTGAATACTCTTGGAGCCCAAATGTTCATAGGCGTTTACTATGCTGACTACCACAAGAGCCTTTTTAAGCGTAGCCATGCATCCCAAATCTCTGACAACTTCTCATACCATTGATAAGTGCAAGCAGGGGCTCTGGAGAGGAGCCATTTATAGGCTGCTTGTGTCCATTAGAGGCACAGGTGCCAAACCAGGGATGAAATTCCTGTTCCCCATCCAAATGGTCAAGTTACACTTGAAATGGGTTAGGGAGGACCTCTGCTTCATATGGATGGGAAGCCTGTTCCAGAGAGGAGGTCATCTCTAGGATACACACGTGTCTCTCCAACACGTCCTATTTATTTATATCTCAGCAAGGCTTAAGTTGTACAGAATGGGTAATTCTGGTGCTATTTTGCAGATATGTAGGTGGTCCTTCAGGGCATGGTCTGAAAATGTCTTGTATGCCAGACATAGATCTCCCATCAATAGCATATAAGAGACAGAATACAGGGATAGGGCTTTAATGTGATCTGCATAGGATATGTCAAATGCCTTGGCCAGGTCAAACTAGGCAGTGTGAACAGTTTTGCCCTCAACCAATGCTTTGGTGACCTTCTCAAAGAAGTCCAGTAGGTTGTATAGGCATGATCTGCCCTTGAAAAAAAACAAATTAGGTTGGATCCAGTGTCTGGAGGTTTCCTAGGTCATTACTGATCATTTCCACGATGGGTTTGTAGCTTCCAGGTCTGTAGATGGCATACCTTTATGCAAAGGGATGACTGCTGCCATTCTCCATTTGTAAGCCATGAAGCCTGTTTGGAGGCTATAATTAAATAGCAATCCCAAAAGTCCTGATAAATTATATTCCATGCTACTTAAAAGACTTCCTGGGATATTGCCTGGGCAAACTGATGCTTGTTCTTTACCTTGGATAAAGACCTGTTCCCTAGTGATAGCAGGGGATTATATTTTATGGTATTTCCTGAGTAAAGGTTAAGGGGAGAGATGGGTAAAGTTGGAGCTGAATTTGTCTACCAGAAGGTTTGCTATATCTTCTGGCTCAGTATAGGTGGCTCCATTAACAATAACCTCTGCACACAATTGTGTATTGCCAATGAGGTTGAGTGCATAGCTAAAGAATGCCTTGTAGTTGTCATTGGCCTGGGAGACCAAATTTACCTCAAATCTGGCTTTGGTAGACATAATTTGTGTTGAGTTGTTTGTAGTTTTACGAGAGTGCTTTTATCCTGCTGTGTGCTACAACTAGCTTTTGTTTATCCTGCTGTGTGCTACAACTAGTTTTTGCCAGTATTATCTTCCTGTTATTATAGCCTACTGATGTTGATTCCACCAGGGTGGTTTGTTTTTTTGAGTTAGTTCTGTACTTTTTCCTGGTGAGTACAGCTGTTTGTATGCAGGCAGCTATTAACCATCTTTGTATAAGTATTCAGTGAATAGCTTTATGTAGGCAGCAGTGTTCTCAGAGTTTATGGTACTTGAAATTGCCAGGTTATCACTTAATAGTAGGAAGTTCCCAAATATTTCAGGATTAGCTGGGTTTCCAGGTTTTATTTTTACTTCAAAAACAGACCATTTTGTGGTCTAACCTTACCAGAAAAGACATTATACTAGGGGGTTGTGCAGCACTCTCGCATATCAGTGAGGACCAAGTAGGTTTGCACCCTAGTCAGTGTATTAAAAATCTGGTCCAGTCCCCCGTAAATATGGTATTAGGCTGGATGTCAAGTGCTTCCAATAAGTTAAATACATGTTATCGGTTTCCTGGGTCATAAGGGGTGACCCTAATAGCTTGCAAGGAAGTGGCATGGGATTTTGATTATGGTGATTTGAACATAGAGAAGCTCAAGTGCATTGTCCTGTTTGACCAGCCTTGAGGTATTATGTAAAATTAAGACACCTCCACCTTTAGTTCTGTGGTTGTAGTAGCTGGCCTAAATGTGTGGAATTTATTAGCGCCTTGCACTGCCGGCGTGCTCTCCATGACTTTAAAGCATGTGTCTGTGACCGCACAGATTATCAACATTCTCTAGGGCGAGGAGAGCTTATACGGTGTGGAGTTTTTTTCTGTCTAGAGTATAGGTTGAATGAGCACATGGTCACAGAATTGAAACAACCTCTCACATACACTCAATTCTACCAGGTTAGGTATTGAACCTCCTACTCATCTAGTTGCACAATCTAGAGAGTAGAGCATTAGTGGTAAACAACACAGGTGAAGTCTCTTAAGGAGACTTGGGGATAAAGCAGAGAACTGAACTGAAAATGTGATCCAGACACACAAAACTTAAACATCTGAAATTTGGATTGACAGTAATGCAATAAAAATCTCTTAAATCTAAGGTTACCGAATAACTCAAAATGAAGAGGGGAAAAGGATGAATGTGACCTTGTCTAAGGACTCCCAAGCCCTTGGATACAGAATCTGCCCAAATCACTAAGTCATTTAAACAAATTAAAAATGTGGATGCTTACAGTTCTGCAATAGGCAACCACTAGGTGCAGACATTTTGTAAATACACGAGTTGTAATAGGTAGCCCAAATGATAATGCAAAAGACTGATCATGTAAGCCAGAAAGTGAATCTCAAAACATTTCCTCAAAGCGGTGTTCTTGAGAACTAGTGTCATCATGAAACAGGGGTCTGGAAATAATGCTAGGACCAAATGTACAGTGAGCACACTGAATTTCAGAAATTTTTCAAAGGAAACACAGGATGACTCTGCAGGAGTGCTCCTTTTCAGTACAAAAAGATTCTGGAGTACAATTCTCTATGCATCTCAGGTACTGGCTGGCACCTGCTTCTGCCATGTGACAGAGCACTAGAAGAAAACTATGTTTAGTCTGGTGGGTGCAGAGGAATTCTCTGAGTGGGGAAGATTTCTATCTACTGCAAAGTGTATCTTCAAATTATTTTAAGAATCCATTTGCCTGAGACTACTTGTGGCCAGGCTGAAGGGTTCAGTGTGTGTGCCAGTGGGAGTAGAAGACAAGAAAGGATATGAGAGGGATATGAGGTTCTCTGTGACTTGGCATAGCATTGCTTTGCAGAGGGCTGAATCTTTTTTTGGAAAGGAACCTCTTGTTTGGTTTAAAAGAATTATCCTCCTGCCATTTTCTTTAAGATTTCTGATTTTTGTTTGGCTGGGATTTTTGTTGGTTCTACCCCTTGAAGGAGCCATCTTGTCTGGGGTGACCTTAGGTAGATGAATCATCCCAGATACACAGATTTTCAAAACAGTGGGATTCCAGAGGAAAAAGGGCCCAAACACCAATATAAAACGTACAGGTGCACTCAAATTTTGGCTTTTAAATCAGAGAAGCTCCAATTAATGTAACCAAGCATATAGTCTTAATACAACAGAAGCAGCAGCATTTCTCAAGACTGTAAATGTACATTCAAGCACATCTTGCACAGCATGTTTCAAAACCAAATTTAAAATTAGAAACCATCTTTCATACAAGACTTTGCTGCATCCTTAGCCTCAGTAAAAATCATATAAAATGCATCACTAAATAACCTTGATAATTTAATATTCTAAAGGATAGATTACTAGAAAGAATTTTTTTATTTTTTTTTGCTCTGAAGTTCTTACCATTTTTTATCCTTATCAGGAGGCACTGGATTAGATGAAGCCACAAAACTATTTTGCCAGGCAGATGGGAAGACCACAGTCAAAGGAGGAAAGGTAGTTTTCAATTACTCCCAAGCACAAACATCATTAAATCTAGCTATCGTCTGAGGACAAGGGAACATTTGTTTGGACTTGAACTCAGGTTCACCTTCTGAAGGATAAGAATGACTAGACTCCTCAGATTCATCATTCTCTGAAACAAAGATCTCCGGCCAAAGTAGCGTTAGAGCTCTGTTTAGGAACACAACCACCAGAATTAGCTGTCTGCAGAGCACTTTTATCAAAGGAAACATTAGCCTTATAAAATATGTATAATCTGATTATCAGCTGTATGATGAAGCTTTTGTTTCATTTTCTTGTGAACGTCTCCGCTATACAACATATCTAGGAACAAAGTATTCTATTTCACAAGGGGTCCTTTATCCCAAGCTACATCAGCATCTAAAGCTTCTGGTTTTCCCATATCTGTGTAAGGCCTGGTAACAGCCCCAGATGGCATGTATAAACCCCATTCCATTGTGCAAGATAAAGCTACACTAAAGGGTGACTTGGCAAAAGCTAAGTAATCTATAGGCTGAGCATGGTCCCTACAGCATCAGTAACCATTATTCGGAGACATTTTACATTTTATTTTCATTTTAGGGACACCCAGATTTGAAGGGGAAGGTACCAGACTTAGGATCCATCAAGTCACACTTAAACACTGCCAAACTGCCCTATTATTACAAAATAACAGTTTTGAAATTGTTTGTGTCTTTCGGCTTTTCCCGGTTAGGGGTCGCCACAGCAGAACTCCGGTCCGCTGACTGGCAGTACAGTTTTACGTGCTGGCTTGCTGGGCCTAACGCACAACCTTCAATGAAGGAACGCCTTTCATGCATGTCGCCATACAGAAGACGCTCTGAGAATCGAACGGGCAATGTGTTCCAAATTTTAGAACTGACAGAAGTTAAATAATTTAAAAGTCCAAACAGCAAAGCAACCAATCATTTTTAGTTATGTACTTACCATAACGATAGATGTATGTGATCCATCTCGCCTACATTCATAACTGATGGGCTCGGAGCTGAGAATCGGCTCCGACTCAGCTGATACACTAGCACAAAGTCTCTTATTGGCTGGGCCAACCCCCTTCTCCCAGGATGCACCACGCCCAAACCCCCAGATCTCGTTTTCCCCACAACTCACTCACATGTGACACTCCGACTGTACAATAGTGTTTCCTCCAGAACTAACAGGTAGGGAGAAGGAGGGCGGGTACGTAAGAATGTAGGCGAGATGGATCACATACATCTATCGTTATGGTAAGTACATAGCTAAAAGATGTAATGCGATCCTACCTCGCCTACATTCATAACTGATGGGACAGCGTCCCTAGCACCTAGATCCTGGGAGGCTCACTGGAAAACACTCCTGAGCACTGTGGAACCAAAGGACACCCGACCTCTAGAGGCCACGTCCAATTTGTAATGAGAAATAAAAGTATGTGGAGAAGCCCAAGTGGCCGCTGCACATATCTCATCCACAGACAGTCTGGCATGGAATGCCACTGAAGTTAACATAGCCCTAGTAGAATGCGCTCTAACTGGAAATGGAAGGTCCCTTCCTGTTGATGCATAAATAAATGAAACACAATCCCTAATCCACCTAGCAATAGTGGTCTTAGTTACTGCTTTGCCAATCCTGTTATCTGCAAAGGCCACAAACAACTGGTCTGATTTCCTCTGCTGATGTGTCCTATCCAAGTAAAACCTCAGTTGTCTATGGACATCCAACTGATGAAGTCTGTATTCTGCCTTGTTGGAAAATTTTGGAAAGGAAACTGGTAGCTCTATAGATTGCTGCATACAAAGAGCAGAAGAAACCTTTGGAAGAAATGACGGGTTTAGTCTTAGAGATACTCTATCCTTGTGAAAGATCAGATAAGGGGGCTTAACAGAGAGGGCTTGAAGCTCCGAAACTCTTCTGGCTGAAGTAATAGCTACCAAGAAGGCAGTCTTCCAAGATAAGAACTTTTGCTCACAAGTGGCCGCCAGCTCGAAGGGATGAGACGTCAAGGCTCCTAAAACTACATTCAAATCCCATGGCAAAACAGGTTGCGACACCGGGGGGCGAAGTAACCAAGCTCCCTTAAGAAAGGCCTTACACAACTTGTGACTCAGGAGTGAAGGCTCAAAGGCAACATGATAATTAGAAATCGCTGCCAATTGGACTTTAAGCATGGAGACAGTGGAACCCAGTCTAAAGAGAGTTGCCAAAAAATCTAATACTGCATGCACCGGGGCTGTCAGAGGGTCAAGGTTATGCCGCTGGGCCCAAATGGCAAACCTTTTCCATTTATTAGAATATATCTCCTTAGTGGAAGCTCTGTGAGAAGACAGAATCCGGACCACCTCGGGCGAAAGGATATGCTGTCCGACTAAGGTCGGAAGTGGAGCGGCCAAGCCATTAGCTTGAGAGTTCGCAGTGATGGATGGGCCTGACTTGACTGAAGAGTCAGGAGGTCTGGAACTGGGTCCAGAATCCAAGGATCCTGCACTGCATACTTCCGAAGGAAAGGAAACCAAACTTGGTGGGGCCAGTGTGGTGCGATCAAAATCATGCTGCTTACCAAGCAGATTGCCTTCTGAATCACCTTTGGCAGTAGTGGGACTGGAGGGAAGGCGTAGAGCAGACCGGAGTGCCAATTGTGAACTAGAGCATCCCTGGGTGACTCCCCCTGGGGGGAATCAGGGAGAAGAAATTGCTGCACTTCGCGATCCAGGGGCTGGCGAAAAGGTCGCAACAGGGAATCCCCCACACTTGGAGAAGATCCAAGCCGCTACTCGGTCGTTCAGGGACCACTCGTGAGGCATCAGAATAACTCTGCTCAGCCTGTCTATCACATTGGACTTCCCCGGAATGTGCATTGCCACTAGAAATCTCTGGGAAGCGATCGCCCAGTTCCAAACTCTCATGGCTTCTCTGCAAAGAGGATAAGACCTGGTTCCTCCCTGCTTGTTCAGGTACCATACTACTGCCATATTGTCTGAGAAGATTGCAATGGTAACCTTGGGAAGAGAGCTGTGAAGTGCCTGCAACGCTAGAAGCACTGCCCACATTTCCAGGACATTGATATGCAAGTGGGTTTCGTGATCCTGCCACGTGCCTTGAACTGTCCTGTCCAGATAATGCCCCCCCCACCCTATCTGGGAGGCGTCCATGGTCACTGTGGCAATGGGGGAGGGGGGGCAGAAGAGTCACCCCTGGTTCAGGCTGGAGGAGAGGAGCCACCAACGAAGATCTCGCCGGCAGGTTTCCGTGATGAGAATCGGGTAGGACAAGGGCAGATCTTGGTAAGACCACTGGGTCAACAGGAGCCACTGGAGAATTTGCATGTGCAATCTTGCTAGAGGGACCAGAAGAATGGCGGTGGCCATTGACCCCAAAAGCTGAAGGACCACCCTGGCTGGGGCTTTGCTTCAGGGTAGTAAGGCTAGGACTTGGTCCTGTAGTATCTTTATCCTCTCTGTTGGAAGGAATGCTCGCATCTCGACAGAGTCTACCTCTGCACCTATAAAGGCAGCACGCTGTGATGGCAGCAATACAGACTTTTCCCAGTTGAATGTAATTCCTAATGGATGTCCCAACTTGATGGTTGCACTCACGGCTTGAATAAGAAGATGCCTGGTGGGGGTGGTGAGGAGCCAGTCGTCTAGATATGGAAACACCTGGAATCCCAGATGTCTCAGGTGAGCCATCACCACTGCCAGACATTTGGTAAACACCCTGGGGGCTGTGGTGAGATCAAAGGGCAGGGCTCGGAACTGGAAGTGACTGGCTCCTAGGCGGAAGCGTAAATGTATCCTGGACGCCCTGTTTATCTTGATGTGATAATAGGCGTCCTTGAGCTCGATGGAGCACATCCATACTCCTTTTTTCCAGCAATGGGAAAATGGATTGCAACGTGACCATCCGGAACTTGGACTTCTTTACGAAGCCGTTTAGGTGGCCAAGGACCAGAATGGGTCTCAAGTCCGCTGTTCTTTTTGGCACCAAAAATAACTTTGAGTAAGTTCCTAATCCAGTCTGGTCTGCGGGGACTGACTGGATAACTCCCTTTCTGAGCAGCTTTGCGACCTCTATGGCTGCTTGATCCCGTTGACTGGGTGGCACGTCCGGGATTTTCCTTGACGGTGGAGGGGGACGGATAAAGGGAATGGCGTAACCGGCGGCGATGATACAAAGCACAAACTGATCCTGAGTGATGAAACCCCAGGCCCTTGGATGCGTCGAGAATCGACCCCCGGAGACGCACAGTCAGGCAGTCCCTCAGGGACGCTGGATGAAGGAACCACGAAAGGATTTGCGGTCTCCTGAGTTGCAGGGGCCTCTGCCACCTCTGGAGCGATGTCTTCCAGAATAATTCCCCCCCCTTCTGCCTCTGGGGTGGGGGAGGGGTCACTCTGATGGGCAGGGAAAGACTTTTGGGACTTTCTGAACCACATCTCCCCCCCCGCTGAGCCTTGGGGTAAGGTCTCAAGGGAAGTGAAAAATGGGCCCCAACGGCAGACAAAGGCTTCCCCACCTGCTCACATCTAGTGAGTGTGTCTTTCACCTTGGGTCCAAAGACAGAGGACCTATCGAATGGAGCATTGGTGAAGGAAGACTTGAACCCCTCCACAAAGTGACACAAGCGCATCCAGGCTTGCCTCCTAAGGGCTATGCCCGAACTCGCTGCCCTACTCGCCCCTTCGGCTGCATACGATATGAGCCTCATGGACGAGTTAACAATGGACGAAAGGGTAGACAGCTGGGCGTTGACAGACTGCATCAACTCCTCAGGCACGTTACCTGACAGGGAATCTCCCAACTCCTTTATGAGATCCCTTTGGAGCCTCGTAAAAGGACATAAATAATTCAGCGACCACAGGGTAAAGGTCGCTGACGTCAGGGTATGCTTCCCGTACCTATCCATGCTCCTGGACTCCTTGTTAGGAGGATAAATAGAAGTATATGCCTCTGCCACAAATAGCTGGGTAGCAGACGCCACCACCATACCATCAACTGGAACTCTCTTGGTTAGAAACTCCTTGCCAGGGTGTGCGGATAAAAACTTGTTGGGGCGAGAAGGAACTGGCTCCACAGAATCAGGGTGTTCCCACACCCTTCAACAAATAAGGTCCAGTAACTCATCGAAGGGTGGAGACACCCAGGAGGCGGAGGGTTGGGCTCCAAAGGCCTTGAGGAAGACTGACTCCTCCGCGGAAGGGGTTTTGGATGGCCAGTCGCCCCTCTGTCTCAAGATCTCCAGGATATCGGAGAATGGGATATTGTCAGAGGACAACTTGGGGGAACCCTCTGCATCATCGAGGTCAGTGTCTGAGGTGACAGACTCATCTGGGGAGTCTATGTGCTTCCTCTTGCACAATTTTTTCCTGGGGGGCTTCTCAGGCACAAACTCTGAAGGCTCCTCGGAAAAAAGGGGACCACAAGGAGGAATCCTCAGGCCTAGGAGCCGCGCTGTCTGAAGACAGGGGGGCACCAGAAGCTCTAGCCGCTGTGTCTAGGGAAGGAGTCGCAGATTCGGGTGAACTCACTAGGGACTTGGCCAGCGCACTCCTCATAGCCTCGAAGGTGGGCCCACCAGAATCTGAGGAGGGGCCCGTTCCCCTAGACCATGACCGGTGTCGGGGTTCCCCTAGCAGTGACACCAAGAGGGAGACTCTGGCCAAAACCAGAAGCCCCGAGTCCCCCTTGGGCCTGGCTGAGGACACCAGAGAACCGAAACCTCTGGAAGGCACAGAAAGGGTTGGAGCTGAAGACGGTGCCGACAGACTAGCAGTGGGTCTCGTGACCGCCTCAAGGACTTCACCAGACTCTATGAACTCAGACGACACCAAGGTTGTCGGAGGAGGAAGAAACGGTATCGAAGGGGCTGGCTCCAGGGACGACTGGGCCACAGCCGAAAATAATTTGGATAAGACAGGTGACTGGAGGAGCCTCTGGACCACCCTATCTACATCCAAGTCGGAAAGCCTGGAGGAAACGGAAGGGGGCCAAGAGACTTTCCCTATCAGCTCCGAAACCAGGCTAGGAGGCCGGCTCCGAATCAGCTCCAAAAGTATCTGGGCCGAAGCAGACTCAACCAGAACAGAGACTCATTTTGGCGCAGACAGTTCAGGAGCCAACGAAATCTACCCCAGAGCAGAAATACTCTCCAGCGGCTCCGAGACCAATGGAGCCGACGAAGGAGACCTCGATTTAGACCCTCTGTCCTGCAGCTCCGAAATCAGTGGAGCCGAGGAAGGGGACAGAGTACCTGATCTCTCGTCACGAGACTCCAAAAACAGTGGAGCCGAGGAGGGAGACCCAGCTTTTGATCCTCTATCCTTCGGCTCCAATGCCAGTGGAGCCGAGGAAGGGGACACAGATTTAGACCTTTTAGCAGGTGGCTCCAACGGACTTGTCTGAGCTGAAGACTTCTTTAGCCTTGATTTCGATGAGGGAGAAGAAGCCAAAGCTTCCTTGAAGGCAGGTTTAATAAGACCCTTCAGGATGAGCTTATTTTTTCTCTCGTGAAGGACACGAGAGAAGAAAGCATGGCAAACACTCAAGACTCTTGCAAGTGTTTAGCCCCTAAACAATAAACACAGATGGATCTTATAACTACATTTCAAACATTTTTTTAAAGCCCGATGGCTTATGCTCCTTTTCTTTGCCAGACATACCTACTGTCGATACACTCAAAACACACAAGGAAGGAAGGGAGTCCGCCAAACAGAAGGGATTACCACAACAATTCAAAGGTACAACAACAATCAACCACAAATGACTTGACCAGAATAGCTATTAAAACAGCTGTTTGAGAATAAATTCTAAGCTGTCAAAACAGCGACCAAAAAGGAAGGGTACTTGGCCACAGCCAAGTCGAGACCACGTTGTTACTCTAGGATCGGCAAACGAGATCTGGGGGTTTGGGCGTGGTGCATCCTGGGATAAGGGGGTTGGGCCCAGCCAATAAGAGACTTTGTGCTAGTGTAATCGGCCGAGTCGGAGACGATTCTCGGCTCCGAGCCCATCAGTTATGAATGTAGGCGAGATAGGATCGCATTACATCCAGTGTTAAAAATTACACATTTTAACCTTGTTCAACTGCCATAAAGTGTTCAGTAGCAATTTAACCTATATTTTCTCAGAGAACAATAAAAATCTTCACAGTTCATTTGCAACCTAATGTTAAAACACAGAGCAGAAACATATTTTGTGTATGCATTTTATTTATATATATATATATATACACATACATATATATATATATATATATATATATATACACACATACATACATACATACATATACACACACACACACACTAAATGTACAAATGCTGAAAAAAAATCCTAGTTTTGCAGTATTTTCCTCTGGGGGGAAAAAAAAAAAAAAAAAAAAAAAGAGAGACATACAATTAATTCACGGTTCTGACTTTAAGAAACATATCCTAGTTTCTAGCAGCACACACACACACACACACACACACACACACACACACACACACACACACACACACACACACACACACACACACACACACACACACACACACACACACACACACACACACACACACACACTGCACTGTGGAGAGAAATATTAAGGTTTCCTTAGAATCAGTAAAGCAAGCACAGGAAGTACTGTAAACATTGACAGAAATAAATTAAAAAATATAAGCCCAAGGGGGGGGGGGTATCAATCAGCACTGGATCATGCAAAGAGTCAGAGGAACTTGTTATATGGATGGCAGAAAAACTGAACACACTTCCTGTGACAGCTAAAGGCTTCCTTCACAGGATATGCTCAGCCAATCAGCTGTCACTGACAGAGAGAGGGACGTCAGAGCTTTTCAAAGCCAAAAAGGTACCCTGGCTTTCGCCACCTAAAAAAATTAATTTTCCTGTGCCCCTGTCAAGCAGAGCCACAGAAGTGATCCTCGGGGCGAATTTCCTATTTTCCATTTAATGAAGATTTTTCTTGAAGAGTGCTAATGAGGAGCTCTGTTTGACATAGATAGGTAGTCTGTTCCAGAGTATGGGAAGTCTCTGGGACAGGAATCTCTCCCTCCAGCATGTTCTGTTTATTGTGGTGACAAGGTTTAGGTCTCTAGAGCGTGTAGCTCAGAGCGGTTGGGATTTCTTTAAGTGGAGCATGTCCAACAGCTCTGGGTTTGACATAGCTTTGTATGTTAGGCAGAGATGGCCTCAGAGTAGGCGATATGCGACAAAGTAAAGCTGGAGTTTTTTTTAGACTGTCTGCGTAGGGCATCTGTTTGAGGCCAGTAATCCTCTTTGTGAGGTATTTCTTTCCAGTTATTGCAGATGTGTTGTGAGGTACATATCAAAAGGGGCGCTGTACTCCATAATGGGTCTAATGAGTGATGAGTAGGGGGGAACAATGACCTTTTTTTTTTGGATGAGAAAACTTTTGTGATGAGGTGTGCCACGCAGAAAGATTTCCTGACCACTGCGGCGAGATGATTATCAAAGGAGATACTACTGTCCACCTGTGTCCCAAAATCTCTCATCACACTTTCAGTGTTAGACTACCGCCTATGTGGGAGTTCATGGGTAGAGAGTTTTTACCAAAGGGGATGACAATGCACTTTTTGGCATTGAGCTTGAGGCCACGGCTTTGACACCAGGCAGCTGTCTCAGTGAGGCCCTTTTGTAGGATGTCCACATAGTTAGGAGTTTCGATTATGGCTCCTAGCCTGCAGTCATCTTCGAACTTAGTTAGCCAAAGACCTTCCGTGTTTAGTATCTACTTCTCTGAAGTACAGGCTAACAGGAGAGGACCCAGGACTGAACCCTGTGGTACTCCACTTGTCACTGGTCTGAAGTCTGATTTGGAGTCGGCTACTTTCACAGTTGTTGTAGATGTCTTGTGTGGGTTCCGTCAGTAAGCCAGTTGGCAACTCATCTTGCGACATAGGGATTTATACCTAGTTTAGCGAGTTTATCTATAATTCCAGAGTGGGGAATGGAGTCGAAAGCCTTGGAGAGATCTAGATGGGCTGTGTTAACCATCTTACCCTCAGCTATGGCTTTGGCGACTTCTTCAAAGAAGTCTATCAGGTTTAGGAGACATGATTGGCCTTTTACAAATCCGAACAGTGTGGGATCCAGAGTTTGGAAATTACCAATGTCTTTGTTTAGGAGTTCCATGAGGATATGTTCCATAGCCTTGCAGACCAGACTCGTCAGGCTAATGGGGCAGGAGTTCCTGGGTCTGTCGTGCCTCCCCCTTTGTGGAGTGGGATAACCGCAGTGCGCCATTCAATGGGCACAAAGCTTGAGGTGAGGCTATGATTGAACATGGTACTTGGGTGGGGTGCCAGTTCATTCTGTAGTTCATGCAGAATGCAGCCTGGGATGTTGTCAGGTCCCATGGATGCTGTGTTCTTGGCTTTGGAGAGTGAGGTTTTTGCCTGTGCAGCCGTTATTACAGGAACTTTGCATTCTTCCGGTATAGAGATGGGCCCTTTAGGGGGTGAGAAGGGAGTAAAGTTAGCAATGAACCTGCCAGGATGTTGGCAATATCAGTTGGTTCTGTATAATTTAGTGCCATTGTGCTATAACTCAGAGCAGATGAGTGTTGCCATTGTGATTCTTGACATAGCTATAGAATGCTTTGTGGTTGTCTTTAGAATCAGTGGCAATTTTGTTTTCATAACTATCTTTGGAGGATTTTATGAGGGATCTCAGCTTCTTACTGAGGCTGACCAGGGAGTTCCTCCAATCATGGGATTTTACTCTTTTTTGCAACAGTTTCTTTCTTCTGTTGTACAGTCATCCTAAAAGGAAAAGGGTTACCAGATAGCAGAAGAAGATTGTCTCTAAAACTTGAATCAGATTAAAACACAAGACTTTTTTTTTTTAAATAATCTTTATAAAGAGGACCATGATTACTCTGGAAAGCAGACAGATACAGCTACACAGAGCCAAGTACATCAAACTCCCATTTTGACTGGACTTGCAAACCCATAAAACAAAACAAAACAAAACAAAACAAAACAAAACAAAACAAAAAAAGAGTGGAATAGGAAGTACCACTTTAGGAACATACAGATTTATGCTAATCATTCCCTTAGCTTCTCCAATTTCTCCAAGTCTTTTGGGTTTCTAATACCATAACAGGAATGGACCCCATCCCTAGGTCAAAGTCTGATTAAAGTTCATGAAATTAGTATTGTTTCAATCTTTGTCAGCCAGTAGTGTTCTTTGCAGCACCCGCAACTTGCCCAATAAATGACATTTTGCAATTTGTACAGAGTTGCATGTATTGGTAGTGATCTAAATACGACTGTAGACTCTTCTTTATAAGACCTGTTGCTCCTACTACTATTGGAACTGTCTGGATATCTTTCTTCCAAATGGCCCTCGTTTCTGCATGCAGATCTTGGTATTTTATGACTTTGTATGCAAGACACTATAGTCACCGGGTGTCGTAATTTCAATGATCAATGCTACTTTTGTCTTCTTTTCTTGGACCACTATATCTGGTTTTCTGGCATCTATCTTTTGAACTGTTGGTAATGGGTGAGCCCATGTGATATAAACATTTTCTATGATGTTTTGTGGTTCATATTCCCAGTGTTTTTCAGCCACATTAATGCCATAATGTTTGCACAATCCCCAGTGCAGTCTCGCCACATTATGCCTTTCTGCCATTAATGCGTCGCAACCAGCAACAAGGTGCGTGACCGTTTCCACTTCGGTTTTACAAAACCTACATTTGTCTGTTTCTCACACATGTTTAATGGACTTTGTAAACCAACATGTATGTAGACCACCATTCTTGGGCTGCCAATATTAACCTTTCATTTCTAAGCCAGCATGTACGTAGCCCACTATCTTGGGCTGCCAATATTAGCCTTTCATTTCTTGGTTTGAATTCACCTCTCCTTAACCAATGCTGTGTTCGCTGTTGATCACCATGAGGCTCTTACAGAAATGTTCTATACTTGCAACTGTATTTATGTTTTTTCCACATTTCTTTTCTTCTCATTTCGTCCTTCCCCTTATATTCTCTCTCTTATTTTTTGGCATATTCAGTTGCTGCCGGTTTTTTTATCCACTTCTGGTTTGATTTCCATTCCTGCTTGATGTCGATCTGCTTTGCTAGATTAAGCAGAGAAGTCACCTTAGATTTATTCTCCTCCCATTTCAAAACTTTCAGTACATTTGGATCTTGTGAGGTCAGTAGATGTGTGTGGAGTCCCAGGATTGCAGATCTATACTTGTAATCAATTGCAAGGAGGGACATCCCTCCTTCAGAACGTGGAATATACAACATTGGTACACATTGATTTTTATAAATCATTTGGTGAGCACGAAGCATCCTTCTTGTTTTAATACCTAATCTATCCAACACTTTTTGGGGCCAGTCAATCACTCCAAAACTGTACGTTAAGACAGGAACAGCAAGTTGATTTATAGATTGGATCCTGCTCCTAGATGTCAATTCTGTTCTCAGGATTAATTTAAGTCTTCTAAACTATTCCTTACTGCGTTTTATTCGAATTTGTTCATGTTTTATTGCTGATCCTTCATCAATTCCTAAGTATTTATACACTCTCTTGCTCAAGTTCTTTTATATCACATTCTTGTCCCAAACTGATGTTTTCCTGGTGCTGCAGTTCTCCTACTTTAAAGGTTGCTTCTGCATATTTATCAAGACCAAATGACATTCTAATATCTGAAAGTTTTGACAACCTGCAGCTGTGCTTTCAGTTCATCTGATGAGCTACACAGTTTTAAATAGAGGTGAGAAGTCGTCATTAGGCTTTGTTGTTTTCTGGGAACCAAATTGTTGCCATGACCTAAACAGTTGAGTAAACAGCTTACTGGATTAGGGGAAAGGCAAAATAGCAATGGTGACAGAGTCACCCTGGAAGATCTCCCTTCGAAGTTTTATCCCTGGGATAATAATCTGTCCTTTATCATGACTTAATTACAAAGTGATCTGCTGTTGTTTCATGGTTACTGTAATGTAGACCAGTGTAGGGTGTACCTTATACATTTTTAAGCACACTTATCCATGAATGTGGGATACTATCAAATGCTTTTTTGTATTCAATCCATGCCATACTTAGATTTTCCCCTTTTTACAGTTCTCCACTATAACTTTATTCAACAACAAATGATCCTTTGTTCCATTTAACTTTCTTTTATTGCCCTTTTGTTCTACTGCCATAACTGAGTTTTCTTCTATATGGCTATATATTTGTTTCGACCATCCATGTAAATCTATACGGATTTACTCAGATCATATCCTCCCTTACTAGGATCAGTAAACCTAATGAGAAAGATGGTATCCTAGGTTGGAAACTCAATAGCCATCCTCGCTAAATTTCCAAAATGAACTTAAAGCATGTAATTGGGCAGTCCTAAAACAACATCTACCACTTGAAGAAGCTGTATTATATCTCAACACCAAATTCCTAGCCATCCTTGATACCCATACACCTGCATTTTCTATAATAACTAAAGGAAAAGTTGCTCCATGGCTTTCAAAAAAACAGACAAACGATCTTACTTAGAAACAAGGCTTGGACCACTTGGCATACCACAAAATCCCCCTTAGATCAACTTAGGATTTAGACAACTAAGGAATAGCACTAAAAAATCTACAACCCTAGATAGTTACTGGCATTCATTTACAACAGAAGCATCAAAACAATCCACAAAAGTTTTGGGCAGGCATAAATAAAATAAATTCACCCAGGACAATGCACAACTCCTACCCCCTCAGCTACCATCCAAAATCCTTCGGAAGACGTTGCCAATTCCTTTAATAGTTACTACAAATAAACTATCCAGTCACTAGCTAACCAACTATCTCCCAGTTGCCAAAGTCCTAATGCCGCCACACCTAGTTCTCAACTCCCCTTTAAACGAGTTTCCTTATCACTTACCCGTGCCCTAATCAAGAAACTTAAACCTACCACTCTTGCAGCAGATCTCTTCCCAGCTGAGTATCTACAAAAAGCTGCGTATGCCATAGCATACCCGATCTCTAGTCTTGATCAGTAGAACTATATCAGAAGCCACTATTCCCTTCATCTGAAAGGCATTCCATGATAATCCACTCCACAAAGGGGACAGTTCCACTGAATTGTCAAATTACAGACTTGTAGCTATTTTGTCACCCCTGGCTAAAATTATGGAGAAGTGCATCCATAAACAACTCCTGAGCCATCTCATTCAGCACCGTCTCCTGAGCCATCTCATTTAGCACCATCGCCTAGCCCTCTTTCTTGATCTCTCCAAAGCCTTCAACATGGTCAACCACCAACTACTCAGACATGCACTTAAAATTATTCCCCTAGATGTCCAGGCTATCCAGTGGCTCAAATCTTATGAGTGGTAGACAACAGGCTGTACTATGGCAGAACAAACTATCTTCCCTTCTATCACCCTTGGGGTCCCTCAGGGCTCTATATTAGGACCCCTATTATTTTCTATCTTTATTAATGACCTGTACACAGTCATCCCAACAGTCACCTGCATTCAATACGCAGAGGAGTCCACTTTGATTTGCTCTGCCATTTCCCCTTTAAGTCTGCAGACTCTATCCCAAAATGTTTTAATACTGTCAAAAACTGGATCTGCAATCGACATCTCCTATCAAATCCTAACAAAACAAAGCTATTGCTTTTCTCCCCCACTCGTAAAGCCTCCTCTCCAACCTTTACTATAAAATCTAACAATGGCACTGTTAATGTCTCAGATCCCTGTACCAAAAACTCTTAGGTGTAACAGTTGATATAACTATTAAAAAAGTTGTTAAAAAAAACTTGGTGCACTATACAAGATCAAACCTTTCCTCACTCCACTAGCTAGGACGATAATTACCCATACACATCTACTTTCCACCCTCCTTTATGCATCCCCTCTCTTCATGAACTTGAGTAAGTCTGACCTTAATAAACTTTTTAGCTACTTTAATCATATTGCTAGATTTGCCACTGGAGCAGCATACAGAACACACCACTGTCTGAACCTAAAGACTCTACGTTGGCTAGAATTGCCTATCCAACTTCAGTACAATCAGCTAATAGTAGCACATAAAAAGTTTTCTACCAACCTGAAAACACACCCATACTTACAAAAATTATCACCCCTTACAGCAACCTCAAAGACACTTCGCTCATCCAACAAATTACTAGTCTAAACCCTCAAAAGCAACAACTCCTCTGGAGACACACTATATATGACAACTCTGTTGGCAAAATATGGAACTCGTTTCCTGCTGAGCTTACTTCAGAACCCATTCTAACACAATTAAAAAAAATCTAAAACAGTACTTAAGACAATAGCTATGTCCTTGCTCTAATCCTGACCAACTCTGGCAATATAAACATGTGCTAAAGAAGTCTTTTACTCACCCCTACATTGCTTCCTAATTGTTACTCTATAACAAATCAGATTTATATATGACAGAATGAATTACTTTTACCCTATGTAGTGTAACAGTGCTTTAACTTGTTTAATGTAACAGTTTTTCTGTACGTATGGAGCTTTTCTCCACGGGCCTTTGCTGGAAATGGACAAGTATCCAGTCGGACTATCCCAGTCAACAAATGTAAAATAAAGTTGTGTGTCTATAATTTTTAGGCCAGCTTGCAGGTTCACACTCAAGTAAAAACATTGTTTTGCCTGTTGGTTGGTGCCCGTTTGGGGTGCCCATATAAACAGTTCTTACTCATGGCTAAATCTTTGTGCAAAGATGTTTACACTTTTAACCAAAAATTAGGTACTGCATCTGGGGCCTGGGGCTTTCCAATTAGAGACTTTTCTTAACTTTGTTTCAGTCTCTCTGGCTGTTAATTCATCCCATTCCATATCCTGTACCTTTAAACTTCTTGTTCTTTCTTTTACTTCTATCTATCCATTTACCATCTTTATGTTCCACAGGATCTTCATAGATACTTCTCCAAAATGTTATCTATTTCTTCTTTTTTGGCGGCCTTTCAATTCCTTTTACCTTATTTCCCAATTCTCTATAAAACTTTTTTGGGTCATCAATAAATTGCTTATTTGGTACTTTTGGTACTTTTCCTTTATAATTTATCTGTGTATCTATCTTCCAAGTTTTTCTGCCTGTGCTGAAATTTTTAATTTATTTGCGATAGTGCGTGATCGATCCTGGTCTGTTCTAATACTGCACATTGCTTTAATCACATCTATCTTTTAGTATTTTGTTGATCTACTCCCACTTCTATAAATCTTCTAACAATGACACTTGTCTTTCTCTATTCGATACTTCCATGATAGTATTAGATTTATCCCCTTCCTTTCCCTCACTACCCTGTGATCTTGTGGTAAAACTATCAGTTATTAATTTAGCAGCACAGTAGTATATCCTGTTAACTTCTGTTATATCACATGGTGCTCTTATGGACAGCCCTATGGACAGCCCTAATTACTGCATTCATTTGTTTTATCAAACCTTTTACTTTTTGGGTTTCATTGACCTTTTGCAGTTTATTTCTCTCACCGATCTTAATACATCTATCCATGTCCATTAAAATCGAGCAACTCCTCAGCTCATTTTCTTCCAAACTGAGGGCACATCCCTTGTTTTCCATTTCCTGCGGGCATTCTATAGAAAGTTCTATAGCATTATCCTGTAGCACATTCTCTTCATTTTCATCCTGTGTCATCTGTTGTTCTGTCATATGGGAACTCACTGGCCTATCACTCCTCAGCATTGACTGCATCAGAGTTCCCACAGTTTCCTGTTCCTTTCTAGCTTCAGATGAATGTTTATACTGGTTTCCTGTGGAAGGCTCCAAAATATCTTGATATGGCACCTGACCAGTTGCTTCCCGTTCCACTGGTTTCCCCTTAATTTGGATATCCATTGCTATATCTTGTTGTGGTGCTTTCTGTATTCGACTTTCTACATCGAATCCTTCTCTTTGCAGCGGCTCCGTAACCTCCATTTCTATTTCTTTGACTTCTCCATTGCTAATCTCTTTTTCTACTTTTCCTCTTAGTCTTATTTTTTGTATTGCAAAGTTTTCTATATCTGGATTTCTTTGCCAATATTTCTCTTCAAATATCTTTGTTGCTGCTGTTTTTGTATTGTTTAGTTTTGCTTTCTCCTTTGCATAAAATATTACACCATATTAAATCTCTTTCCCAGTTCCAAATTTCTTTTTCACGTCTCCCGATCTTCTTACTTTTCCTTATTCTGGGGACTCACTCCATCATGTCATGGTGTAAGCTGCGTTAAACCTTCTACGTTAAACCCTTCAATTCGCAGCCACTCCATAACTTCAACTTCTATTTCTTTAACTTCTACTTTACTACTCTTTTCCACATTACATCTTTGTGATATTAATTTTTTGTGAAATTTTCCATATCTGGATGCCTTTGCCTGCATTTCTCTTGGGATAGCTTTGAGACTGCCTTCTCTATATTAGTTAACTTGGCTTTCTCCTTTGCATAAATACTGCGCCATATCAAATCTCTCTCTTTCCCATGTCCATATTTCTTTATATTTTTCAAATGTATCTAGGTTTTGCCGTTTATATTTTCACACTTCCTCAGATGCTTCTTTTTCCAAACAGATCAAAGTTTCTTGATCTACATACTGTTTTTCAAATATCTGTTGCATTAATGAACACAAATTTTTATTTGAAGCTTCTGACAGTTTTTCCTGTGGAAGTATTTTTCTTTCTTCTAATTTCTGATGGGGACAATCAGATGGCTCTGCAAGAACCTTATAAATGAGCTTAAAAGTCTGTATATAAGAAAATGAAAGAATCTGTCATACTCCCAGGTAAGTAGAGTTGTGGACCTATGCAAATAGGATGTTAGAGTCAAGCTTTTGGTTGCCGTTTACTAATAAGGTAGTTTACACTTGTAGGTGGCAAATTGCCTTATTAGTAAAAGACAACCAAAACTTGTAGGTGGCAGACTTGCCGCGGTGGTGCAGCAGTTAGCGCCTCACAGCAAGAGGTTCTCTCGTTCAATTCTCATCTGGAGCACCTTCTGTGTGGAGTCTGCATGTCCTCCCCACAGTTGAGTGACGTTTAAAGACATGCAGGTAGGTGCGTGTATAGGTGTGCCTTCCTTGAAGGTTGGGCGTCAGGCTGGCAACTCGACACCGTAAGAATCCACTGCCAAATCATCAGCGGACCAGAGTTCTGCTGTGGCGACCCCTAACCAGGAAAAGCCGAAAGACAAATACAAGTGTAAGTGGCAAGATTCCTTTTTGGAAAACACTCAAGAGCCTAGCAAATTTAACTTGGAAGAAGCTGCAAGAGACAAAAAGCATTAAACTATTTGTAAAATAAACTGGGTAGGTTTCTTATATGGTATCATTTGAAATTAAGCCACAAATGAGTAAAGTGAGAAAATAAGTCACAAAGCAGAGACAACCAAAATGGAGATAAAACAACAAGAATATGGTTGAGAAGGCCAAGTATCAGGTGTTCGATACTACCTCTACCTCGGGCAATGTTAATTAAAATTATACCGAAGCCTACACTGTTGAACACCCAATATACCGAACTAATGGACTTGCCCCCAGTTGGGACACATGTTGGTGCTTGTTCCTCAGTCTGGAGCAGTAGGAACTTCCAGGATTCAGTGTTTTACACCGTTTCAGGTGTTCGACATTGTAGTCTTCTGTATAGTTTAATCAACATTGACTAATTTGGTAGGGGTAGTGTCAAATCTCTGACAAATATCTGGGTGAGAAAAGACTTGAAGTTTCTGTTTTAAGAGGGCTTGCATGACAATGGATTATCTTTAGCTATACAAATAAGGAACAGTCCAGAGACCTTTTATAAAACACCCATTGCTCAGATTAGACTACATGTTACCTCAGACAGACAGCAGGGAAATAAAGGTGTAACCTTTTCTTTTCTAAATACATGCCGAACAGACAACCCCATACATGAAAAAGAACGTGAGTGTGGACATGTATGTACAGTATCTCTCCATATATATATATATATATATATATTACACACACACTACTTTTTTTGCTATAATTCAGCTCAACACATATGCAGGCACATGCAGAAAAATAAAAAGCAGTCTAAATTTTCAAAGCTACAATAAGCATGAGTAGAGAAAGGTGGAGATTGAATAACATCTTCAAGAGCAAAAAACACACACATACAATGACATTCACACAACAGGGTGATCACAAGTTTTTTTTTTTTTTAAATTTCAGTAGTAAAGTTTCCAGAAGGCAGAACTAATGGTAGGCAAAGTTGGGATATGGAAATGAAAACAAGATAGGGCACACTGGCAGATGGAAATTCAGACAGCATCCAGTGCATTTCCAACAAGATCAGTTTTTCTCCAGAGCCTGGTATGGGGAGGAAGGGCGAGCTGTTCGACCAAAAACCGATTTTTACTTTGGTCCGAAAAACTGAGAGGATGAAAGAGCATGACTTTAATTAAACAGCTTTGGCAGCCTTAACTTCAACATTACAAATGCATTTACTACAATTGGGGAAAAAAAATTAAAACTTGATAATCACCACCTTACCATGACCTCCCTTTTCTGAGGATTTATTAACAATTGTTCCATTAATAATTTGCTCACTCAACAGTCCATCAACGTACAACCCATTTTCAGTGGAGGCCCAGGAAGAAGAGTTCTAGGCTACACAAATAACATAACAGATAAGTATCTAATTCAATAATGCCTTCCCTAGAGGTTCATACTAAGCTGTTGATCCAGTTACCAAGATGTCAACACTAGAGTGGCCAGGCCCGGGGTGTACTTAAAATGTGCCTATCCCAACATCCTGGTTATGCTTAAAGGAGTCATGGAACTACTCTGCTTTACCTCCCAAGGGGATTCTATTCCACACAAGTAGTATTCTCTGCAAAATATAACCAGCCTACTAACTGGTGGTACTTTTGGTCTCAAGTGATTGCTTAGGTGGAGTTAGTTTACTGATGTGTAGTAAGTTATTAAACAGCTGATCTTTCAAGGCTCTATAGAAAAGGCAGATATCAGCCTTCAATAGTCAGTAAAATGGAAAATACGGAGCACTTAGGCAGGGTAACTCCAGGAAGACATGTCCTTTTTTTTTTTTTTTTGTTTTGGATAAGGAAATTGGTGGTCTGAGCTGGATTATATCCCTTGCCAAGTACATACCAAAAGGGGCATTATATTCCATTAATGATCTGATAAGGGAGAAGACAGGGGTACAATACCTTCCTTTTGTCTAGGAGATATGCCCCTATATATTTTGTCTGGTCATAAATAACCCCTAATGATTAATTTGGCTAAAGAAAAAGATTTTCTAACAGTGGCCACATGGTGGTCAAAGGAGAATTTGTACTTGGTGAATGTACCCAAGTCCGTAATAACAACCGATTTGTTGGGGGGGGGGAGGTTCTATGTAATAGGAACAGGAGTACCCATGCTTAGCAAGGGATATATTCTGCACTTTTTGGCATTTAGCTTGAGGCCTTTGTCTGAGCACCATTTACTAGTGCAATTTAGATACTCCTGGAGTATACGTATGTAATATGAGGTACTTAGAAGTTTGTTGATGTATACAAACAGAGCTATCCTTCAACAAGCTTCTGTTTTTTGCTTTAATAGAACAGAAGTAGATAAAAGGAGTGGTCTCAGGACCAATCCTGAGGGATACCACTGGTAACTACTTATTGACTAGAGTGTGCTTGCAACACTAAGAATGAGCTGTCAGTGAGCCAGTTTGCTATCCAGTGTGTAACTTAAGAGTTTACTTTTAAATAGAACACTTAATAATAACAAGTATGGAATGGTATCGAAGGCTTTGACAAAAGTCCAGGTATGCAACATGAACTGATATATTCGAGTCTCATTACTTGTTCAAGAAATGCTTACCAAAAGATGCAGGCCCTGCCTTTAACAATTCCAAATTTGTTAGGGTCCAGAGTTTGAAAACTGCTTATGTCCTCTTTTAGAGGACATCACGATGCATTGCACTGCCTTACAGAAAAGGCTGGTTGATTCCTGGGGGGCGGAGCCTAATGGCTAACTGAGAGCAGCTTGATTTTGAGCTCTTCATACTCATACTAGAAAATACAGGAACAACTAAATATATTTTAAAAAGTTTGGGTAAATATCGAAGATGAAGTAATTTATAACAAAACTACCAATTTTGAAGAAACAATTCTGAAATTTTCCTGTCAAATACTACAGAGGACATTCCAAACTGTTTGAAGATGAGTAACTCCAAGAATTCACACTCAGACTCTATTATAAAAAAGAGATGCAACAGATATCTGCTACTTTGCTGGACTTATCGCTAAAAATGGACAGATTTACTGAAAATCTAGAAAGTCTTAAAGATAACTGCCAAAAACAAACAGAAGTTTTTAAAGAAATCTTACAACAGCAACAAATAAAAATATCAGACATTGAGACTTCCTTAAGTGATGTTGATGGGAGGTTAAAAGAAAGTGAACTACATACTCAATTTCTGCTACAACAGAACACTTGGTTAATAAATAAAGTTGATGATCTAGAGAATAGAGAAAGAAGGACAAACATAAGGATTTTTGGTCTTCCAGAGAAATCTGAAGGTGACGACATTATCTCATTCTTGAACTCTTGGTTTCCTGAAGTTCTCGGACTAGAAGAAGGCTTATCTTATGGGATAGAGAGGGCACACAAAGCTATCGGTAAGCCACTTTCTATTTCTTCTAAATCAGCTCCAAGATCCATAGTAGTTAAATTTCTTTCTTTTATGGATAAAGAGCTTATACTGAGATCTGCATGGAGGAAAAGTCCTGTTATGTATAAACAGTCATTATTAAGATTTGATAATGACTATTCAACAAGAGTTCTGGATATAAGGAAGAAAACATGGCCATTAGTAAAACTTTTAAAACAACATAAAATCAAAGCGCAGCTCTCTTATCCAGCCAAAATAAGAATCCAATATAACAATGCATAGAGGAAGCCACATCTTTCATAAAGAATAATAACATAATTCCACTACCTGAAGAAATGGACTGGTTAAATTCATCCTCTTTAAAAAGGGCTCCAGGAAAAAATATTTGGTCGGAGGAAAGAGAAAAAAAGAAACAAAAGACTGACAAAAAGAACTCTGATGATACTATTTCTCTCAAAGTATCAACTAAGGTATGATTATAACATATTAAAACTAAACTCTTTAATACACTAGTATAAAGCAGTTCTTTTTTTTCTTTTTTCTTTTCTTAATTGTTTAGTTTAATATAATACTTAAATGTTAGTACTAATTAATAACTTATTAAAGCCCTGAAGTATATACTTATTCTCTAAATACTTATTCTCTATATACTTATTCTCTATATATTTGAAAACAATAACCAATGAAGTCTACTAGACATTCTTTTTATTTTGTCACTAAGCTTTTAATATAAACTGCCCTTTTAAATGGTTTTCTCTATACAACTATTCAGTTGATAAATTAAGGCACTTTCAATGCCTGAATAAATATTATCATTTTTAGTAATCACATTTATGTTATTTTAAAGTGCACATTCAAAATTCATTGATTTATTTTGATGTAGAGTATTGTGATAAAAATGTTATACAATAGAATCACTCATGAACATTTTAGATGTATTCAGTGTATTACTGTAGTATTTGAAAGTAAAAAAAAATCCACGAGCCTTCTGCTCAGTTATTTTTAGTTTCCCTATCTAAAAAGTTGTTCACAGCTTCATACATAGCACGTGACATATTTAACTGTACATAGATGTAATTTAAGTTACTGGCCAGAAGACAGCGTATAAATACACACTATTGCAGAGTTTTCCTTTTTAACACTGCTGTCTCTTTTCTATACAAGTGTTTGGTTACTAGAATAGTGCAAAATAATAGTTTATTTAAAAGTGTACATTCAAAATTCATTGATTTAATTTGATGTTGAGTATTGTGATAAAAATGTTATACAATAGAATCACTCATGAACATTTTAGATGTATTCAGTATATTACTGTATTATTTAAAAGTAAAAAAAAAAAAAAAAAACATCCACGAGCCTTCTGCTCAGTTATTTTTAGTTTCCTTATCTAAAAAGTTGTTCACCGCTTCATACATAGCACACGATATATTTAACAGTACATAGATGTAATTTAAGTTATTGGCCAGAAGGTGGCGTGTAAATACACACTATTGCACAGTTTTCCTCTCTAACACTGCTGTTTCTTCCCTATACAAGTATTTGGTTACTACAATAGTGCGCTATCATTGCCTGAATAAATATTGTTGTTCTTGGTGAATGCTTTTATGTAGCTTAGAGGTACACATTTACAATTTGTTAATTTGAATTAATGTAAAGTATATTAATGAAAATATTATAAAATGGAACCACTCGTGAACATTTTGGGAAGCATCTAGAACATTAAAGTATTATCTGAAGGTGAACAGTATTCATAAGCCTTCTGCTCGGCTTTTTCAGTTTTTTTGTCTGAAAAGTTGTTCACCGTCCACATTCATAAGCACGCGATATATTCTAGCGTGTTTAGATGCAATTTAAGTTACTGATCACAAGATGGCGTGTAAACACACACTATCGGAGAGTTCTTTCCTTAACACCGCTGTTTTGATTACAGTAAAGGAAGCGTTTGCTTCAATTATTCTCACACTTCATATATTCTTTCGTATTTTATTAAAAATTTATGGTTTATTATCAATCTCAGTTAATATCTCATGCAAGTATAGCGTTAGATCTGCTTTGAAGACAACGCTATTATAACAAGAAAGATAGTGAATCATTTAAATACTGTTGTGTCTTAATGGGTGAGTGTCTGGTAAAAGTATAATACATGCACTCTGTGAACACATTAACCGACACTGGGTTAGATGAGTTTCTTATAGTTGTTAAGTTGTATAGAAATGGAAGAAGAGGGAAGGAAAAGGGAAGGTGAAGATCCTGAGTGTCAGCTTACTGGGAATTATACTTTCATTTATCTAAAGATTGCTTCATCATACTTGTTATTGTATAAAAGAAGTACTATACGTAAAATGTTTATTATAAATGATTAGTTATGGGACAAGAGTGCTATTGCACCATTATCAAGGTAGATTTCCTTTGCAAGTATAATTCTAATTTTGACCTTTCTCCTTTCTGTTTTATACTTTTAACATAAAAGTTGAGACCCTTTACTAGTTACCAGATGTTCACTACATTTGTGATAAGCAGAAGTCAATATTCTGATATGTGTGATCTTTAAATTGAACTTAATAGAGAAAATCTTATGAATAATAACTTACTAATAACAGAACTACAAAAGATCATATACAAGTAGTTTAGGAGTGAAATTTTTTACACATTTTATTAATTTTAGATTGTGGAACTATCAGAGTTATAAAACTGACATTGACTGAAAAATGAGAAAATGCTTTAATGTAAAGCACTATAAATATTGCTTTAATTCTAACTTATTATATTAAATCTTATAAATGAATATTGTCTGTAAAGACTTTAATTGGTTTTGATAAAGTGGTTAGCTATATGTCAATTAACTTCACTATGCTGATGTAATACCTTATATAGATCTAAATATATGTAAAAAAATCTCTTATTTTAAACAGTATCTATCATACTCACTCTACTTCTTTTTATTAATAACAATGTTAAATATCACTAATGACAATTAATGATCTAACATTTGCTAATATATTATTTACAATTGGTAATTTGCAAAAATTTCATAATATTAATGAAAAATGAACATCTAATATATTGTTAAAGTAATTAACAAATGTCTTATTTAAAATTGTTTGCAATAATATCTCATTTTAGAATCCAATTAGTAATGAACAAAACTTCACAGACTAGGTATATATGTTATTTACATAATAAGTGTATCTTGTTCTCTGGTTTTAGTTTTCATTTTTTTTTTGAGGAGCTCAATTTAAAGCAACATTTCCTCATTAATGCAACTATTATTACTGAGGGTAAATCTGTTTGAACTTTTAAGTCCAAATAGATTTGAGGTGCTAGACACTTCATGTTTGGTATTTAGAATGGTAAAATCATTAATTGTTTATTCAATTTATGTTAACGCAATGTTTTTCAGCTTTTTCTTTTTTCAGTGGTCCAATTTGAAACTTTTTTTAAGCATAAATAGAAATAAATATATTAATTTCAAAATAACTTTTAAAAGAGAGGATAAATCTAATACTCAAAACACATTAACTTCCAAGGTAAAACAAAATTTCAAGAACAAACAATCCAAAAGCACAAATAAGTACTTAAAAAGATGACAGACACAACTTTATTATCTATAAATATTAATGGTTTAAATAATTCTATAAAAAGGTTGAATTTTCTAAGATATTTGAAATTACAAAAAGCACAAATCATATTTATACAAGAATCTCATTTTAAAAAAGATGATAATTTCACATGGAAACCTAGTGACTATCTAATTCTTTCTCACTCCCTTTACAAAAAAAAACAAGAGGAGTTATAATTTTATGGAAAAAAAGTGTAGTTATTCCTCAGATCATTTACAAACACGAAGATAAAGAAGGGTTAATATCAATTGTAATAATAAAATATCAAAATAGAATTTGGACTTTAATAAATATTTACTGGATTCCTGGAACAGGATTGTCTAAGGTTAAAAAACACATAGAATTAATTAAAGTAAATAAAGGTATGATAATAATGGGGAGAGATTTCAATTGTATTTTAGATAACTCTGAAACAACTAATAAAAGAAAGTTACGTCTCACACCCGTAAGTAATATTTCAAGAGATGGTTAGAAAGCTTAAATCTAATAGATACATTTAATTTTAAAGATTCTAACTCATTAAAGTTACACACATAGCGATTATCGCTTTAATACTAAAACAATAATAGATAAAATATTGGTCTCCTCTGATTTAAACAGTAGGATAACAAAATTTTCTATTATCCCATGTCCCCTTTCAGACCATAATGCCTTAATTCTTAAACTACAAATTGATTTCAAAAGATTAAACACTATAACTAGAATACCAGCTTACATCCTTAAATTAAAAGAGTTTAAACCTTGGCTAGATTCAGAAATCAAATATTTCTTAGAAACAAATCCTATTAACGATACAAATAATATAATAACTTGGGATACACTCAAGGCTTTTTTGTATGGCAAGATTATAGGATGGTTTAAAAATAAAACAAAGGAATGGGAATCTGAATTGCATAACATACAAAAGCGAATAACAGAAATAAATACAAGTTCTTATGATGTAATAGATTCTCAGGAAAAAAAAAAAGAAATTATAGATTTAAATAAAAAATACAATGAATTCCTCACTCATAAAACAAATCTAGCTTTGGAAAAACTAAAATTTGCTTCAATGTCAACTTCTCCAAAACACTTACATAATCTAGCAATGAGAATTAAAAAGCAGAACTTAGAAAATAACATCATAAATATAATACATGAAGGAAAAGGGCAAAAAAGGTATCTGATGTGAATGATATTCTTGAAGCTTTTAAGTTCTATTATGCTAAGCATTATAGAAATAATGATAATAATATTTTATTTTCAGATCAGAAATTTAATAGTTCCTTAATAAAAAAATTACCTGATCAATTAAAAATAGAAATGGACAAGCATATCTCCATAAAAGAAATAAAAGATATAAAAGATATAATTAAAGTAAGTAAAAACAACAAATCACCAGGAATGGATGGAATAATAATGGAATTATATAATTTTTTTCCAAATTCAGCAATTTCTCTAATTCATAACATGCTAAATGATATTCAAACTCAAATGATTACTCCACCATCCTGGAAATATTCACTAGTTACCCCTATAAAAAAAGATAAAAGCGATCCATCCCAATGTAGTTCATATAGACCTATATTCCTGCTTAATAATGATTATAAAATCTTTATGTCTATCTTAGTAAATAGAATTAAGAAATCCCTGACTAAAGTCATAAATTAAGACCAAACAGGCTTTATATTTGGAAGACACACATATGACAATATTCAGAGAATTTTAACCATTATAGAAGCTTTGAACAGAGACAATTCAGAAGCTCTTATAATCACATTACATATAGAGAAAGCATTTGATTCGGTAAACTGGAAGTATCCATTTAAAATTTTGGAACTTTTTGAATTCCCATAAATTTAATAAAGAATATATATATATATATATATATATATATATATATATATATATATATATATATATATATATATATATAAAGACAACCTGGCTTATGTAAAATTAGGCCCATTTACCTCAGAAGCTTTCAAAATAACTAAAGGCTCTAAGCAAGGTTGCCCTATGTCTCCCATCCTGTTTGCCCTGGCGATAGAATTATTTGCTTCTGCAATACGAAGTGATCTAAAAATAGAAGGAATTAACTTTTACAATAAATTTAATTCTAAAATCATGTTATTTGCTGACAATATATTGCTGACTTTAAGACCGAATGAAGAGTCCATGCAAGAATTAGAGAAACAAGTAGAAGATTTTTTTCCATTTCAGGTCTTTGTTTCCAAATAAATCCAAATCAAAACATATACTTCTAAATAAAATAGATGACTTGCATCTGAATAAATATCAAATAATTGGAGAAAAGGTTTCTTCACTAGAATATCTAGGAATTCTTATATCTGAGAACACAGATACTACCATGACCTTAAATTATAATAAAATCCAAAATTTAATTCAAAAACAAGTTAATAGCTGGAATAAATTAATGTTAAACTTGGAAGATAGTACTATCATTTTTATTAACTGTAACCTACCACAAATAAACTATATAGCATTAGCAATCCCTATTTTACCAGATAAAAAAGTTATAAAGACAATACAGAAACTTTTAATGGATTTTCTTTGGTATCCAAAAAAGAATAGAATTGCATTCTCACATCATATTAGACCCTGGGACTTGGAATGAATTAAATTTCCAGACATAGAAACGTATATTAAAGCTTCCATCATTAAACTTATACTAAATTGGGTAAATCCAAATTATTCATCCGCATGGAAAATTTTACATTTAACTTTCTTTTTAAATGAAAACAAAATATTAAAAAATATGGATTTGGAGAATTATAACAACATATTGTTGCATGTTCTATGTCATAGCTTACAAAATAAAACATCAAAGCCCACTAATTTATCATATCTGAATAATATTTATAATCTATTTAGAAAATTTATAATTACAAATCCAGATATAAAATTATGGTTCGATCTCTTAATACCATTTAAAACATCCAAGAAAAAATACTCATTAATTGGGAATCCAAAAACTTTATTTACTGGTTTCAATGCTTAAAATCACAGTACTTTAACCACCCAACAAGTAATAAATAAGTTTAGTATATCTGAAATAGACAGAACAGAACTTCAAAAAATACTACAATATGCAAGTGATTTATGTAGAATTATTAATGGTTCAAGCTTTAATACTATACCAAAGTTCATAAAATATATGCAAGAATCGATTTATGGAAATCATAATAAGCTAATTTCTATATCTAAATTATACAAAATTTTAATAGTGTATAAAACCAAAATAGGTCAAAATGTTGTGAACATTTTAACAAAGGACTTGACAATAAATCTATCATCTGAATGCATAAATGACCTTTTGTTGTCAGTTAAGCTAACATCAAACTTCCAGATATGGAAAATCTTCACATGGAAATTTTTACATAGAGCCTTTTATACACCATATAAAATAGCCAAATTTGACCCTGCCCAAAAGCCCACATGCTGGAGATGTACTGTAAACTGTACGGCAGATTGGATACATATATTTTATGATTGCATTAAAAAATTCTTGGAAGATATTAATAGATTTCTTCAAGCCATTTATAATGATAAATTTGTTCTAACAAAATCTTTATTTTTTTTGAATGTAGATGACTTAGTAACTATGAGTAAAAGTGATCAATATCTTTTATGGTCTATTCTGGCTGTAGCCAGAAAATGTATAACGAAAATGGAAATCCACTGTTCCTCCAAGTTATGAAGACTTCATATCTCTATTAAAGGAATCTGCACAGAAAGAAATAAAAGTCAAAGAAGAAAGAATTTTTTCCCAGACGTTGGACAGACAATCCTTGGAATAAAATCTTAATACTTCTAGACACATTACAAAAGGACAGAATTTCTTCTACATGAAATTGAAATGTCATAAACTAAGATGAACTTATGTGAATATATGCCAGTAAAGGTTATACTAGTTCTATGAGATTATTCCTCTTTATAACCTTATTGGTTAATCCTTTTCATTGGACCACCTGTAAATATTGTACATATTGTTATAGTTATTAACTATTTTCTTTTATTTTGAATTGTAATTTAAAATTTACTGTATCATAATTTGTCTACAAACAAAAAAAATAAAAATTATTTAGCAAAAAAAAAGAAGAGGCTGGTGTGGCTTGTTAAGTCCATATTGGTCTAACTCAGCTATATTTCCACTTTGTGGAGTGGGAGGACTGCAGCAAGTCTCCATACTTCTGGCATAAATCCAGTGGATAAAGTGACGATGATAGCATAACAAGGAGCAAGCCAAGCAGTGTTTGATGCTCACTAGAGGACAACCTGGCAGATTTTCAGGGTTCATGGAGCTAGTGTTTTTCAAGCCTTGGAGAGAGCACTTGGGACTCAGATGTGATTTGGGAGGTGGCACAGGCATGCAAGTCTGCAGAGAGAAATTTCTGGAAGATAGGGGTTTAAAGTATGAGATGAATGTCTTGAAGGGTACAGTATACTATGTTATTTTGCGTTAAGTCAAAGTATTGCTGGCTTTTTCTTAGATTCCTGACAGCTGAAAGTGCCTTTAAGGTTATCCTTTGCATAGGTGGCAATTCATGCTCTTGAAGGATTTGATTTTCTTTCTAAAGTTCTTTTTTTGATTATTTTGACCCTTCTAGTTGACAGGGTGTCAAATTTGCTGTTATGGGCTACGAGATACTCTCACTGTCTAGTTTGTTACTGAGGTTCCACAAAACAGGTTTGTTCTTAAATTAGGCACCATGTTTATCTCTTATAGGGACCAGGACCAAACTGTAGCTTTGAGGTGGGTTTAGAATTTGTCCATGAAATCTGCAGCATATGAATCGGGCTCATCCAAGTGAGGAAGGCATTTTGAATTTCATCAGGTAATCAGTTTGCTGGATTTACCTTTTGAGTAATCTTCGATGATTGAGGGTCTTTAAGTAACCCAGGTCTCTAGACTAAACATTTCAGATTTTACCTGTGATTTATTAAATGTGATCTTGCAGTATAGTGGGCAATATTCCCGAAAATCAGGTCTAATATTTGAGACCCCCATTGAGATCTGGACTCCAAGAAATTGGCATTAATATAGGATCCCCATTTAATGACGGGATAGTTGAAGTCACTCAGGAAGATAATGTTTTTGTAGTGCCTTTACTTTTTAGAACCAAATAAACAGTATAAAATATTTTAAAAAGCAACTACAACACTTAGACGACTTAAGTGCAGAAAAAGGAAAAGTACTTTCCTGGCTTTCTTACTCACTTTTCAGATGCAGTTAAATCGTGAGGTCACATGTCCCAATTTTCTGTAGTCTCCTTAAGACTACTGGTGCGTTAAGGTAATATTTATATGCATAGACAGACAGGAGCTTCTGCACGCACCCATATACTACACAAGTTTTATTTGTTGTTACAGAGACTTTTCAATGGGACTTTGCTGAAAAGAGGCAGATTGCTCAGCCAGACCATTTCAGTAAACAAACCAAATTCATCTCCAAACTACAATGGTCCCCTTCAGCATGTCGAAAGATTTCATAAATCATCTCCACATACAAGCAGTGTACTCCATAGGAAAATACAACTGAATGTACACAAAGACATTTCAATAAGAAAACAATATTTAAAAAAAGAATGGTAATATGACCAGCTAATATTAACTGCACCCACACCTAATAAGAGGGATTTGGCATCTGCCCGTTTGTGCACCCTTTGAAAGTCTATAAAGATTTAATAACTACAGGTGTAATATCAACAGTTAGTAATTATATGACAAATTAACTTCTTTCATAATTTCATTTGAATATAATGATACTGTTAGCATTGTTTGTACAGTTCTCTCAACATTTTTAGAAAGATTTCTAACAGTTGAACAGTTTGTAAGAATATGTAACCCAACTGTTTTGAGCATTCTTACAAATGCAAAAAGGTTCATAGGAGGTTACTAGGCTAGTGGCCTTAGAGCCTTTACAAGCCTAACCATGTTAATCCCAAGTATCCCCATTTGTTCTTTTGGGGTGTTCGCAGAATAAATTCATGAACAGTGTGGGTCTGCGATCAACACCGGCTACCCCTGTCCATGAAGGACATGGGTGCCACCCCAGGAGTGAATATCTGGTCTCCCATCCAATTATCTAGGTTGTGTTTGAATAGGGTAAGTGAAGAGCTCTGCTTTATGTGAACAGACGTCCATTTCAGAGAAGCAGCAGTCTGCTCCTTTGGAATAGACCTACTTATCTACCATATTCTGGGAAAGGCTTTTCCTACTGTTAATTTTAGGAGCACTACGGCATTCTCCCACTTCAGAAATGACATGAAGTGCCAAGACAGCATGTCAACTCGTATATCCATTTCTTTATCTTTTCTCTCCAAGTACAGGAAATTGTGCATTGCTTATATCAAATATTCACTCACTCAGTCTTAAAATGTATAGCTTCTGGGTCCTACTAGTTCATTTATTAACTTGGTAAAAGTGGTGCACAGACCTTTTTTCTGCTCACAACCCAAGTTAAAATTCAAAGTCCAGTAACATTTTGCAAAATAAGCATGTATTTCCATTTGTTAAATAAGCAAAAAACTGCCTCTTCAGTAGAGTTCTAGTTGAGAAGGCTTTGTAGACAAAACTACACACACCTCTCTCCTGTCAAGAGGAAGTTGATATTAACGTCCAGAGACCCTTACCCTTTGTGAATTTCACTCACCTAACCACAGACAATTGAGGCAACCTCTGGATAAATATGGCTAGGCTTGCAAGGGCTCTAGTGCCGTTAGCCTAACAATATTCTATGAACCTATACATACATATACACACACATAGATGGGTCTAGTGTGTATGACTGAACCACCCTAATGTTGAATTTAAAACACTGACAAAATAAGTCTGATCATACACAACAGCAAACAAAAACAATAGTATTAAGAGAGGAAAACATTTTTTTCCCCATGATATTAAAACTAAAACCCCCATAACACAACTCTCAAATGTGTCTGAATAGTGGCAATGTTACAGGCAGGTTTTAATGATGTTTGCGAGAAGGGGCAGTATTAGGGTTAACACCGATTACTAAGGTGGTGGAGGGGACGGAACCCTCCTGCCCTCTTTAGTAATGGGTGCTAAACCTAGCCCTAATGCTGCCCCTTTCCCCCTAAACTTATCATTAAAACCTTCCCATAAACACTGCCACCACACAAGACAGACTCACACACAAACACCATTACATCTACCCCCTAACCTAAAGCTAAAACACACACACACACAAAACATTCTTCACTCATCCCGGACCCTAACTTTAACTCACTATGTACATACACACATACACCTCACCCCCAGCCCCACTTACCAGTATCAACATATCCACCGTTCGGCTATCCACACCACTGACATATCACACCCCTGCATGTTGGACAAACATACATTCAGAAAAATGCAGGTGACCTAGACTTATATATATACATACATACATACATACACACACAAAATATGGGTCCACTGAAATTCATCGACCTGTAATTGGTCAATAACTGCTTATCAGACAAAATATGGTTGGCAGATGTGGGAAGTCACACAATTCTCAGGGTAAGATAATAAGCTCCTTCCCAAAGATTGTGCGAGCTTAAATATAATTTGGGGGGGGGGGGGTTGCAGGGTTTGTGCTAATGTTTTGAAAAGTTGAAACACACAGACTGCAACCACATATATAATGTGCAAGAGCATTTGCTCTTTCAAGTTTGTTTTTTCAGACTTTTGGCTGCTGTCTGTGCAAGACTGCACAGCAGCCGAGTTTGGGAATCTACCCTTACCCTACTGTTGTGCAATCTCGTTTTTAATATATACACAATACTCTGGGGGTGGCTTGCCCCTCCTACAATTTTTTTTTTTTTTTACTTTTTCTCCCCATTCAATCTTTTTTAGATTGGATCTTAAGAAACTGACATTTTTCTATTCACCGTTTTCTTTGCTCAGTAAATAATGAGAGACACATATACATGCTCTCTCTCTCTCCAGGAGTCAACTACAACTTGTAATTATCAATGAATATGTAGGAGAAGCTTGTTCCATAGGGGAGGGAGGCATTAGGTGATGAATTTATCCCCGAATCAGAAAGTGAACTATAGGTTACGAATTTTGTTTCAAATTATTTTTTCTTTTCAAGAAAAGGGTTGCAGAGAGCTGGATTTGAAACAGATGAAATAGTGAGGAAAAATTCATTTTAGGAAGTCTACGGGCCAAAAAAAAAAAAAGGGGTGGGGTCATGGTTTTCAGTCTATACAAATAACAGCTCTTTAAAACATAGATTCTGAATGTTGATTCCTTGGAAAATGTAATTGCTCCTGAATGCTCTCTCTTATTTGAAAGCAACTGCATTACCTCTGCAAGCAGTGAGCACTTGTTTACTGCCAGCTGCCACAGAAATTCATTTAAAACATTATAAAACTATACCCACACATTTAATACGTGTTAAAGAATTTTACCTTTTGTCATTTGTTTTAGTTTTCCCAATAGACCTCACCACGTTTGGTGCCTGCAAACAACCATCGTCTTGTGCTGCAGCTCTCCATTATGTTAGTTTCTTTGTAAGGTTATAAAATGAAAAGGATAGATAAAGTGCATCTGTCTGCATTTAGCAATCTATCTCAAGATGGCAGCTTTTTTTTACATCAGGGAAAAACAATAGCAGCTTTATCTCTGGTATGAAAAAAGGGTATTTTTCTCAACATTTTTATCGTTTGACGGTGTATCTACTTTTTATTACTTTATATGAACATTAAAAGTTTTAAAAGTATTTTTCACAGAAATAAAAAAAAAATTCTAGCCCAGTGTTATACTATAGCAATTACCCACGTCTGGGTGTAGGCAATGCTGTATTTACCCACGGTTGGCATGGTTTGGTCACAAGGGCGAAGCCCGAGTGGCCAAACAAAGCCAACCGTGGGTAAATCCAGCATTACCCACATCCAGAAGTGGGTTATTGCTATTATACAATGACATTATTTAAGAAAAAAAATAATTACTTTTCTTAAATAATGGCATTGTATAATGCCTCCTTGCTGTCCTTCTGCAGCTGTCTGGTTTTCTGCGGCAGTTCTGATATACTGCGCATGCATATGCCTACGAAGTACATCAGAGCTGTGGGCAAAAGCAAAGGAGAAAGCAAGATCTCTGTTGCTTTTTACTGTTTCGCTATGTTAAATGGGTTTAACATAGCGAGACAGCTTTAAAATAAGCAATGGAGATCTCCGTTGCTTATTTTAAAGCTGTCTCGCTATGTTAAACCCATTTAACATAGCGAAACAGGTTTAAAAAAAAAAAAGAAAAAAAAGCAACGGAGAAAGCAAGATCTCCGTTGCTTTTTACAAACTGTCTCGCTATGTTAAAGGAGTTTAACATAGCGAGACAGCTTTAAAAAAAGCAACGGAGATCTCCATTGCTTTTTTTTAAACCTGTCTCGCTATGTTAAACTCCTTTAACATAGCGAGACAGTGTTTTAAAAAAGACTTACACTAATGGAAAAAGTCCGGGCGACCGGGCCTTTTTCCATTAGTATAAGTCGATTTACAACGTGCACGCTGACCAATCAGCGTGCACGTTTTGGAATATTAATGGGGGATCATGGTATAATTGGCTGTAAATAAGTTTATTACTATGGCTTACATTAGCTGAAGATGCTCTGAATTTGCTGCACTGTTTTGATGGAAAAAGATGCAACTGCCAAACCTCAATTTGAGAAATATGAAAACCTTATCATACTGGAAAGAGAAAATACACAAGAAGTGTATAATGCATGTGGAAGTACCCAGACAGACAGCCATTGCTGCAAAAAAACCCACCACCAAGCCAGTAATCGCTTTGAAGCAGCAATAAAACAGTAAGTTGCTATGAAGTGTTCTAGTTACCATAACTGATCTGTGGAATATGGTCAGACCTGTGACTAAAATGCATAGACTGGAAAAGTGTCTGATTGAAGTGATACTTGAAAGCTGGGAAGTGAAAATGTATTGACAACTAATCCACCGTGCTTGACTATCCATTTCTTTTCTTTTACATTAAGTATCTCATGCAATCCTGCCTTATCCTGTGTTTTATGTAAAATGCAATCAATAACTGTAAATTTAAATGACCCAGTTTTATGTTTGCATATATGTTTATATAGTGCACTAGCTTGTTTGCAGTTCTTGATGTCACTCATATGTTCACTTATCTGCAATCTAAGTGGTCTAGAGGTTTGTCCAACATAAAATGCTGGACTTGTACAACTTGCCAGATATATCATCCAATTGGTGCTACAGGTAGCAAAAAAGTAATATCAAACACATAAGGTGTATTCTGGCTAGTAAAACTGCCAGTTTTATAAATCTTAGAACAATTGCAACAGTGACCACATGGATTACAACCCATCAGTTTGTCTCCCGTCATAGTTTTCTGGATAAAAGACCTATCCTGATTCGGACACCTTTTATAATGGTTGAACAAAGAGCTCAATGACCGGCCCTTACAAAAGGAATAATTGCACCTAATCACCCACAAATTCCATGAGTGAATCTTCCCCTTGGAGTACATCCCCAATGTCTAGAAATAATATTCATGAAGGAATATGTGTTTTTACCATATGTAGTAATTAGCCTAACCTGATTACTCCTAGCAGGTTGATGACCCTTATAAACAAGCAAATCTGATCTATCCTGCTGAGAGGCAAGCTGGCCAGCTCTACAGATGTCACCAACCCTGTATCCCCAGTTCCTGAATCGATTGGAAAGATCACACATATTGATTGTACACAGAGGAGTCTGAACAGATCCTTCTGATCGTAAGAAATTGGGACTTGGGGATATTCCTGATGACATGCTCGGGGTGGAAGCTGGAGGCATATAATAGTGTGTTATATTGCTGAAATTTGCGAAAAATTTCCATCTCCAATGTGTCATCGGGGGTACGTTTAACCAAGACATCCAAAAAGGTAATCTCCTTTTGGTGCCATGTTACCTTAAATTGAACCCCCCCACATATAGTTGTATGGCAGAATGACATCTCCCCAACTACCTGTCTCCATAGGGGTTCCCCAAGGATCCATCCTTGGACCCCTACTTTTCTCCATTTACACCAATAATCTAGCCTCTGCCACCAAACATAGCACACTCATCCAATACGCAGATGACTCAACCATCATCTGCTCAGCCCAGTCCCTACCCAAACTGCAAAAAGTCACACAGGAAGCCTTTTCCTCTGTTGAAACATGGTTATCCGATGCCCAATTAATACTCAACCCAAACAAAACTAAACTAAACTACTCATCTTCCAACCCACCAAACATACTCAAAACAACTCTCACTAACATCTCAGCAAAAGACAACACCACTATATACCCAACTGAACACACCAAATTGCTAGGAGCGGAGATAGACAATAAACTAAAATTTGAAATTAACATATCCATGACCATAAAAAAGTCCACAAAAAACTAGGAGCGTTATAGAGAAATAAACAATTTCTCACCAAAGCAGCAAAGATTTCAATAGCAAATTCCCACCTTATCTCCACCCTACTTTATGCCTCTCCAGTATATACCAAGCTAAGGCAATGTGATCTAAACAAGCTAGAGACCTGCTACAACAAAATCGCCAAATTCGCCACAGGGGCATCCTACCATAGTCACCACTGTCTCTCAGTTGCTGAACTGGGCTGGCTTGAACTCCCTCACCTCCTTCAGTGGTATCAACTCTCACCTCGCCCACAAACTAGTAAACCATCCACTAAATGTCCCATCCCTCCAGAATCTACTCCAACCCTATCGCACCACCAGACCACTAAGATCCAGCAACAAAAATCACTTGCAGATCACCAAAGCCAATAACTCTACTGGTGAAGCACTATTCTCCTGCGCCATAGCCAAATTATGGAACTCACTCCCACCCACAATTACCTCCATACCATCATGCACCCACTTCAAAACTTTACTAAAAGCGCAACTAAAAACATGCTGGCTGTGCCCTTGCAGCTCCCACATATCATCCACCCTATCCAACTACTACCTTTCTTTCACCTCCACTAACTACCTTGATGATAGCAAGCTCAGATGCTCATAAGCCTAGTACTTATTATACAGCAGGAACTACTCATTGTTACATCTGTTAATGCCTGTTATGTACTTCACAGATAAAGATTCTAGTTGTCTACTGATGTACTATGTTCTTCATCTGTAAATATGTTGTAAGTAATTTCTATGTTAAATTGTTAATCGCTATGTAATCCAATGGAACTACTGTCTGTTTATTTTACTGTGGAGCTTTTCTCCCCGGGCCTCCGCTGAAAATGGACGTAGAGTCTAGATGTCTACTGATGTACTATGTTCTTCATCTGTAAACATGTTGTAAGTAATTTCCATGTTAAATTGTTAATCGCTATGTAATCCAATGGAACTACTATCTGTTTATTTTACTGTGGAGCTTTTCTCCCCGGAACTCCGCTGAAAATGGACCCACGTCCAGTCGGACACTCCCGGTCAACACATTTAAATAAATAAAAATAAATAAATTATGGTTCAAGTATTCAACAAACTCTGCCAAATAAGAGGCATTCGCTCTCCACACCATCCAACAGTCATCAAGATATCGTCTCTAGATATCAATTTCTACCAAAATAAATATTATGACTAACATCCTAAATCAGTTGCTGTAAGCTATAAACAGGTCAGCATATATGGGGGCAAAAGACGCCCCCATAGCCGTGCCCTGCATCTGCCATACACCTTGTTTGTGGAAATAAAACACATTCTTAGTAAGAACATGTTCGGCCAAACAGACCAATTAAAACCTGGTCTGTATAATTCAGCCCTATCCAACCAATATTGTAGGGAAGCCAACCCCGCCCAATGGGGGATATTGGTATACAGGGAGGTGACATAGAGAGTACACAATAACCAGTGAGGTTCAAGTTGCATATCTGATACAATACCCAAAATTGGGGGTAGCAATGGTTTCAAATAATACATAAGAAATTCAGAAATGGGTTGAGTAAGTGAGCCCCGCCCAGAAATAATAGGTCTATAGGGGGGTTGTCAAGATTCTTATGAATTTTAGGAAGCAGGTATAAACGTTGTTTAGGGTGACCGACTTTCAAGTGATGGGCAATTTCCTTGGAAATAATACCTTCTTCAACTGTCAAATCCCAAACTGCATCAATCTCAACCTTAAATCTGGCTGTGGGATCTACAGGCATTATCTGATAGTATCTTTGATCCAAAATTTGTCTCTGTGCCTCATCATTATATTGTGTCCAATCTTGGACAACTATAGCTCCTCCCTTGTCTGCTGCTGAAATAACAATATCTTTGTTTGATCTAAGCTCATCTATGCAAATTCTTTCTGCTCGAGTAACATTGTCCCTACCCTTACCCAAATTTCAATGTAAATCTTTGGGCACATTACTCTGAAAGAGTGAAACAACCGGAGACATAGGTGGCTTGAATGTGGACTTCCAAAATCTAAAAGATCTATTATCAGTCTGATTTGACTCACCCTGAAAAAATAAATGCAAATTTAGATTACAGCTGAAATCTACCACATCCTGTGCAAATTGATGTTCAGGCACAAAAAAAACTAAAAACAAAGCTAAGGCCTTTATTGAGTACTTTTATTTGCATATCCGACAGACTCAGAGGAGATATTAAAACATTACAAAAAGTTACACCTGAGCCTTCACCCTCACCATTCCTGCTAAATCAAGCGGAACCTTTATGCTTCCTCCCCCCTCTTTTGGGCCTAGGACCTAGGCCTAAAGGGTGGGCCAAGTTATCGCCCAAATTATTTCTCTTAGACCTCTGTGACCTGTCCATGTGAGCCTCCTCCTCCTCAGTATTGGATGAGGTATCCTCACCTGATGTAATATTCACCCCATTTCTTTTCTTTAAAATAGATTTAGATCTTTTGGGCCTAAAATTCCCTGATCTAAGATTGGGAGTAGCAAATATGACATTCTTACGTATTTCAAAGTGTTTTCCCCTATCAAAATCATCAACATCTCTCTGAAATGTCTTCATTTTTTTTCTCTTTCAAGACATTTTCCAACTTTAACAAATCCTTGCTTAGTTGGTTCAGACTGACATTGTAACCTGGAAGAGTTTGAAATTCTTGTACCCCTTTACTCAACTCATCCGAACCAGAAACCTGTTGTAAAGTTCTCTCATAATAAGGAAGTAGAGCATTAACAAAGCCCATTGAAGCTTGCTGTTGTACTGCAAGCCAGTCATCTAATAATAGCTGGTCAACCTGAGGAACAAGTGGCTGAATCTTGACACTCAGTCCCCGTGGGGATATCTGTTTCTGTTGATTTGCCTTAAAAAAAAAAAAAACGCAAGTTCCACACATCGCTTCTCAAACTCCTCATTTCCTTACTGAGTTTAGAAAAGGCCAGCTTATGCCGATTAGCCAAATCATCAGCACACCCACCATGGTATGTGAGCCCAGACCGAAAACACCCAAATCGTCAATATCAGAGGACAATCCTTTTATAATAGATGCTAGGTCCATGGCACATCAATCTAACCCGAGCAAAAAATGGAGATCAAAACCAATATCAAATTAGTAAATGGGAAAGAACCAAAAACTATTTTGGTACCTGAAAGCATACCCCACCAGAACATATATTGACAAAAAAGTACCAATGCAAAACAAATAATTCCAAAACTAGGAGCCGGATATTCACCTCAACTCCAGTGGTGGTCCTATGTAAATACAGACATAATCAACAGGTCCTTAAGCATCATGACATCAAGAACTGCAAACAAGTTGGTGCACTGTATAAACATATATGCAAACATAAAACTGGGTCATTTAAATTTACAGTTATTGATTGTATTTTACACAAAACACAGGATAAGGCAGGATTGCATGAGATACTTAATGTAAAAGAAAAGAAATGGATAGTCAGGCTCGGTGGATTATTTCCACCTGGCCTGAATGATTATTTTTAAAACCCTGTTCAATTCAACAATTGTTTAATTGCTAACTGATTCTTATATGTATATAAGGTTTTGTTGGAGGGAATTTTTGTCATATTGTTTTTGTTCACTGAGGAAGGCAGCATTGCCGGTCTGATGTATTTGGTGAATTTGATGGTTTGGTGTATTTTTTTAATACACCATGTAGGAGTTATAATACATTTTCCACACCGATTTGTGCTGGCTCCTTTTTTGAATTGCGTTTTTTCAAGTTGGGTCATTAAAAACGCCAAACAAATTCACTACCTTAGTTTTTTTAATAGTAGTATTAATTAGTAAAAACTTAATTGTTTATAATGATATGAAAAATGTATTATAAATATTTCTTTACAGATACTAATAGGTTCATAGGTGTGTACTAGGCTAATGGCCCTGGGGCCTTTAGAAACCTAGCCCATAGGATTACCCTGGCATAAAGCCACCCGACCTTAGTTCCTACTGACTCTGTCAAGTAAAGCCACTGGAGTGATCACTAGGGTGAATTTTCTACTTCCCATTCACTCAATCAAGATTTCTCTTGAAAAGGGCCAGTGAGGTGCTCTGCTTGACACGTATGGAAGTCTATTCCATAACATGGGCAGCCTCTGGGTTATGAACCTGTTCCCTCCAGCATGTTCTGTTGATTGTGGTAATGAGATTGAGGCCTCTGGAGTGTGTGATGTGGAGGGATTGGGATTTCTTTAGATGCAGCATTTCTAACAGACCTGGGTCAGACATGGCTTTGTAAGTCAAGCAGCGAATGCCTCTAAGTAGGTGATATGAGACAGAGAATAGCTGAAGTTTAGTCTGTCCGTATAAGACAAATGTTTAATTGCTAGGATCCTTTGTGAGGTACTTTTGCAGCCTCTCCAGTTGTTGCAGGTGTTTAGTGAGGTACATGCCAAATTGGGCATTGTACTAAATGACTGGCCTAATGAGGAAAGAGTAGAAGGACACAATTACCTCTTTCTTCCTGGATGCAAAACCCTTAGTAATGAGATGTGCCACATAGAAGGACTGACCACAGCGGCAATGTGGCGATCAAAAGAGAGGTTGTTGTCAACCTGTGTTCCCGGATATCTTATAATGCCTTCTGTTCAGTGGACTACCATCGATGTGGTAATTCATGGGAACTGGGTTTTTCCCAAAGGGGATAACGACACATTTTTTGGGATGGAGCTTAAGGCCATGGTTCTGACACCAGTCGTTGGTCTCAGCGAGGCCTTTCTGTAGGATGTCAACAACACTTGGGGAGTTAATAATAGCTCCCAACTTGCAACTGTCTGTGAACTTTGTTAGCCAGAGTCCCTTTGTGTTGGCCTGGACTTCAGAGAAGTAGATGCCAAACAGGAGAGGACCCAGGACCGAACCCTGTGGGACTCCACTCATGACCAATCGACAGTCTGACTTGGAGTCAGCTACTTGGGGTTAATAAAATGTATAAATATGAAACTTATGTTCTTAAATCGTGTTACTATTTCTGTGTATTACTATTACTTTTTTTTCCCTCACTGGCAAAGTGTACAATTATTATTAATTTTGAGTTCTGAATCATACTGGTATTAATATCTCATTTTTTTGAGATGTACGTCTTCCTTAAAATAATAGCGTGCTTTTTTGTAGTCAGTTGTGGCCATTAAATTATTGCTTCTCTTTTACTGAAGTTGACTACTTCTTGTATTACTTGGAATAGTCATTACTTTCCAAATGGATTATTGTGTTGTGCTCATGTAACTCAACAGGGTTCACATATTTAAAATAATTTTCTCTCGTTCTGTTATTATGATCTTCTGTCATTTCCTACTATAATGTACTCCTCAAAAAGACAATATTAAGCTTGAAACACTATCACTGTTGAGGCAGGGTCAGAAGACGACAACTGTTGTTCATTGTATTGGAAGTAACGAATACAAAATCTGCCTGTTTTGGCTTTAAAAATGCTGTTGCCATTCTATCTAGAAGAGCTGTTTAGTAGCATCCATGCTATGATGGGTAAATTTGGGTAGAAATTTTACCAGCAGGATAGACTGGGATCAGGACAAGAACCCACAGCAGAAGAGAATAAGAATAAAAGTTATTTTTCCAATAACATTGGACATATGCTGGCTGCACCTTGTTGCCTCAGGTAAGTTGCTAAATCCTAGACCATAGTGTCAAAATGAAGGTGAAGTCCATTTCTGTGATATTGCGCAGGACAACTGGTTTTATCAAAGGTGACCAAATGTCTTTGCGTTTAGGAGGCCATGATTAAAGCACATTATAATATGGCATACAAGTTCTCTTCCCATATATCTGGTGCCATCCCTCTTATACAGTTTAACATTATATTAACACAGTCACTGTACTGGTTATAGCTTCTCTTCCTGCTGTCCACTCACCAGTGAAGCCATCCAGGAACAGCTGCCCTATTGTGATGTACGTGGAACACCAATTGTGTTTGTTTACTCCAAAGAAGAGTTTCACATTAAAAACCTTTGTTTTCCAATCTATATATCACTAACTAGACACCAAGTACCAGACTCCTCTCCTTCCCACATTATGTACACACACACCTTTTGAAATGGGAGAATGCAAAGACTGCAAACGTTATGTTGCATGAGAGGCAGGTTAACTGTTCGACAAATATTGCAATATGCTAGCTATATGAAATCCATGGACTGAAATATCCAAGAGCCTCAAGTTATCCAAGCAAAATATTGTACATTACATAACATTAAAACGCATGTGCATGGCCTCAAATCAGATAGAATTTAACCCTACAGAGAGAATGCTTCATGAATGCAATAGTCAAATTCACATCGTCATTTACAACACTGACAAACAATTTAGTAGCTGGAACTAGTTCAGTGTGGGTGTACTTTGACAGTTATAGTAGTTTCTTTTTTTTTGGGGGGGGGGGGTAGAAGCAGTTAGAAATATCAATTTTCCTTCATGGAAGCATGTGTTTCAAAATGCATTACAGGTAATATAACTGCATTAGAAAGAATCACACATTCCAAGTTCGTAAGCTATTTGCTTCCCCAAACTTCACAAAAGTAAACAGAGCTAAAAACAGTTTACCCTGCAACCACATTTCCTCTACCGTTGCATTGAAATGCTGAGGTTTTAAATTTATACTTGCACTAACTGCATAACTTTCCTTATAGAACGTACAGGTACAAGAAAGTCAAATCAAAAGGAAGTTAAGCGGAGAAATATTCCTTTAGTATTGTAACAAGAACCAGCATATAATTCATAACTCTGTTAAACAAAGTGCCCTGATTGGAGCATTTGCTTCTAACCACCCAAATTGTTTAGGCTTTGTCGAAGTTCTTGGGCAAACAAATTAAGAGACATGCCTTTGAAGAAGACAAGCATCCTAACACACCATAACAAGCAGTTAAGATGAAAAAATGTGCTCTGCATGACTGCATCAATCCGTATTAAAATAATTTACCCATTTGCGATACAAGTAGCGTGCTATTACAAAATAATTTCACACCTAAAACACACACAACGTTATCATGAATTTCTGTTATCAAACATACAAGTCAAAAAATTTTCACTTACATTTGCCATCTTTAGCTGCTACAAACTACACATTAGTTGGGAAGTTTTTCGTCCCTGAAAAACGCAAAAGAAAAATGGATGCCCCTTAGCTTAATGATCACACCTGCGCTCGCCGCACATCAGTCATTCCCCAGTTCGAGTGAGACCCAGCAGCTGCTCCCTATTGCAGGCTTAATGTAACGCAAATGTTCTGGCGTACTCTACGTAAGTGTACCCCTATGGGCTTCGAAGAACCTACTGAATTATTAAGGGATTCATACAACTAGTAATTTTCACCAAAGTTCTGGTAGCAGTGAAACTTTTTCTTTGTAAATTTTCAGGATCTTTCTATCTCTTCTTATTACTTATATTTTATCTGTTTATTACATTTACTGACATCTGTGAAAGGAATTAGTCTGATTGGGTAAAATGCCCCTTCCGGGAAGAAAACCTCAATTTATTTTAATTATTTTAGTTGTTTTTTTTTTTTTTTTACCGGGGTAAAGCATTGATCCCAATGGGCTAATTTCCTTATCAGCCCAGCGGTACAATGTAACCAAAATAAATAACACAAAGGATATAATATAATGCATCGATGATAATTTTTAAATATATATATATATATATATATATATAAGTCCGGGAAGAACAATATCAGAAGTACAAAAACATAAAAATAAACATGGGTACAAAACAATAACTGCAAACAAATTAACAATTTCTATTATCGGTAATAATAAAAAAAACAGTAACATAAATGATTCGTTTCAATGAACAATATATGATAGGAAAGAGACATGAAACCATTGGAGGTACTGTTGGAAGAAGATGTGAGAATATAAACATTATGGTGTGGATAACAGAAAAGGAATACCAGACTGAGAGGAAAAAAAATCTTAGTGGAAAATCACTGTGAAATATGAAAGATGAAGGGGAAATGTTAGAAATGTAAAGAATGAATCACAGGGGAGGAGACAGCAGAGAGGAGAAGGATAGGTAGAGAGAAAGGGAAGAATAATAGAGAAGAACAGGTCAGAGAGGGAGTAAGTGTTAAGATTAAGAGAAAGAACAACACAGTGAAGACTTGGCTATGGGATTCACAAACACTTGATCTGATGTTGTCAATCTTCACTGAATCCCTGACAGTGGGCCGGTTCTGAGCCTCGGAACCAACTCGGCCATTTATTCCAGCTTGCACCTTTCAAACTGTCGAGCCAGGCACTACCATAATGCTCCTCTTGAAAATTACCTCAGATCTTGTTTGCCGCTTCGTAAGTCAGACGGGTTTGTCCTTCTCTCGCGCCTAGGCTGATTTTGAGTAAGTTTATTTCTATTAATACTCCTTATTTCTATGTATTTTTACCTAATTTTCTTCTTAAAACTTCTCTCTGTCTACCAGCTCCTCTCGTAGCTTAGTTTGACTCTTTTTCTTTTCTCTTCATCTTTCTACCTTTGGTAGTCTCTTTTAGTACCATTGTTGGAACATTTTTTCCATTTATTACCTCTTTAGATACCTTTATATTACCATTGTTGGTATTTTCCTCTTTCTATCTCTAGCCCTTCTTAATTGTTTAAATGTTATGGCTGAACAACAACTCGCCCCTGTTAAAACTTCAAAAGGCACCACTGCTTTCCAAAGGTGCCAGAAGGACCAGAGTAAGATGCCCAACTCTGATGGGCATACCGTATGTGTATACTGCCTGGGGAAACTCCATCTTCAAGAAGATTGTTCAATTTGTCATGGGGTCTCTACCCATACAGTTACAGAGAGGAAGAATAAACTTATCTTGAAGGGACTCCTCAAATCTGATTTCGAAAAGGCCTTTTCTGGGTCTAGGACTGAAGCTAGCATATCTTCATCCTCCTTTTCTTCCTCTACCAAGAAAAGACTTTCTTCACTACCTAGTTTATCGGAACTGCCCAAGAAGGTCTCTAAGCAGACCTCAGTACCAGAAGGTCTGTCTGGCTCCACACCTAAAACTGTATCTGAGCCAACAGCGATGTCTTCAGTGCCCTCATTACCCCTGATGCCAAAACAGTCTCAGTTGCCTATCCTCCCTAGGACAAGCTATTCACCAACCTTTCATCCTTTTAAAGAAAGGCCACCAAGTCCGTTTCTCGAATTGAGACTTCGTAAGTCTCCTTCAACTGCCTCTTATCTGATTTACTAAGAGTCTCTCAGAAGCTGACATTTTGAGGCTGTTGGATCAGCTTCTGAGAGTGAGGGGGTTATCCTTAGTTCCTAGCCACACTGGCATCAGAACCAGCCAGTCTATGATGCCTTCAATTCCTCCTCCTCCAACTCCTGTTGAGTCTTTGGAACCCCCAGTTCCGACACTCCTGGCACTGACTGTCTCATTTCTGGTAGCTTCCTCTTCTCCAGTTCCAAGAGCTGGCTTGAGTTCCTCTGACTTTTTGGCACTGGAGGTCTCCCAGGACCAGGGCTGTCTGGTTGAGTCCATGGTGCATGGATTGGTTTCCTTAGTTTTGGAGCCATGCATGTCCCTTGGTGCTTTGGCCCTTGTACAGTCAACCCTGGCTTCTGTTTCTGGGGCCACCTCCTCAGTGTGGGGTGTGACCCCAGTTCCAAAGGAGTCTATTTTGGTTCCAGCTCCCATCCCTGTATGGGGGGGCTGGCCTTCCGAGTCATGGAGAAGGCCTTGTCCATTGCGGACTCACAGTCCTTTGCCATCCTTGTCAGGACAACTGTCTACATCCCCTTGACCTGAGCTGCCATCCAACTTATCCCCAGGACAGAGGGCACAAAAGTCCCAGGTTGTACCCACTTTAATGATTTCCTCTTCAGACACTTCCCCAGATCATCCCCCTGAGGAAATTCCTGCAAAGACGAAGTGCAAGAGGAAGCACATAGACTCCCTGGAAGAGTCTTTCACCGAAGATACTGATTTTGATGAAGGGGAAGGTTCCCTAGGCCACCCCCTGATGATATTTCCTTCAGGGACACTCTAGAAATCCTGAAACAGAGGGGTGGCTCATCCTCCATCCAACCTTCCTTGGAGGAGTCGGTATACGTGGAGGCTTTTCATGCCCAGCCTCTACTTCCTGGATCTCTCCACCTGCTGACAATATCATTAAATTGATTGTTCAGCGGGTGTGGAAGATGCCCAATGCCATTGAGCCAATCCCCAAAGAGCCTGATCATATCTCATCAGCCCCGAAAGATGAGCCACACTGGTCCAAAGGAATACCTGTTGATGCCATGGTGATAGCCGTGGCCACAAAAAGGGAACTTGCAGAGGAAAGTCTGACTATCCATCCTCCTAAGAAGGAGTCTCTTACTTTGGATAGATTTGGGAAGCATGTTTATGCTTCATTGACCTGTGCTCTCATCCAAGAAGAAAATCCCTGATGTATCACCCAGTCACAGGGAAGCAGCAGCTTAAGAAATTCAAAGTCTGCTAGACAACGAGTCATCCAAAAAGTGTCACCAGGCCAAACAAGATCCGGATTTTACTCAGGGTTATTTTTAGTGCCCGCAAAAAAGAGACTGGAGACCCATCTTGGCTGTTAGCCAATTCAACAAGGCAGTTCAGCAAACCAAATTCCAGATGGTCTCGGTACAGTTAATACTTCTATTCTTGGAAAAATGTGATTGGATGTGCTCTGTAGACCTTCAGGATGATTATTACCATATAAAAATGGACAAAAGCTCGAGTAGATATCTGTACTTCTGGCTGGAAGCCAGTCATTTCCAATACAGAATGCTGCCCTTTGGTCTCACCACAGCCCCAGGGTGTTCACCAAATGCATGGCAGTAGTGGCAGCTCATCTCAGACTGCTAGGATTTTGATTATTTCCTTACCTGAATGACTGGCTCCTTACTGCTACCACCAGGCGTCAGTTAAAATGGGCAAGAGACTACTCTCTACACCTCTGTACATTTCTAGGTATAACCATATATTTTGAGAAATCAAGCTTGCAACCCACTCAGCAATTAGAATTTATTAGAGCCCATTTAAACACTATTTCAGAAATTGCCTCACTCCCTCCAGGCTTCAATGAATCAGATCACAAGTCAAGCAAATTGTATGAAACAAAAGGGTTCCAGCAAGACTAGTCCTACAAACATTGGGCTCCATGGCAGCATCAATCGCTCTTTTGTTTCCCCCTAGCAAGGTATCACATGTGAATTTTGCAATGGCTACTTGCTTCCCAATTGTCTCTAATGCGCCTACCAGTGTCTCACCTAACCTTGATTACCAATCTCTGCAAACAGGATCTCATGGTGGCCACACTCCGATCAGATTCTCTTAGGTTGGCCATTCATTCTTCCCCAGCCCCATGCTATAGTGACCACAGATGCTTCCCACATTGTGGGGGGCATTTTCTGGGAAAATGGTCCAAGGCACGGGGTCCCAATTAGAGGCCAACTTGCACACCAATTTTCTAGAGATGAAGGCAGTGCTGTTAGTGTTGCAAGCATTCCAAGATGTCCTTCCTCTAAGGACAATAGCTATTTGGATGGAAAACATGTCAGTAGTTTGGTACATCAACAAATAAGGGGAACCAAATCTTACCCATTGTGTTGAGAAGCCCTCAGTGTTTGGCAATGGTTGATTTTTTCCAACCGTTTTCTCACAACAACACACATTCCAGGGAGCTCTAGTGTGATGGTAGACAAACTGAGCAGAACCATTCTCATGCCTCACGAGTGGTCTCTAAATCCTGTGGTGCCGAATGAGATTTTTCTTCACTGGGGCCAACTTTGTACAACCTTATTGTGGCCCCACTAAACAACAAGTGCAGTAGTTACATTGCCCTAATCCCCCACCCAGGGAGTCACCCAGAGATGCTGTTCTCCACAATTGCCCCCCCCCAGTCTCCTCTACACCTTCCCCCAACTCCCCTCGATATCCCAGTTTCTAAAGAAAGGCAAAAGGTTGGAGAACTCAGTAATCCTCATTGCCCCCTTCTGGCCTCAATAAGTTTGGTTTCCTTCCCTTTGACCTCATCTTCTTCAGAAACCATGAATTCTAGACCCAGCTCCAGATCTGCTGTCCCATCTGGAGGGCATGGTTCATTTGAATCTCCAACATCTCAAGCTGACTATGTGGCATCTCCAATTCCCATTATTGCCAGGCATCCTTCCCTTTCTTCTCCTGTCTGACAAATTATTATCGCTCATCACAAACCTACTAGGAAGCTGCATCAATGGAAATGGGAAAAAATTGCTAAATGGGCCCTTGAAAGTGGACTAGACCCTTATACCAGTCCTATTCATATGGTATTAGATTTCCTGGCTACCCCTTACCAATCTAGTCCTTCTGCTTTAACAATTAAAGTTCATCTAGCTGCAGTTTCCAACTTTCATATGGGTTTTAATGGTGCATCTCTAATGTCACACAAACTTTGTAAAGCATTTCTAAAGGGTCTCCTAATGTTAAGACCTCATTTTAAGGAACTGTTCCTCCTTGGGAATTTAACTTTAGTTCTTCAGGCCTCACTATGAATCATTTGAGCCATCAGCAACTTGTGACTTAAGATATTTGTCTTGGAAAACTTTATTTCTGTTGACTATTACATCTGCCAGAAGAGTATCTGAGCTGCAGGCCTTATCCTGCAAGCCTCTCTATTTAATATTTCACAGTGACAGGGTTGCCCTTAAGACAAATCCAACCTTTTTACCAAAGGTGGTTTCGGAATCTAGCATTAACCAAACTCTACAACTGCCAGCATTCTTCCCTAATTCTTCTAATAAACGGGTGTATGCCCTTCACTCACTAGACATCCACAGACAGTAATGTAGCTATCTTTACAGGACAAAAGATTTTAGAAGATTGGCCAAATTATTTGTGGTATTCTCCTCTCTTTCATTAGGTAATCCTGTTTCAATAGTTACCTTGGCCAAATGGCTTCGGACTGCATAACTTTCATCTCTCATTGTATAGGACTCCAACTTTCACATTCAGTTAAAACCATTTCAAAGAGACCAGTGGCAACTTCTGCAGTTTTTCATGCCAGAGCATCTTTGGATGATATCTGAGCAGCAGCTACTTGGTCTTCTCATACCTTTATCACTCATTACAAATTGGATCAGGTCTCAAGGGGACAGACATCATTCGACTCGATGGTGTTTAGGAATATTCTTCCGTGAGACCTCCCAAGACTAAAATAGCTGGGGACTCTGTCCCACTATCAAGGATTCAGTGAAGACTGACAACACCAGATAAATAAGTTATGTCTTACCATAATGTTCCATATGTGTTGTCGATCTTCACTATTCCTTGATATCCCCACCTTCCTTTCCTCAACCTGAGACTCTTAGTGGACTGGATTTTCCATAGCTAACTTCATATCTGGTCTCTGACTATTATATCTGTTATTTAGCTTGTCTGTCTTCTACTATGTTGGACAAACTTGATCTGAGGTAATTTTCAAGAGGAGCACTATGGGTAGTGCCTGGCTCGAGAGTTTGAAAGGTGCGAGCTGGAATAAATGGCCGAGTCAGTTCCAAGGTTGGATCCGAGCCCACTGTCAAGAATTAGTGAAGATCAACAACACAGATGAAATGTTATGGTAAGACATAACTCACAAAAAAAAAAAAAAAGTTAACTAAGGAGCTAAGCAAGCTGTACCTAGAACAGGTTTTGGGGGTCATCTTGGAAGCAGTAGTAGTTACTCTTGTGAGAGAAGGTTAATTTCTGCAATTTTTAAGTGTATGAGTACCACTGGCACACTTAGAGTTCTTTGTTGCTGATTATCTTGTTTCTTTTGTTTTTGAACTTGTAATTTGTAGTGCAATTGTGTGTTCCATTGTTCTCCTTTTGCTTGGAGTTCATTCTCTGAAGCTCTCCTCTGTTTACTGATTTGGGACACTTTTATGCCTAAGTTGCCCATTTGCTTGAGTCTCCCTGCTCAAGGAAAATAAAAAAAAAAACATATTGCATTTGATTTTGTTGATCAGTTATTGTTGCTGAAACTGCTTTTGAAGCATTTAAACAGACATGGCATTAGTGTTTTTCTGTATATAGAACAATTTGTTTAGCAAACTGTTTGGGCCATCTTGGAAATAGCAGCATATCTTCCTGGGAGTGAAGGATAATTGCTGACATGGTCACTAATCTAGAGTTGTTTTCCGGTTGGTTCTCCTGCTTCTCTTGTTTTCTAACTTGCTATCTGTGGCACAATCATGCACTGACCTGCAGTCCCTACAGTAGCACCATAGCTGTAGTTAAATAGTTGGTAGTGAGCACATTTTCATTTTTCCCCTTAAATCAGTACTTCCAAACTATTAGTTGTTCCTGTGGTTGACTCTTGTTCAATTGAGTTCAGGACAACATTAGCTTGTGCTTATCTTCCTTTGGTTGCTTTGATCTTTCTCGGGGTGTGCTGGGAGCATCAGTGCACTGAGAGTTGCTGTTACCATCCAGGTAGTATTCTGACGGTCCTTACTTAACCTACATACTGTGTTGCACTGCTAACACCACTGATACTAGTACCTCTCTCAGCCTCCCTCAGTTTCCTTGTGCATTTTACCAATGACCACCTAAATCACAGAGTAAGATGGAGGGCCAGCTACCTTGTACCCTTTCCATCACCACCCTTCTAGCACTTGGCATCCTAACTCAGTTTAGCAACTTGCTTTATGTTCACTAATAATGAACTCCTTCTTAACACAGAATGCTTTGTCTGTTCAAGTTGTAAATACCTAGCTAACATGGAGATATTCCTCTCACAAGCAACAAAAATATACAGTGAGCATTGTCTAATCACACCTTCACCTCAACCACTGCCATATTTACAAACCAAACACACTAAAATGTCATACTCTGATGCCATAAAAATCCTTGCTAAAGACTTGTAAAAATTGTATTAAGCAGTATCAGTGAAAGTTCCTCAGCTCATCTACTCCATGCACATCTATAGCAGCAAGTCATCACCAGCAGATTTGCTCCCAGTCAAGTAATACTAAACTAGCCCCTGCTAAAAATGTATTAGTGACTGACTCATTTGTTATGCCCAGAAATACCTAACTCATCAGTCTGGACAAGGAGAGGGTTACTGTCAGCTGCCTTTTGGGCACTGAGATCACTGATATTACAAGGGCCCTCAAGACCCTTTTCAAACATGAGTATGACTACGGCTATGGTGTGGTGTGGTGGTGCATCTGGGAGTGGAGGACATGCAGTGCATATTTTGGTCACTTTGTTTTGGACCAGAGAAGTGTGTTGTTGTGATGCAAGATCCTCTTCTTTTTCACCATTTTGGTTACCTTTTCACTAACAGCTTCTGATCCTTTGACTGCTCATCTGTATCCTATTCATCATGCTGTAAATATGATAGTTTAGCTGATCTAATTCCATTAGCCATGTGGTAGACATATACCTTCTTAAGAATAGTCTGCATTGTTCAGGAGACTCACTGTCATCTGTCCAGAAAAATCTGTCAAATGAAAGTGTTTATCACCTGAAACATAGTTGCAACTGAGCCAAGGGCTGAGCTTCAGAAAAACACCTTGCATGCAGTAATACAGGTAGAAATGTGTTGGAAACAGCTGCCTTTTAACCTGTGTTGGAGGGAAGCCTTCTAGCTTATCATTGGGAGTGGTTAGTGCCAGGTAGCCGATCTACCACAACAGGAGTGGTTTCTGACCCAGAAATTGTAGTTTATTGGCCATTTGGGCAGTTTTTCCAACTTTCTGGTTTAAAAGCCCGGGATTGTGCTTGTTCCCATCTTTCCTGTAACTAGTCTAGTCCAGCTACAGTCCTGCTATATCCAGGAGTGTTTGTAAGCTCCTGAGCAGTGCCAAAGTCTGCTCTTCAATTTGACCCTTAGATCTACTAGTTCTCTCCTCTCCTGTCCTTATACTAGCTTATTAGTCTAGCCCTTTACCAGACTTCTTGTAGCAATTATTGTAGCACACAAAAGTGCTTCCAGCACTAAACATTCTACAAGGAAACAGATCCAGTGCTTATTATCAATGCCAACCCCTCCAGGCATGTCTAAAGGTCAGTTCACTGTGCTTTCTGCTATTAACTTGGTGAACTTGGGCATTCCTGAGGCAGTGTTGCAACTGCCTCATGTACACCGACAACCCTCTCCTCTTACCTCCCAACACTCAGACTTGCGAGAGATGCACTTATATATCCAAATTGGAAACTATGCACTCTCCAGCCAAGACCAGAATAGCTGGTCAAGAGGCGAAGGTCATCACTTGCACAACACCACATGGAACACATAGCCCTCCAGAACACACACTAGCACTGCCTTCACATAAAAACACAAACCACACACCCCCCGTTCGCGGAGGCTCTCAATAAAAATATCCCCAAGCAGCAGAGACCTAAGAGGCAGAAACACACTCGACCACCACAACACAACACTAATCACAAGACACATAACTCTCCTAAACAGTGTGCCACTCAACCAAAGCCCCTAAAGCAAAACAGCATGCCCAACACACTAGTCATAGGTGACTTGATAGTAAGGCACACTGATGTCCCACTCACTAGGTTAAATAAGGAGAAAGTAACAGTCACCCGCCTGTCAGGTGCCAGGATCCATCACATAATGCATGCACTCAGGTCCTCCAACAACAGGTACAAATATGACTCTGTCATTGTACATGTGGGTGTGAATGATCTGAGACGTACCTCCCTGGACTACATGAAAAGAGACATGGAGGAGCTCTTGGATTATGTAGCCCAGGCGGGTATGACCCTAGCCCTGAGCACCATCCTACCATCACCCAGAATGATATCACAGTACAAGCAGAAAATGATTGATTTCAACAATTGGCTACGATTCCGGTGTCATTCTAAGGGGATTCAGTATCTATCTGCCTGGGATGACATGATTGACAGACCTCAATGCTTTGCCAGAGATGGCCTGCATCTGTCACCTCTGGGCTTCTGAATATTGGCCAAGGCTCTTGCCACCCGTATAGTGCCTTTTTTAGATGGTGTTCCAAAGACCAAATTACCACCATAACAGCTACAAACAAATGCAATCTGAGGGTCATGCTGCTCAACGCTAGAAGCCTAATCTCAAAATGCACTCGCTTGAAGCACTCCTTAAAATGGAGAACATTGACATTTGTGCTGTAACAGAGACCTGGTTCAAGGCAGCAGAAAGGACCCCTGCACTACCAGGCTATAACTCATTCCACACCCTTTGGCCCCAGAACTTGGACCGAAGCTCCAAAGGCGGTGGTGCATCTATATTCATAAAGGATGAGGACACCTCCAGACTGGTAGCCCAACATAATGCATCAGAGATACTTCAGGTGCAGCTAACATTGAGTAAGACAGCGATTCAGGTTGTAGCCTGTTATAGGTCCACAGCCATGTCCCAAGACTCACATTCCACGTTCCTAAGCACCCTGGAGAATATTAGGGTCCAACCGAACAGTGTCATACTGGGTGACTTTAACTACCCTCCATTAACTGGGAAAACTACTCATGTACCAATACACTTGCCCAACTTTTCCTGGAATTCATTAATTCAAGTGTCCTGGACCAGCTCGTTCTTACCCCACTAGAGGTAGAAACATCCTTGACCTAGCCATTACTAACATAGGTGACCATTGCACAACACCAATAGTCAACTCCACCCTGGTTAGATCTGATCACAAACTAATCACCTTGGAAATCCACATCCCCCCACACCCCAGAAAAGGTAACCACCATGAAAAACTTCTCCAAAGCTAACTCTGGGCTCTTAAAAACAGATGGCTAACGTCATGGCACCCATGCAAATGGAGAATAGTTGCATGACCACTGAATCATACACCAATGCACTGTACAAAGACGTACACAAATGCATGGATATCCCCATACCCAATAGAACCAAGACACTCTCCTCCAAAAATAGGAAGCCAATCTGGTGGTCCCCTGCCATAAACAAACTCTATAACAGAAAGAGGAAACTGATGCGGAATAAGAAGAAGTCCCAAGACTGGAAAAACTCCCTCATCAACCTCAAAAAATGTTGAGAACTCTCATCAAATCCTCTAAAGCTAGCTATGAAAACAGAATTGCAACAGATAGTAAAGACAACCACAAGGCCTTCTATAGTTATGTAAAGAATCTCCACAGCAGTACCCAGATTTGCTCTGAGCCACTGCACAATGGTACCTCCTATACTGAGCCAACAGATATTGCCAATATACTGGCCGACAGATTCAGTGCCAAGTTTACTCCTCTCTCCCCCACAAAGGACCAATCAGAATACCAGTTGATTGCCAGGCACCCAGTATTACTGCTGCACAGGTTAAAACAGCACTGTCCAAGGCCAAGAATACAGCTTCTATGGGACCTGACAATATCCCTTGCTGTGTTCTACATGAAGAACATAGTGAACTGGCACATCACGTGTGCCCTGTTGAATCACAGCCTCACCTCAGGCTTTGTCCATACCGAATAGCGCACTGCTACAGTCATCCCTCGCCACAAAGGAGGCGTGACTACAGACCCTGGGAACTATCACCCCATTAGCCTGACAAGTCTGATATGCAAAGCTATGGAACGCCTCATCATGGACCTACTAAGCAAGGATATAGGGAATCTCCAAACTCTGGATCCCACACAGTTTAGTATTGTGAAGGGTAGATCATGCCTGCTCAACTTGTTCGACTTCTTTGAGTCGGTCACCAGAGCTGTGGATGAAGGCAAGGTGGTTCATACAGCCTACCTTGATAAGGCCAAGGCCATTGATACATTTCCCACTCAGGAATCATAGAAGAACTCACTAATGTAGGCATCAACCCCTATATCAATAGGTTGGTTGCAAACTATCTGACAGATAGAACCTACAGTGTGAAAGTAGCTGACTCCAAGTCACACTGCTAACCCCTCACGAGTGGAGTCCCACAGGGATCAGTCCTGGGTCCTCTCCTGTTTGGTATCTACTTCTCTGAAGTCCAAGCCATCACGAAGGGACTCTGGTTGACAAAGTTCACAGATGATTGCAAGTTGGGAGCCATTATTAACTCCCCAAGTGATGTTATCATCCTACAAAAAGGCCTCACTTAGACCAACGACTGGTGTCAGAACCATGGCCTTAAGCTCAATGCCAAAAAATGTGTCATCATCCACTTTGGGAAAAACCCATTCCCATGAATTACCACATTGATGGTAGTCCACTGAACACAGAAGGTGTTATAGGAGATCTGGAAACACAGGTTGACAGCAACCTCTCTTTTGACTACCACATTGCCACTGTGGTCAGAAAGTTCTTCTTTGTGGAATATCTCATTACTAAGGGTTTTGCATCTAGGAAGAAAAAGGTCATTGTCTCCCTCTACTCTTCCCTCATTAAGCAAATCATTGTGTACAATGCCCCATTTGGCATCTACCAGAGAGGCCACAAAAGTACCTCACAAAGAGGATCCTAGGCCTTAAACACTTGTCCTTTATGGACAGACTAAAAAACTCCAACTATTCTCTGTCTCATATCACCTACTCAGAGGCGATTTCTGCTTGACTTACAAAGCCATGTCTGACCCAGCTCTGTTAGAAATGCTACATCTAAAGAAATCACAATCCCTCTGCACCACACACTCCAGATACCTCAACCTCATTACCACAAGCAACAGAACATGCTGGAGGGACAGGTTCATAACCCAGAGACAGCCCATGCTATGGAATAGACTTCCCATACATGTCAAGCAGAGCACCTCACTGGGCCTATTCAAGAGAAATATTGATGAGTGGATGGGAAGTAGAAAATTCACTCCGGGGATCACTCCAGTCACTCTACTCAACAGAGGCACTGGAAACTATGGTCGGGTGGCGCAATGCCAGGGTAATCCTATGGACTAGGCTTGTAAAGGTTCCAGGGCCATTAGCCTAGTACACACCTATGAGCCTATAATAGCTATATGATTTGTATGCTTGTCCTACAAATGTAAGAGAACTGTACGTTATGTGCTGAGCTACAAGAATGTAACCACAGTGTATCCTACTGGAAAAGAACAGTGTTAAATTGCAAAACACTATAAAATAAGTTGACAAGTAATAGTTTTACAATTGTGTTTACCACAGCTAGAAGACAATGTCTGCAGCTAGAAATTCTTCCTATTATCTGGAAACATAAATAATTACAGGTTTCAAAGGTAAAAGTGTGCAACTGTTTTACAACTTCCAGTTCCAGGCAAGCTTCTAAGAGATAAGTGTCAGCTTCTAAGAGATAAGTTTTTTTTTTAACACAGAGGTGTTATATTTTAAGTTCCTGTTAGCCTGGGAACTAAAGACAGAGGTGACAAGAATGATGCAATCTGAGATAACCCAGCAGAAATGTTTGATAATTTAAGAACTCTCTCTCAGTGAAAGTCTGGGCATTTTGTATCTTGTCTTTGGACCTGCAAACATCCATTCAGCACTTGCATTTGCCTGGCTCTGTAAGTAAGTTATTTAGAATATAGTTTCTCTTAGAAATAGGTAGGAATATAATAAGATCAGTCTAGATGTTTTCTGTATTTATGTGAGACTGTCCTGCAATGTTGTTTTAAAAGATTTCCTGTGATTCTGAACTCTGCTGTCACTGTGTTGAGTTATTGAGTATTGTCTTGTTTCTTTTTTATTATGTGTTATTAAATATATTTAAACCTTTTAATTGTGGCTGGTTTGTTTAGAGATATTTAAGCTCTTAGAGTACTTACATATGTATTTTGACACTGTATAGGCCACTCTTAAATAGCCTTAGTCTTGGACACACCTGTCAGTTGGATAACAGTAACATTACACAGTAGAATTGGTCACCCTTTGTAAGGGCCTTATTAGCAGCTGATAAGAGTGGTTGGTGGCAGCTGGTACTACCTTATAGTCTGGGCAGAAGGGGACATAGCTAGTGAACCTGAGCCAGCTAACCCCAGGAGTGTCTGTGTGTTTGTATATAAATCAAATCTCAAAGTGTGTTTTTGTGTGTGTGCATGTGTGTGCGTGTGTGTGTGTGTGTGTGTGTGTGTGTGTGTGTGTATGTGTCAGCTACTAGGGCAGGGACATGAAGCACTGGTTGGACAGAGAGGGTGCTGGAGGTTTTGGCTTGACCATTCAGCTGAGACCTTAACCATATAGCTGTGCCAGTGGGGAGTCTTATTGGGAATCTGGAGAGAGAGAGAGAGGGAGAAACCAGCCCCAGACTGACTGTGATCTCTGGGCGCTGTTAAGGGAAATTGCACGTTGCTGTGTGTGTGTACTTGTTATCTTCCCAGTGTGCACGTCCCTCACTGGTGCTAGTGGTGAGGATTGAGGCTCCTTGATTACTGGGCCACTGCAGGGGCATCACAGTTTTCACATGACAACAATTCATTCCTCTGTAAGAACATGTTTACTGAGATATTATATATCCAGAAACATGAAAACATATGTTTAATTATATAATTAGCAATACAAATAATACTGGATATCTGTCAAGATGTGTAAGTTCCAGTGCAAACATTAAAGACAGTTTTCTTCAACAACATCTAAGATTTCATCTAATGTCATACAGCAGTTTGTAAGTCACTTGTTTTTTTTTGTTTGTTTTTTTTTTTAGTATATATGGAAATAGTGCTTTTTTCATAATTGCTTAGTAACAACTAACAATATTTTCAGTATAATGTGATATAAACCAGCATTTTCTGTGACTTGTCCTGTCTCCCATACTGGTGTTTCACACCATATACCACAATAAAACGTAGGTGTCAGGTATGAAAATATGACTATAAATATAAACATATGAATAACAGGTGTCAAACACTGATTAATTCTCCACTACAAGACATTCTATACTAACAATCTTATTGTCATTTTGTTACTAACTCCTTGCCCTTTCTAATGCTGCCTATTATTAGCTGGTAAGTCACTTAATTAAAAAAAAAGACCCAAAAAAGTTCTGGATGCCAGAAAGAGGTATGGATGTGAACAGGAAGTATACAAAAAGGCATTTTAGGCTTCAGTGAGTTAAGCTTGTGACTGTATGACCATAGTTTTGGATACATAAGGAGGCTTTTTCAAGGGTTCTATTAAGTGTAATGATTTTGTAGAGATGATAAGGCTTCAGTTGAAGACTCTCCTCCCCAGAAAAAAAAACAGTGGTGGCTAGTAAAGCTGAGCTGTGCAACTTGTAATTCCAATAATCTTGGGGTGGTGGGCAACAAGAGAATAGGCCAAGGATGTATGCAACTTGTGGGGGAATTTGGTAAGGTAACTGTAAAAAGGCAGCAGAAAAAAGCATTATGCCAGTTGGATAGATAGATGGGTAAGTAAAGATGGTCTCTTATTCAAAAAGCTAGGGAGAATTCATATGAATGCTCTATAACATGCATCATATGCTGCCAGACATATCCCCACTTTTTTGACAGGCAGAACTGTCTCAAAGTATCACGCTCATTGTCTAAGATTTGTTTGGAGGGGAAGAGTGCAAGATTTGAGTATGCTAATGTGGAAGTGCAGGGAACAGAGGGACAGTGGGGTTGCTCAGTTTTGGAAGGTACATGATACTCATGAAAGTTCAATTAGCAAATAATAAATCCTACAGAAGGTGAACCTCCAATGGGAGGTTTAAAAGAAGTAAAAGGCATCAAGTTGATGAAAGTAGTGAAAGAGACAATATAGGTGTTGTGGAAAGGAGGGAAAATACCAGAAGTAGCTTAGGCTGTTTTAAAAGATTTGGTGGGTGAATGCAAAAATTATGAAAGATAAGAGGGACGGGAGAAAGATTTCTAGTTAAAGAAACAGGAAGCATTAGGATTCGTTGAAGATGGCAGTTGGTGAAGGAAGGATTTTAAGAGCTTTGAAGAGGTCATGGGAGAATTTGTTCAGCTCAGAGTGCATGACTGGAACACAGAATGGTTAAGGCAGACTTGATGAAGGAATAGAAGGAGTTTAATCATTTTTGGATAAAAGGATGTGATAAGATGGTCTTGGACAACACAATGGGAGGGGAACTAAACTTCCACTGGGAGTGATACATAGTGATCTTGGGAAAGAATAAGTTGGCACTGGATTATTTAGAAATGCATTAATTAGGGGAAAACAGTGAATGACACTGATGACTGGCAAAATACGTGGTCAATATATTGGAAGTTGTGAATGACCAGACTTGAACATATCATACACCTGAGGCTGCTCCATCATTGTACAGACTACCTGAAAAACTATACAAGAGAAAGTAAAAGGATGCTAGTACATGCTAGAGGTGTAGAGTAGAAGAGACAAGGGATTTTCATTAATGATGGGGCTACAGGGTGGTTACATGATTGTCAATGCAGAAAGGAGTGTATGGCAAATCAAATTAAATGCAAGTTCCCCACAAGGAGTAAATAAATATATTATTTTTAAATGGTTGCTCTGTTAAAATCCATTGATTCCTATAGTCTGTGAGTGTTTTTCAGAAGAAAGTGATTGGTGTGTTTATATAAGTGTAGAATCTAATGCATGTATATTGAGTGTAAGTGAATGTTGAGGATTTATAAAATAAAATATGAAAGTGCTAAACTTACACATTTTCTGAATAACACCATCAATACTGTTTTAAGTTTGGTTTTGGTTGTCACACACTTTTTTAGGCTGGCAATGATATTTTGATTTTATTTATTTATTTATTTATTATTTATTTATTTATTTCAGTTTTATGATTGGGGAGGTCCACTGGACCTAAAAAGAGCCCGTTTTCAGTGGAGGCCCAGGGAGAAAAGCTCCAGTAACAATGACAAACATATTAGCATATACACATACAAAGCAAAGAAGTCATACAGCTTTATGCAGCATTCTACAGTAAAAAAATTCTGCATTCTACAATAATAATAAAATCTACCAACGGTACAGTCTAAGAGTCATTAACCGTGAATTACAATTGAAATTTTACATTCCACAATAATAGTAGTAACAATCTAGCAACAGAATAGTCTAAGGATGATTAACAGTGAATCACAATTGAGGATGAGAAATTGTCAGAAATAAACTATAAACAAAATGTGGAGGTTAAGAAGGAGTATGAGGGCAAATGATGTGAGTGCAGAGATGATGCACAGAGTTGGAAGGTGGGTTTGATATAGGAGGGTCCTATGTGGGGAAGGAGCAGGGGCATTCCCACTTTGAAGATAGGTAGGAATGGAGGAAGGATTTAAAGTTAGAGTGGTTATGAGGATTTCTAAGGGAGGGAGGAAGAGAGTTCCATAGTTTAGCTAAGGAGCAGGATAGCAGAGAGTGTCCAGGTGGCTATAAAAGTTTGTAGATTTTGAGCAAGTTCTGATTTTCTGACCCAAGCAAGCTATTAAAAATATAGGGGGTTAAGGAGGTGGAGAGAGGGACAGGAGGATGGGTTAAATATGAGCTTATGGGCAGTGGTGAGTTTTACGGAGGTTCAGACAGCTGGAAAGCTCAAGCCATTACAGTGAGTGGAGGGAGATGCAGTGATGGGGTGAGTTCCTAGAGTTGGTGGCGAATTTGTAGATTTTATTGTAGCAGGTTTCTAATTTAGTTTGAAGGCTGAGCTGAAGATTCAAGAACAGAGGAGCACCATACATTAAGGAAGAGAGAAGGTATGTGGAGGTGAGGGTGTTTCTGGTGGAGGGGGTGAGATAATGTTTATGCCTAAATAGGAGTCCTAAATTTTTGTGGGTTTTTTATGTTAGTTTGGAGTTGGATATCGAATTTTAGATGTTCATCAATTATGATGCCAAGAAGTTTGGTGTGAGGGACAATTTCAATGGGGGTGTTATTTTTGTTTTGCAACCAGGTTTCCGTATTTGAGAAAGCTGACTGGGTTATCTGCAAAAGGTCGGAAGGGGTGTCAGCTTTGCAGATGATTGTAGAATCATCTGCATACTGGATTAGTGTAGAATTGGAGATGGAGTGGTGAACGTTGTTGATGAATATATTGAAAAGTATGGGGCCAAAGACAGAACCTTGAGTTATCCCAGTAGGGGTGTACAGAAAGGAAGAGTTGGAATGCTTCCATTTAACAGCTTGTTGTCATTTGGAGAGGTAGCTGGTGAATCAAGCTATGGTGGCAGGGGAGAGACTGAGGTAGGAGAGTTGTGATAGGAGGTCTAGGAACAGTGTTGATATGATTTTGCTGCAGTCATGAGCATGGTTAATGGACTCAAGTAAGGAGAAGAGTGCAGTGATGGTATCATGGCCAGGACAGAATCCATGTTGTGTGGGGCTTTGGAGGTTGTTTTGTGTTAAATAAAGCATCAGTTGTGAGTGAATACATTTTTCCCAGACTTTTGAGAGTGGAAAAAGTATGACAACAGGACGGAAATTAGTGGTATCAGTGTTTTTACCACCTTTATGGAGTGGGATGATGAATGCGTGGTTCCAAAGTGAGAGAACATAAAATTCTTGGATGGACCTATTTATTATGCTGGAGATAGGGATGGCTATGCTGTTGGCAGATAGTTTGAGGAAGAATGCAGGTAAATTATTTGGTGTGTTGGAGCATTGTTTCAGTCAGAGGAGGAGTTTTTTTATGTGTGTAGGCACAGGATTGAGGCTGAAGGAAGGGGTATGTGTTTTGAGACCAGAAGGGAAGGTATGGGGAGGGGGGAATTTGGTATGGGTAAGGTATGGGGAGCATTTTAGGTTGACTTCTGGGGTGCTCAAAATATGGATTATCTAAGCTCTCATATATTGAGTTGTTCTAGTCTAGCAGGCACCAGATATGCAGAAGTAGCAGATGGTAGCATTGCTAATAAATGCCAGCAAGGCAAAACTGATTCTTTGCATACAACAGAAAAGAGTCCTACAGGACCATCTTGCTCTGTCTGTCATGGTTGGAGATCTCTTTGTCTTGCCTATGTGGTCTTCTAATGATCAGTATGCTGGTAAGAGTAAGCCTACTTGATCACTGAAAGAGTCTATTAATATTTTACAAAATGAAAACTAATTAATTAAAATATTTAATATGGAAAAATATTTTCCTTGGGTCCAATGTAAAAGCTAAGTGACTTCCAAAAGTTAAGGTTGGGGGGGGTGGTATAATAGTTAAGGTGTTTACCTCACAGTCACAAAGTATGGATTTTGACTCTCACCTTTGAATGGAAAATTGGCTAAGCTTAAAATGGCCTGTAAGGGCAGCTAGACCAACACTTAATTATGAACCTATAAGGGCTTCATATTCTGAAATTTCAAATGGCATTACTAAGCATAGTGACATATGTAATGATTTGGTGTGGTTATTTAATAAGACCAGTTCTGAAATTATAGCTATTCTTGTAAAGCATAACATTGTCCAGATAGAAGAGATCAAAGTGGACACTAAAAGTTTAAAAGAGAATGTAGAAAGGGTTGTCGCCAAGCTTAGGAAGTCTATAACTAGGAAGATAAGAGATTCTGTAGCGGTACTAGAAATATTTTTGAAATTTTATGAAAGGCTGTTTAAAGCAGAGAAGTAAGGAGATAAAGAAAAGGTCAAATGGGAAGGTTTATGGAAGAATTAAATATGCCAAGGTTACAGGTAGATGAGGCTCAATTTCTAACAGTTTGGCTAGGAGGAGATAAGATAAAAATGGTGATGTATAACCAATCCACAAGAAAGTCCCCAGGAATAGATAATATTCATGTGGAGGTTTGGAAGCTAGGAGGGAAAACTGATAAATATGGAGAAAGTTTTGTTTAACAGTATTTTAAGAGGAGGAGAACTAGCAACATCCTGGAAGAATGAGGTTGTGGCTGTAAAAGAGGGTGAAAGACCTATCAGATCCAGCTTCATACAGGCCCATTTCAATCTTAAACCATGATGATAACGTGTCTATTTCTATAATGGCTAAAAGAATGGCAAAGGTGATGCCAAAATTGATAGATTTGGATCAATGTAGTTTTGTGGAGGGGAGGCAAACATTTCACAACATTAACAGAACATTGATAATCCAGAGGAAAGCAGAATGTAAGAAAATACCACTGCTGTTGGAGGGTCTTGATGCCGAGAAAGGATTTGACAGAGTATGCTTGGAGTTTATGAGCAGGGCAATGGAAGCATTTGCATTCCTTGATAAAAGTCTAAGGTTTGATTAGGAGGATATCTGAGTGATCAGAGACACAAATTAAAATGGATGGGTTCCTCTCTGATAACTTCTGTTTAAGCAGAGAAATTTGCACTATATTTAGACCCATTGTCAAAGAAAATAAGAGACTGAGAAATTCAAGGATATAAATGGCATGGCATTCAAGAAAAGCTCTCTCTATTTGCAGATATTATTTTGTATCTGATAAAACCAGAAAAGGACATGTCAGTGTTGTGGAACATTTTGAGGCAGTTTCATATCTTTTCAGGATACAAAATTAATGAAGTTGAAACAAAGGCATTAGCTGTAAATTATGTACTCACATACCAATTGGTTTAGCAATATCCATATTTATGGGGACATGATAAAATGAAGTACTTAGGAGTATGGATTAAAAAAGGATTATGTTGTGGCAGCTAAGAATATGTGGGAAGAGACTAAACAAAAGATAATACAAAAACTAAGAAATTGGAAGTTCTGTTATATGGCTATGGGTAGCAAAATACAAGCAGTTAAAATGTTGTTATTCCCTTTAGTTTTATACACAGGTCAGGTATATTTTTATCAACCAGAAGAGAAGTTGTGAATAGCAATTAATAAACAGCTGAAGGATTTTATCTGGGAGGGGAAGACAACAAGAGTCAAGGATTCTTCCAATTGAACAAGGCAGTTTGGGATTACTCTATTTGAAGGGGTATTTCAGAGCTACACAGTTAAGGTTCCTATACATAACACAAACCTGTAATTCAAAGTGGAAAATGGTGAGGATAAAACAGGGTGAAGCTCAAGAAATAAGGATAGACTGGGATTTTGGATGCAGATCCTTAAGGATAATAATAATCATACAGAATATTATATTCATAAAGTAGCAGAAAGTATTCTAAGAAGTAAACAAACACAGGAATGGAGACAGGAGAGTCTGGTGATAGGGATGACTACAATTAGGGAAACAGATACTAGCAAGATGGGGCTGGAATTTACTGGAGAAAACTGGCAAAAGAACCAAGGTACTGGAAGCAAATAATTATGGGGGGAAAGGCAATAGAATGGGACGAGGCCAATAATTCATTTGGACTGCGAGCTAGAGACTGCCTTCCCTATCAAGGATTGATATCAGAGTATAGGCAAAGAGAAAGAAATAGGGGGATCCTAAGCCAAAGACCAGCACTGGTAGAGTTTTTAGCAGAATGTAAAATGGAAGCTGCTGTTAAAAAAGGAATAATTTGTACAGTATACTAAATATTGCATGATAACTATAAGAATTAATCAGAAGAGGTTAGAAAGGATTGGGAAGAGAGATTAGATAAGCGATTCACAAAGAACCATTGAGGGATATATGTATGTCACCCAAATATGGAATAAAGTCAGGAAGATTTAGGATCTTTCCTTGGACGTGTTTACATAGGTATTTTTATACCCCAAGTAGACTCCAAAGGATTTCTCTTCAGGTAGATAGTAAATGTTGATGGTGTGATGGGGAAGAAAGAGATAATTGGGAAAATATTTTGTGGGAATGTAATGAGTTGGAAGACTTTAAAGATTCCCTTCAGACTGTTCTATCAGAGATACTGGGTGAGCAAATTGGTGTGATTAAGGAAATGATTTTTTGAGCTATGATACCGAATCAGAATTGTCGAGACATAGTAAGGCCTTGCTGAGTCTAATTATGGTGCCTGCCAAAAAAGCAGTAACTAGAAAATGGAAATCAAAGTGTAAACCAACTTTACCAGAAGTAGCGGATACAGTAACAGAGATAATGGAAGTGGGATCTTTAGAAAAGGGTAGGAACAGATTACATGGAAAAAAAGTAGGAATTGTGGGAACAGTACATGCCGAGTTGCAACAAGGTTTAAAAGAAGGCAGGATTTGAACAAGCTATGTAATGTTTGTCTGACAATGACTGGATAGATTATAGGTAATGTATGTTTGCAACTAAAATTATGTCGATATGGTTTGTGATGTATAATATATAACTACTAAAATTATGTTTATATTGTTTGCTTTCATTTATATAAATAAATGATTGCCTATGTCATACATGATCATTTAATAAAGATATTTCTTGTTAAAAAATTATATATAACAAGATTTTTAAGGACCTGATACTTGAATCTTTGGAAATGGAGTGCCATATTGTGCTTAATAAAATGAAGGAATTTGAGGAAGATCTTATATTTAAGAAAGAAAATAAGTTTATTTGAGATCATTCTGACTATAAGAACAGTGTAACTTTTATGTCTTAAAAGCCAATGGACAATAGAACAAGAAAGGCCACCAATTCCAAGGAATCACATCATGAATATGTAAATAGGGCCAGGGAAAATGGTGTAGAGAGCCTGCTTTTATACAGATCACATCAAATGGCTAACAACAATGGGCTACAGTTCCCAGCAAGATCGGTAGAATGATTTCAATCAATGGCAAGAGCAAGAAGGGTTTTAGAGCACTCCCATCAGAAGTGCCCATGTCATCAACAGCAGCAGTACTGGCAAAGATGCTGAATGAGAAAACTTTTGTTTTTTGCAGTCTGACTCAGGAAGATAGAACATGTTTGATAATAATGTCCCTTTTATTGCGACAACAACTGTAGGGAATGATAATTTTGCTACATTGAAGACTCTGTTGATGGGAATAAGTTAAATAACTCAGAAAGTAATGTGCATGCTGATAGAATTTCTGCAGAGGACAGTACAGATGTGGGAATTTCTAACCAGATACTGAGTACTGATGTTATTAAGGAAGTTAATACTTCATCTTATATTGTTAACTTGAAAGATTATAGGGCAGGATTCATGAAGCCTCCGTGTAAGAGTTACAAGGCTTACACGGAGGCTGCAGTTAAACGGTGTGACGTCAGCATGTCATGCATATGGATGAGGGCATGCTGAATCACACCTAAGGCTTACACGGTCCGTGGAAGACAGTAGGGGGCATGTCCATAGGCCGAGCCCTGCAAACGGACACGCCCCCAGAAGAGTAAAAGTCCCGAAAGTAAACCCCCACGACAGAGTCCATGGAAATGTGAATAAACACAACACAACACATGCCCGCACAGACTATGAACATAAAATATATAAATGAACATGTTATATATTTTTTAAATTGTAAAGATGTTTGCCCGTGAGTGCACTCATTTGCGCGGGCGTGCCCGTAGCTTAGCCACAGTTAGCAGTCAGTGGAAAAGCATATAAGAACTAAATATGCAAAGTAAGCCAAAAAGCAATAGCATAGCGGTAGAGATGTCGGCTGAAGAGCAGGCAATCATGGTTCGAGCCCCCACAACATCAATTTTTATTTTTAGTGAAATAAGCACGAAACAAGTCCCTGACATATATGTACACATATAAAATTATATTTTATGTAAAATGTAATGAAATGGGCCATTTATTTTGAAGAAATGTGAGATAACAAAATAATAAAAAATGCCAGATGTGCCTATAGCTGAGCTACAGTTTAACAAGTTGAGTGCATCTGCCCGTAGGTGAGCAGTGGTTTAACAGGTGTAAAATGAGTGCCCATAGGTGAGCAGTGGTTCAACAGTTGCAAAATGAGTGCCCGTAGGTGAGCAGTGGTTTAACACGCTGAAACTGTGTGCCCCTAGCTGAGCGTAAGATGCGTGCTGACAGCCAAATGAAGCGTAAACCAGCATAACCCGTTTGCGCGGAGCTGCGCACCGCTCCAACAAGCTAACCAACGGGCAACGTTGAGCAAGCTGTAACAAAACTGCCTTTACACAGACACACCTCCTAGCCTGTGTAGACAGTCATAAAATATAAAAAGCAGTGGCCAGGTTCAAACCCAGGATACCATGCACCATAGTCAAGGTACTGAAACACTAAGCCATGACAGCTGTACTTAGAAATGCAGTAATAGCAAATATATAGGAATGAATAAAAAGAGGAGCATGACAAAGCAGGTTTTGTGAGGCTGATACAATTCCAAAATGGCCAATCACAGATAAGTGTGGGAAAAACGGCATATATAAGCCCCATAGGTGGGAATACACAGCATAACCGATTGTAGAACCAACTTGCAGCCAGAATGTCAGGTGTAGGTGAGGGTAGTTGCTTTTGAGCACAGAGGTGGGGCATTGAGGAGTCCAAATATATGGTTTGGCTCCTTATCCACAATCATGAGGCCCAACTCATGCAGGGCCAGGTCCTGTGGGGAGCATATAGGGCTGAGGCGTGGGACCGGTTGGCTCATGATCTTACCAGTGCCACAGGGATACCAAGGACTGGTGAGCAGGTCCGTCACCACCATGCGGACCTGAAGAGACGGAAGCAAGACCAACTGAACCGTTGGATCCAGGAGGCCCGGCAAATGCCCAACGCCCCACTACTGAGTAAGTTACATCTAATTATTTATGTAAGAAATTAACCTAGCTGATATTATGGAGATGTGTATTCCAATATTACTTTATTTATATTACAGCTTCAGGTGTCCGTTCTGTGGACCGTAGAGCCTATGGCGATAGGCTGGTGCGGTTGCGCCACCAGGCAGGTCAGTAATCCTCTCCCTGTAACTGTAAATAAATATAAAAGTATGACAGTTAGCAAAAGAGTGCAGTGTAGTCACTAAGTAATAAAATGTGCAAGTAACAGTGTAAGAGGGTTTGCAAGTATTGCTTGATTACAAAAGTGTGTTGCAGTCTGTAATCCAAATAGAAAAATGAAAATATCTGAAATAAAGTCTGAAATAAAGATGTCCCACCTGTAATATAATAGTACACAACCTGCAGCAGGCTGAAAAGTACAGCTGCAGAAGCTGAGTAAAACACATGTGTGAAATATATCCCTGTTGAAATACTGAAACATGACAGAAGTGAGACTGTTGGAAAGGATTGTAATAACTACAGGTAAAACATGTCAATAAAGCCTAGAAGTAAGTACCATCCTGAATTGTAAAAATAAAACAAGTGAGAGAGTGTGAGAAAGAGTTATAAATCCACCAATAAAGTAGTAATAACTCCTGAATAAAGTATACTGCAGTCAGTACAGAATGAAATGAATGTGACAAGCAGAACCAAACTGAGAAATGTGTTCAAAATGTTCCTGCAGCTGGAATGTGTATCCCAAAATCTGGATATGTTGCTCTCAGTCTGCAATATGCAGATAGTATGGTTGTCTGAAATACCAAACATCCACAGTTGTCTATAGCTATATAAAGCAAATGTAGCAGGATGATGTAGCCGAACAGAGCCAGATATGAATGTGTATGAATAAAAATGAAAATGTATATTGATGTAGCAGTAACATTCCTATCATCAACTTGAAGTAGTTATCACATAGGAAACTGTAGGTAGAACTGTAGTGTCTATATATCTGCAGCTATTAGAAATGTACAGCATATGTATTGGTATTTGAAGGTGTTAATTAAATTTTCTTCACCCTACCCTATAACCACATATAATCCATTCCACGTGAAATTGGTATGTGCAATCACAATTAACACCCTGGACATTTGTCCTGTTGGGTCATACATATTTGCATGTACGTTGATGCATCTGCCCTGTTCATACATCCAAACCTGATGGCCTGTTGCCATCAATCAACCCTGCATGTTGTTGGACTGTGTATTGCTGTTCAAATTATGCATGTGTTATGCTTGCTGTTCAATGGTTTGAATATCTGGGTGTTTGGTTAATGGGAATACTAATGCATGCTGTTACAACTAATTGTGAATGGTATTGTATGTTACTAACCCAAACTGTCATGACATAATGCAAAACATAGGATGACAGGGAAGGCGGGTTCCAGCGGACCCACCTCTCCCACTTCAGCTGGCGAGTGCACCTGGCAGTAGTGCCCAGTCCGGACCCTCCTCCGGTGGCCCTGTGCCACCTGTGGGTGGAAGCGCTGCAGGGGATGGGGCTCGCCCCCCCCTCTGCAAGTGTGGCCGGAGGAGAACCACCACTCACCCTCTGTAGCGTCCGGACTGTGGTGCGTAGGGAGATACAGGAAGCTGTTCTTGGGCCCCTACGCCAGCTTAAGGCACAGGTGGCACAACTAACGGGCATGCCTGCTGCCCGGCCTACACAGCCCCCAGCACAGCCCTGTCCTGGGCAGTGAAGACACAGTGGCAACTGCCCATGGGTGGGGATATCAGTTCCACTGTTGCCATCTGTGAGCTCATGGGCTCTAGATATCCAAACATCCGTCCCCGTCAATTGTGTAACCCCTCCACACGTGTCATACACCGCCCCTGTAATAGTCTTGTTTGTCTTGTCTGTTGACCTACCCAACCTACCTCCCCAGCTATACCGACTTCCTTTACCTGTCATACCACTCTCACCTGAAAAAAAAAAAGGGCACTCTGTACCCACAAAAAAATTACGCCCCATACATAGCTGCCCATTTCGCACACATGTCTGCTGGAAATGGAAACTGTCAATTACAATTGGCTGTACAACAAGTATTATTGTTGTCCTTACACCTCTCTCAGGGGTGGAAGGTTTCAAATGTCACACCAAATTACAAACATATGCACAGCTGTTGCTGATGAAGAAATGGGCAGCTATGGGCCTTACCTACATCCCTCCTGCAAAACCCAAGCTTGTTTCCCTAATGTCTTACCCTCTTTGTGACCCCTTTTTCACCACTTTCCTGTCTCCCCATTTTCATTTCTTTCAAAGAAAATAGCGGGTGTGCGCAAGAGTAAGCACTTTTAAGCAGTTGTAAGCGGGTGTGCGCGGAGCTGAATGCCAGTGCGCATGCGGGAGCTCCACACAAACCAGCGCTAACCCGGTTACAACTGCTTAAAAGTGCCTTAGTCACTCTGAATGACAGGTCCTGTAGTCTGTTCAAAAGCAAAATAAAATCCCACTGTCAGTCCCAAACCCAGGACCTTGGAAACAGTAGTCTGCATGACTTACCACTAAGCCATGACTGTTATATAAGAACATTGTGCTACAATAAATATATCATGTAATAGTAGGAATGAATGTAAAGGGAATATAGGATGTGTAGTACACAAAGCATGTCATGTATATTTACTGTCAAATCTAGTGGATTTCTATAATAGTAGTGTCTTGAACAGAAACAGCCATGCTAGTTGGTAGCTAGTAGGTAATAATGTCACTGTAGCACCTTGCAAGCCACACACATACTCACAGCAGGATAATCACTGCCCATACCCCACAACCTCTTACAGGAACACATCCAGACCAAGTAATAAAATATGTGGAGCAAAGGGCCAAAACAGGGACACATTCCAAATAATGTTACAACAAACTTAGACAGTTCAGAGAGTAACAGGTTCTGCATTTTGTTGGATGTTTGGAAGGGTATGAAGTCTGAAACTTAAATGTTTGTCACTATAGTCTGACTTGAGCCCAGAGTGATTTGCCAGAAAGAGCTGTTCATGAGATATTGACCAAAATATCAGGCAGAAATGTGGACAACCTGCAAATATTTGTACACTTGAGAGGTCTGACACTGCCATATTTGAATAGTTAAGAGCCTAGACATAGCAACAGTGACTGAGTTACAGGGATGCCCCACAAACTCCATGTGAAATGTACAAACAGTAGGCAGAAAGGTGTTACAACACATACAATGGTAACTATGAAGTCCTGAAAGTATGCACCACTTGCACGGCAGAAATAGTGTAGTAATACATATGCTCATGCTATCCCACAGTCACAACTGCAGAATACCAGACAATTTAATGGGTGTACCCCACTGATATGTACCATTTCATGAGGCAGATAAAAGATGCACCTGAGAGTCTCTGGGGCCTGCTCAGCAGCATACTCAAATACCCTAATAGATGTCAAGGCCCACACCATGGCCAGACCACACTGCATGCAGTAACACCCTAGCAGATATAGCAAGCATTCCAAGGTGTGAATGTACATGGAAAATAGGAAAGCCACAGCAACACACTACAGTCAAGACACCTAGCAGGCATACAAGTAGTGAATGTAAAGGGCAAATATTGAAGCCATAGCAACAAAGTGCAAGAGCCACTGCTATACACCAGTTACACCACATGTCCCACAGGAAAGCACACACACCCACATTAACAGTAGTAGTAGTCTTAGGTGTCAGTGTACATACACACTTAGTACAGGAAACTGGAAAAATGAATGGAGAAATGTTAATCTACAACACAGCCGGAAATATGAGAGAGATACTAACCTTTACACTCACAGAACAGTGTCCACAGCATACCAGCATGTTCCCTGCCCTTAAAATCTGAAAGGGCTACGCCTATCTCACATACCTCTTTATAGCACTGTCCTGAAATCACAGTGAGAACTGCAATCAGTACACAACTGGCTGCATGCAATTAGCAAATGCTGGCTAACAATTGGTGCAGAGGCCATCACATGGACATATGCAGATACCTACAAAAGCATGCTGTACTCCCAGTCCACACATGCAATACTTTCATTGCACCCTGTGGAGGTAGGGAGAGACAGAGAGAGAGAGAGACAGACAGACAGAGAAAAAAAAATTAAACATACAGAAACAAAACCGGTCAGCAACAACCACTTGAAAGCTGACAACTGGCAAGTGGAGCAGCAGGACACAAAACCAGACAGCAACACAAGCAGCTGTGACAAACACAGGTAATGTAAAGTAATACTATAAAAGTCTACATACTGTGAACCCTCCATATGTGTCATTGGTCTGTATCCATATGTATATGAAGATGTGCAAAGGGCAGGGGACATACAGCAACTATCAGTGAAGGCTGTACATACATATGTATGTGAGAGCATCTATGTGCACATATCAATGTAGGTTGAATGTAGGTTGTAGTGCAATGTACAAAGTAGGTTTCACAGTTATGTATGTTTAGCAGTATGTTAGTGTGTGTATACAGTTTTGTAAACAAACATGTTGATATACCTATCTATCATATGGATACGTATGTATGTCAATATATGTATGTATGTATATATATATATATATATATATATATATATATATATATATATATATATATATATAATATGCATATATGTATACATACATAGGGAGAGATGTAGGAATACATAGACAGATGTAGATAGATAGAATATGTACAAACATATATATGTAATACACACATACAGATATAGATATATGTAGATACATATACATAGACAGACAGATCTGACTATCTACAGGTATGACTGTATTTGACGATCTCACACTCCTCCTGTCCCACCCCCTCTGTCACTCTCACCCTCTCTCTGTCACACTCGTCCCCTCTCTCCATATCTATAGCAATATATGTACATTAATATATATATATGTGTATATGTATACAGACATATATATATATATATATATATATATATATATATATATATATATATATATATATATATATATATATATATATATAGAGAGAGAGAGAGAGAGATGTATATATATTCTGAGTGAGGCACATGTGTACAGATGTATTGCAACAGGTGCCTGGTGACAAAGGCATGGAGTGAACACCAGTGTCAAAACTGGAGTACCATACCCCATTTCAAATCACCTACACCAGTAACCACCAGATATGTGATTGGCTGCCCACCACTGCATGTGTCAGGGGTGAACAGGGTCATAAATGTGTACAATAGTCCCCCCAATGATATTCACAGTGGCACACTATTCCTGGAATACCTGCACATGGTATGTGTCAGCAGACATGGTGTGTCAGCTATGGACATGTAGGTCAGTGTACCCCTCCACACCACATAATGGCTGCCACGGTATATACCTCACATGACAGCTACAGATATGGAGAAGGACACAGTGACATGTAGAACACTGTGACAATGCACTCAAACACATTACCAATGCACAGTGACTGACAACACCACAGAGTACACATACTACCCACATAGAGGTTACAACTCCTGGATTTACATACTTAAGTCACACCCATGACAGATGTCCAACAACCATAGTAACACCTCACACCATCCACAACTTAAATGACTGCTGTGTGTCATCCGTGACACTGCAATAGAGAGCACATGGTGGAGGTACAGGTTCCTACCCACAGATAAGACATACCCTGCAATAAACCACACAGCGTTAAGAAGCAAGACTCCCCATGAGTAAATGTCACACATACCCCTGCTGAATGTTAGTCAGATAGGTAATATGCCATATAAGTCACCCTGTGTAACTGTTTGACAGCAGCAGGTACCATCACATCACATGTGTCACAATGGTCAGGGTAGCAGAACAGTATGCTGCTGTAGTCCCAGGGGCAATAGCATATTGTATTGTATTGTATTGTAATGTATTGTATTGTGTTGTATTGTATTGGTATGTAGAGGTGCCTCCTTCGTGTAGTGGAATCACTGCTGCTGTGCGCCAGTGTACAGGTACATATCCTGTAGTCAGGCTAGTGTTACATAGCACTTCTATATGTGTGTTTAGCTCCTCTTGGAGTTCATGTAGCATGCAACCGGGGATACCATCAGGTCCCATTCATGTTGTGTATCCTGCTTTCCTGAGGACGGCTCTCACCTGGACATCTGTGATGACAGGGAGGTTACAGTCAGCTGGGATAACTATGTCTTATTTTGGGGGAGGGGGGAAACCTGCACTGAACCTGTCTGCCACAATGTTGCCAATATCTGTGGGTTCAGGGAATTATTTGTTGTTGTGTACTAACTATGAGCATAGTGGAGGGTTTCTGACCAGGTTGCTAACATAACTGAAGAAGGCCTTGTGGTTATCTGTAGTGTCTCTGTTGATTTCCCTCTCAAAGTTGCCCATGGATGTTTGTATGTGAGAAAATAGCTCCTTACTAGTGCTGATCAGACATGCCTTCCCTTTATGGAATTATGCTCTGTCTTGCAGTAGCTTCTATCTATTGTTATACAATCTGTCTATGGCTGGGGTCCACCATACAGGATGCTGTCCCTTTGTGGAGAGTGTCTTGGTCTTATATGGGATTGCATGATCCATGCATTCTCGGAGATGTCCGTAGAAATAATTTGTGAAGGGGTCAGCATTGTGGGTTGTGTCTTCCACTGGCCCAGTGGGCTGAAAGGATACCATGTCACTGTTACAAAGTGTAAAGTTTGCATTTGAAATGTTATTCACTATAGTCGTTTGTGCTGGTGGTGGAGGTGGGATATGTATATCCAGGGCAATTAGTTTGTGGTCAGCTTACAGTAGTTGATGATGTACCCCATACAGTACCTCGATACAAACCCCCAGAGTGAGGAGGTGCTTTGGACCTGAATCAGTGTTCTGACTGCTGGGGTTTGGTAGTATGTCGTATGGAGTGCGGCATGTACTGTTGCACAGTTGTTGGCTGAGCACTGATACCTGGCCATTTACATGTGTATCCACCAATAGACAGACAGATGCTATATATGTGAGATATGTTGTATCACAACAGTCGAATAGCATGTGTAGTATGTGTGCCAAATTCTGCTGACATATTTTGCTGATATCATGTTATTTCCTTTTTCAGGACCATGGCTCACCAGCGCAATCCAGCTTACTCAGCAGCTGAGGATGAGGAGATACACCAGAGCCTGGTGTGGGATTATGCAATACTCTTTTCCCACACCAGCCAGAATCAGCAGGAGAGGGCTGCACTGTGGCAAGACCTGGTCCATCGGGTAAATGACATAGGCACGCATAATAGGACATATGAGCAGGTACGACATCACTGCAGTGATTTAATCAGAAATGTCCGTCAGCGTGCATCGGATATCCACAGGCAACAGGTTGCCACAGGTGGTGGGGTGGTTACACATCCCCCACTCACCAGACTGGAGGGACTACTCATAAGTGTTGTGGCTTCAGCCCTTCAACAACAACAACAGCAGCAGACATGCATTATGATGGAGGCTGGAGCCACGCAGCAGCAAGACTACGAGCGTGCAGGTAATATGCCATATGTATAGCTGACTGTTGTGTACACTGGTAGTTAATGCATGTGTGAGGTGTGTCCTTGGTTTGTAACTGTCATCATAGTATTTAATGTGCAAGTGTGATATTCTCAATATCAGCAGCTGACCTGTGAAAGGCGACTGTTGTACTACTGACCTGTATCATACTCAGTAACAATGGCACAGTTGTGCCCACTGACATTAGTTTCCTCACTTCTGCAGGTCCCTCCGGTGTAACAGCAATGCAGCCTATCCATGCTGGTGAGTGTGTATTAACAATACCTTTAATAGTCTTGATAGAAATATTAATATTAGGCTCACTGAGTAGTGCTCTGTGTATGCATGCAGGTGTGTCTGTGTCTGTGTGTTGATATCTCGCATACTGAGTAGTGTGCAACTGTGTGCAACTGTGTGCATGTGTGCATGTGTGCATGTGTGCACGTGTGCATGTGTGCATGTGTGCACCTGTGCATGTGTGCACCTGTGCATGTGTGCATGTGTGCATGTGTGCACCTGTGCATGTGTGCATGTGTGCATGTGTGGACCTGTGCATGTGTGGATGTGTGCATCACTGGTAATATTGTGTAGACATTGTAAACTGTGTTTCCTGTTTCCCTCCCACAGGTTCTGGTGCTGCTCTGGTGTCATGCAGCAGGGAACCAGAATCAGGTGCCATGGGTACTGATAATGATGACATCTGTGTAATGGCACAGGAAGGTATGCCAGGGTCCGTCATTGGTCAGCCAATTGACAGTACACAGCTGTCAACCCCATCAATGCGCACAGTTATCCTGCCAATACACCCTTTGTCACCAATGTCCCTAGGTGATGGACAGGATACAGTGGGCATTGACCAGGGTAATGTAGTATCTGTGGCACATGCGTCCCCACACAGCAGCCATGGGCATGGCCCTGAGATGGTACCACACAGACAGATGTCCAGGGGTTCTCGTGGGAGCATCCGTGGGCATACTGCCCCTGTCAGACATGCCCACAGAGGTCTTACAACCTCAGCTATGTTTCGGGTTGTCATGCAGGCACAGTCACGTATGGAACAGTACACCAGACAGGGTCTGAGGGAGCTGACAGCATGTCGCACAGCCATGACTGACAGTATGCGTGACATTGCGGCTGCCATCCGTAATTTCACCAATGTCATAGACAGACATTGTGGGGACATATTAGACTGGTTCCACAACTATGTGTCCATGAGCCAGGGCGATGGTGGACGGTTGAGGCATCGATGTGGGTGTATGCCAGCAACAGCAGCAGCTGGCAGTCATCGCGGATGACAACAGGGCCGCAGCCGCCCCCATAGTGCCAGCAGCAGCTCCAGCAATGCTGGGTCTGTGCTGTCATCAGACCGCCCCAGGAGACCACGTGCACGTGGCTCTGGCCAGGCCCGACAGGGATCTGTGTCCAGTCAATGAACACCTGCTTCTGATGACAGTACCCAGTCTGGGTTGGTACCGGATACGGTCCGTAGCACCCCTGCAAGGCACAGGTACCATGTCCATGGCCAGAGACACTGATCTGTATGACCTGGCAGGTACAGTCTGTGGCTGTCCACAAACACCAGTATATGGCAGCCATGAGGTGGAACTGTGTGCATCCATACACACATGCGAATTGACAACACCTAGGGCTACTGCATACACGCACACACTGCATCAACATTGCCCCACCTTGTACTGCTGTCCCTCACCAACACACATACACATACATGTCAATTGGTGGTATTGGTGGCTGACTCAGGCATACCAAGTTCACACCCTGTGCATATGATGAAACTGTGCCACCTCCTGCAATCTGTAACATCAGTGCAGGTACAGGTTAACATGTTGTTGATGCACAGGGTGACTACATAGACGTGTAGTAATAGTATCATGTTGTTAACAGTACTGTGTGCTGATATAATTGTGGGTATATCCCAGCATGCCTGATGCAATAAGGGTATGATTGTCATGTACTGTTGTCTACACCCATGGTAAGTACCATAGTGTATCATCTGCACATGTTGGCATACTGGTGGTAAGGATGTCAACAGAAGGCTACATACATAGGTAGCACAGGGGATAAGGTAATGAAAGTATTGATACGCAATGATGGACATGTAAACTGCAAGTGGCATGTTGCCCACACTGGCCTCTGCAATGCGGATGTTTGAGGATGTTGATATGTGTGCAGTACTACACGACTGGTACAGGACACACAGGAGCACCCTAGCACTGCAAGCTCACATCTCATACCATGCTAGACAGCCCCAACACACAAAACTAACTGTCACAGGAGGGAGAGTCCCCATACATGTCAGGGATACTGTGGTGGCAGGCCAGGTCGCATACATCCTACTAAGTATGGAACCACTGAGTGAAGGCTCAGTGTCTGTTATTTGACATGTGTATTACAGCAGGTATGAGCACCTGGGTTTCCATCCATTTATTGTACATCCTGACGGTACATGGTCTGTACACGTGTGTGCTGAGACTGGACCCTAGCCATCTGACCTGTGTCTTTCCATGTACATGTGTATAGTGCCTGCATATTTGCACTGTTACCTACTGGAAGTGGTACAGCTTGTTTGTTGTACAATGGACTACATGCAGCCCTGTTTACTGTAGCTTTGTTTGCATGCATGTTTGCTTGCAGTTACCCTGGAACACTGATCCCACCTGCAATGCAGAGTTACAGAGCTTCTGTGGACTCCTAGTGACATCTGCATAGCTTACTATATGTATGTCCATGTCTCACTTGACAGAACGTCACTGTTTGTCCTGTTCACATGTACGTTGCCTGTGACACATTGCATATGACTTACCTGGCATTTGTCCACGTGAGCAGTCATATATGCCAGTGCTAACTAATCACAGACACTACACCCTCACATACTCACCTTCTGTTGAACCACCTGCTTCGCTAGGGATGGCTTGCACCTGTCACCCCTGGGCTTTCAGATACTGGCAAAGGCTCCTGCTACCCCCATAGTGGCTTTTTTAGGAAAGGCTCAAAGGACAAACCCACCTCCATAGGTATCACAAGGGATAAGAATAAGAGTAATGCTACTCAATGCCAGAAGTCTAAACCTCAAGATGCACGCACTCGAAACTCTCCTTAGCATGGAGAACATCAATATCTGTGCAGTAACAGATACCTGGTTCAGGGCTACTGAGAGCACCCCAGCACTACCAGGTTATACCTCATACCATGCTTTTCGGCCCCAAAACTTGACCGAACCACAAAGGAGGGGAGTATCGATATTCATCAAAGATACCCACATCTCCAGGTTGGTGGCAAAGCACGAAGCATCAGAGACTATCCATGTGCAACTAACAGTGGGTAAAACTGCCTTCCAGGTTATAGCCTGCTACAGACCACCCTCCCAAACCCAGGAACCCCACTCAGCCTTCCTGAGAACACTGGAAAATATGAAGGTCTCTCCAAACACCATTATATTGGGCGACTTCAACTACCCAAACATAGACTGGGAGCATTACTCTAGCTCCAACACCCTAGCCCAAAGGTTCCTAGAATTTCTAAACTCAATTGCTATAGAACAACTTGTTACCACTCCCACAAGAGGGGAAAACATACTGAACCTGATCATCACCAACATGGGGACTCTATGCTCCAGACCAGATGTGTATCCCTCACTGGTAAGATCAGACCATAAACTAATCTCACTGGATATTCACATCCCAATCCCACCCCCTGCCCAGAAAACCACAGTGAAGACCTTCTCTAAAGCAAATTCACACTCCTCAAAACCGAGGTGGAATCCTTCAAAGCCCCCGGGCCTGTGGAAAATATGGCCCAGACCGCAGAATACTCTATAAACGCATTCTATGGACACCTTCAGGAATGCATGGATCATGTGATCCCAAATAAAACCAAGACCCAATCCTCCAAAGGCAGACGTCCTGTCTGGTGGACCCCAGCCATAAACAAACTATACAATAGAAGGAGGAAGCTACTAAATGATAGAGCAAAATCCCAAAAAGGGAAGGCATCACTGATCAGTATTAGCAAAAAACTACGGGCACTCATAAAATTGTCTAAGGCCAGCTTCGAGAGGAAATTGCACAGGACACTAAGGATAATCACAAGTCTTTCTTTAGTTATGTTAGGAACCTGGGTGGTAATTCCCAGATATGCTCAGAATTAGTCCAAAATGACAAAAGAAACACCAAACCTACAGACATTGCCAACATCCTAGCTGACAGGTTCAGCACAAACTTCTCCCCCCCCTCCACACCAAAAGGGCAAATATCTATCCCAACAGAGTGCTGCCCCCCTGACATCTCAGATGCTCAGGTAAGAGCTGCCCTCTCCAAAGCAAAAAACACAGCATCAATGGGACCAGACAGTGTCCAGGGCTGTGTCCTACATGAACTCCAAGAAGAGCTAAACCCAAACATAAAACTACTGTTCAATCTCAGCCTTACTACAGGATATGTGCCCAAAGAGTGGCGTACAGCAACAGTGGTCCCTCTCCATAAAGGTGGTGCCTCAACGGATCCTGGAAACTATCACCCCATAGGCCTGACTAGCTTGGTCTGCAAAGCTGTGGAAAGGATCATCATGGACCTCATAAATAAAGATATTGGGGACCTACAGACATTGGATCCTACCCAGTTCAGCTTTGTTAAGGGCAGATCCTGCCTCTTAAACCTGGTTGATTTCTTTGAAACAGTCACCAAGGCCATTGACGAGGGGAAGGTGGTCCACACAGCCTACCTGGACCTCGCAAAAGCCTTCGATACAATACCCCACTCAGGCATTATAGAGAAGCTGACCAGCTTAAATATAAACTCCTATGTCACTAGATGGATTGCAAACTGGCTCAAGGACAGAACCCACATGGTTAGAATTGCTGGAGCCATGTCAGACTCCAAACCAGTTACAAGTGGTGTCCCACAAGGCTCAGTCCTGGGACTTCTCTTGTTCGGTATATATTTCTCGGAGGTACAGGCCAACACGGAAGGACTGTGGCTGACCAAGTTCGCAGATGACTGCAAACTGGCCGCCATAATCGACTCTCCAGCCGACACAAGCATCCTCCAAAAGGGCCTCATAGAAACAGACAACTGGTGCCAGAGCCATGGCCTCAAGCTAAATGCCAAACAGTGTATAGTCATCCCCTTTGGCAAAAACAAAGTGCCCACAAATTACCACATAGGTGGTAATCCATTAAGTACAGAAGGAGTAATTAGGGACCTGGGGACACAAGTTGATAGCAATCTCTCATTTGACAACCACGTGGCCAAAGTGGTTAGAAAAACATTTTATATAGCCCACCTCATCATGAAGGGATTCACATCTAGATCAGGGGAGGTCATTGTGCCTCTTTACTCATCCCTCAGCAGGCTCATAATTGAGTACAATGCCCCTGTTGGAATGTACCTTACCAGACACCTGCAGCAACTGGAAAGACCCCAAAAGTACCTCACCAAGAGGATCAAAGGGCTCAAACAGATGCCATATGCTGCCCGGTTAAAGAAACTCCAGCTCTACTCAGTGGCATACCGCCTGTTCAGAGGCAATCTGTGCCTGACGTATAAAGTCATGTCCAACCCGGAATTAATGGACATGCTGCACCTCAGAATATACAAATCCCATCGAGCTATGCGCTCGAGAGACTTGAACCTCAGCACTGAAATAAATAGGACATGCTGGAGGGACAGATTCATAACCCAGAGGCTCCCTTCACTCTGGAATAAAATCCCAGTCCAGGTTAGGCAGAGTCCCTCATTGACTCTCTTCAAGAGGAATCTTGATGAGTGGATGGGAGATTGTAGGTTTACCCCAGGTATCACATCTGTGTCACTGTTAGACAGAGGCACAGTATACTAACCTCGGAAAAGGGCATAGCAAAATAAATTTAAAATGGGTGGTGAAAGCCAAACACATTCTGGCTAGGCTTATAAATGCCCTAGGGCAGATAGCCTAGTATGAACCTATGAACCTATGAACCTATGTACCTTGTTCCCCATTGGCCCTATGTGCTATTAATCACCATGGCAATCACAATACTATGGTAGCATGTGCAAAGGTGACTTGTCAGTCACCTCTATGGTACAGTTGTGGAATATGTGGGTCATGTGGCAATGTCACAGCTGCCACATGTACACAGTCAACCCTCTCCCCTACACATGGACGTACAACACATGTATGAGATGCAACCACATAGCCAAACTGGGGACTAAGCACTCCGAACCCAGTACTGGCATAACCTGTCAGGTGGCATGAAATACTACAGTGACTACAATACCAGTCTGATGTAGACCTACACTGACAGCAATCCAAACACGTGAACACACTGGGCCATTCATGGAGCCTCAGAATAGCATCCTGCCTGAGCAGCAGACACCTCTGCAGCTGGCACACAGGCATACGTTAAGCCAGAACACAGCACATGCAACACATAGCACACAAATCCTGTGTGCCAAACAGTCACAGCCTATACGGCTAGACAACACACCTGCTACAGTTGTGTTAGGTACCTTTATTGTCCGGTACAGTGAGGTCCCGCTCACCAGGCTGGACAAGGTGAAGGTCACAGTTATATGCCCGTGGGGCACTATGGTCCACCACATAACACAAGCATACAGGTCAGTCAGAGGCATGGACACATATGACTCTCATTGTCCATGCCACTATGGCTGACCTGTGATGTACCTCCCTGGACTACATGATAGGGAACATGGAAGGGCTCTCTGAGCATGTGGCACAGGCTGGTATGACCCTGACCTTGGTTGGCATCATACCCTCACCAGGAATGCTGACATATTACTGAATGCTGATGAATTACTGTAGCTACAACACCCTAGCTGAAAGGTTCCTAGCATGTAGTCACTGCATTGCTATGGAACAACTTGTTACCACTCCCACAACAGGTGAAAATATGCAGCACCTATTCATCAACAACATGTAGACTATATGCCCCAGACCACATGTGTATCCCTCGCTGCTAGGATGATACCATATACATCTCACACTGTATATACACATACCACATGCAGCACCCACACAGAAGACCACAGTCATGTTATCCAGTGCAAATACCATGTATTCACATGTGGCAGGTGTCAGACATGGGAACTATTGAAGGTCACAGGTACATATGTGTATTTGGCACACACATACATCATCTGTGTCCATTGCCATTACTGGTTTAATCAATGTCATGCATTACTGTGAACAACAACCCACACACATGGGCATTCTGTGTGACAAAAACACACGTGGCATGTGTGGAATTCAAAGCCATAACTAACTGTGCTATGACAGTAGTGAGAGGCGCAGTAGCAGAGCATGCTATTTGCATTACTGGGAGATTTGTCCTCTTCTGCTGTACTTGTAGGGTGCTGACATCATCTCTGTGTAGAGATTGGAATATGCAGCAGCTGGTGTGTTGTACTGGTTGGCAAAAGGGTCAGTTCTCTCACACATGTAATTGCACACACCCTACTACCACCCCCCCACTGGTTGGCAAAAGGGTCAGTTCTCTCACACATGTAATTGCACACACCCTACTTCCCCCCCACTGGTTGGCAAAAGGGTCAGTTCTCTCGCACATGTAATTGCACACACCATAGGGTCAGTTCTCTCACACATGTAATTGCACACACCCTACTTCCACCCCCACTGGTTGCCAAAAGGGTCAGTTCTCTCACACATGTAATTGCATACACCCTACTTCCACCCCCCCCCGGTTGCCAAAAGGGTCAGTTCTCTTACACATACCCTACACCACACCACACACACTTGCAGGATGCAAACCCCTACCTAATTATGTTATGACACTCAAGATGGACACATTAGCAGAGTGCGCTGTTTGCATTACTGGGAAATTTCTCTTCTCCTGCTGTACTTATAGGGTGCTGACATCATCAGTGTTTAGAAAGGGGATTGTGCATCCTGTCGTGTGTTCTCCTAGTTGCCAAAAGGGGCATTTTCCTCACACAGAATTGCACACACACTAACGCCCCTCCACACACACTGAGCATTTGCAGGATTCAAGCTCTTACCTAACTATATTATGACACTCGAGACGGATGCATTAGCAGAGCGCGCTATTTGCATTACTGGGAGGTTTACCTTCTCCTGCTGTACTTATAGGGTGCTGACATCATCAGTGTTTAGAAAGAGGAATGTGCATCCTGTAGTGTGTTCTCCTATTTGCCAAAAGGGACATTTCTTTCATACAGAATTGTACACACACTAACCCCCCTCCACACACACTGAGCATTTGCAGGATTCAAACCCATACCTAGCTATGTTATGACACTCGAGACAGATGCATTAGCAGAGCACGCTATTCGCATTACTGGGAGGTTTCCCTTCTCCTGCTTTACTTATAGGGTGCTGACATCATCAGTGTTTAGAAAGAGGAATGTGCATCCTGTAGTGTGTTCTCCTAGTTGCCAAAAGGGACATTTCTTTCATACAGAATTGCACACACACTAACCCCCCTCCACACACACTAAGCATTTGCAAGATTCAAACCCCTACCTAACTATGTTATGACATTTGAGACAGATGCATTAGCAGGGCACGCTATTCGCATTACTGGGAGGTTTCCCTTCTCCTGCTGTACTTATAGGGTGATGACATCATCAGTGTTTAGAAAGGGGAATGTACATCCTGTAGTGTGTTTTCCCAGTTGCCAAAAGGGACATTTCCCTCGCACAGACACCAACCCCGCTCACCCACACACTGAGCATTTGCAGGATTCAGACTCCCCACCTAACTATATTATGACACTTAAGAGAGACACATTAGCAGAGCGCACTATCCGAATTACTGGGCAGCTGTTCTGCACCTGCAGTATTTATAGGGTGCTGACATCATTATTTCTACAGAGGTATGTTCATCTAGTACTACCTGTCAGGTGGGGGATAGCATATATATGCATTTGCAGCCACCTACTTCAGGGTCAGATATGCACATCGCACTGGCAGGTTATGTTCTATACCATGCTTCGTGACCACAGGACCTGTAACACACAACACAACCAGTTCGGACCACCCCTCCCACATCCAGGACACACACTTTGCTTCCCTGGGAACAGTGCCAAGATATGCAGGTGTTCACATACACCATTCCAGTTGTTAACATCAGGTACAGGTATGTTGTGTGTGGGAACTGCTCAGGCCTCTACAACATTACCCTACAGCCACTAGAATTTGTGAGTCCATGTGCTATGGCAGGACCACTCACCACAGCCACAAGGGGGAATACATATTGCACCTGACCATCTGCAACATGGGTACTCACTGTTCCACACCAGAGGTAGACCACCATTGTTGATATCTGGCCATACCCACCTTTCCCTGGACATCCATATCCCATCCCCACCCCCAGGCAAGGTTGTCACTGCAAACAAAGTGTATTTATCAAAAGCAGACTTTACACTTGTGAAGACTGGGGTGGAAGACTTCAAAGGACCCATGCTGGGGGAGTATACAGGCCACTCTGCATAATCCTTGACAATTGCATTCTGTGAGCATGTGGAAGGTTAGCATTGATCATGCTATCCCAAATATACCCATGACTGCTCCACAACAGGACACCTGTCAGGTGTACACCAGCCATATATGAGCTGTCCAACAGACAGAGTGAGCTAATACATTGCAGAGCAGTAGCCCACAGAGGGAGGACATCTCCGAACAGTAGTGGCACGACATTTCAATCCCTCATAATCATCACAACAAAGTGTTGACAGTGAAATTGTCCAGACAATGCAGATAAGACTCCCCTCAGTCTATTATTGACACCCACTTACTGTTAGAGGTCCTCAGCAACCCTCTTCCAGCACACACCAACAACATGGATGTGGCTTAGCAAATTCAACCCCTGGGATCTCCACTGTGTCCCTGCTTGACAGAGGCACAGCACACTAGCCTCACACGGTGCCTTATGTGACCTACTTTACAGTGGCACAGTAGCCTACTGTACTGGGGAGGCAGACGCCAAGCACACTCTGGCTAAGCTGTCATTCCCTAGGGCAAACAGCCTAATGTTGACCTCTACACCCATATGTTTAATTGTCAGATGCACAATATTTGTTGCTGATAGACTGTTTGCAGGTTTTTATTGCCATAGCATTCCCTGTTTCTATGAACAACTTGTGTATCTGTGGAAGATGTTTGAATATGGGAGGGATCCACTATATCACGTATGTCTCTGTAGTCATTTAACTGTGTGCACTGGGCAGATTGCTGTAATGTGGTTGGTTCCTGGAATAACACGTACAAATACCAGATATGTGTGGCCAACTGCTAAACTGAGATTTGGCACAAGTGTGTGAGCATGCCCAGTTCAGGCTTCCCATGGCATGTTGTCTGACATATGTCTCATTTATCAAAGTGTGCGAGCATGCCCAGTGTGAGCTTTCCATATGTTGAACTCTGCAGACCACCACATTTGTGGATGAGTGTGAACTTCAACAATATCTTACGTTTATGGTTGTGTGTTGTGTGTCATGTTGTGTAGTTACTGTCCAACTGCTTTGTGTCTGAACACAACAGGGATTATACTCTGCCTGCAAGGTTTGCATGGGATACTTTGCATACAGTTGTCAACATCCTTTCATACTGACCTAACACTGTAGTATCGTATAGTGTACTGGTTCAGTACTTTCACTGTGGTGGACAGTATCCTGGCCTTTAGTCCTATCACTGCTTTACATTTTCATAGTGAGCACAACAGCCTGGTTAGGGGCCAGTTGTGCACATCTGACCATGTTGCATTATGTTCAGATATGAACTACTTAAACCAGGCTTGTCCAACATTGGTAGTGTATTCCACAACATAAGTGTACATTGGCAAACACTAGCGATGTGCCCTAGGCCATTTCTAATGCTAGTCGGAGAGTGTGTTTGTCCTTCGACACACATTGTAAGTGGAGTTTGCCATGACATATGTCATGGTTAGTATACTGTGCCTCCGTCTACCCGTGACATAACAGTGATTCCCAGGGTAAACCTACCATCTCCCATCCACTCATCAAGATTCCTCTTGAGGAGAGTCGATGAGTGACTCTCTGGCTAACCTGTACTGGGAGTTTACTCATGAGTGGGGTGGCTTCTGTGTTATGGATCATTCAGTACAGCTTGTCCTATGTATGTCAGTGCTGGGGTTCAGGTCTCTCATGTGCATAGCTCACTGCCATTCAGATTGTACAAGGTGCAGCATGTTCATTGATTCCAGCTTGGACATGGCTTTATTCATCAGGCACAGCTTGCCTCTGGGTGGGCAGTATGGCAGTGTGTGGAGCTGCAGTTTGTTTAATCAGGCAACACATGGCATCTGTTCAAGCTCTTTGATACTCCTGGTGAGGTACTTTTGGGGACTTTACAGTTGATGGAGGTGTCTGCTGAGGTACATCCCACAGGGGCTATTGTAGTCAATTGTAACGCTGATGAAGGATGACTGCAGAGCCACAATTACCTCCCCTGATCTAGATCTGACAACCTTCATGATTAGGTGGGTATATGGTATGTTTCTGTAACCACTACAGCCACATGCTTGTCCAATGCAGGATATCTATCAACTTGTGTCCCCAGGTCTCTTATTACATGTTGAGTACTTAATGGGTTAACACCTATGTGGTAATTGGTGGGCACTTACTGTATATCCACAGGGGTTGACTATGCACTTTTCTGCAATTAGCTTGCTGACATGGCTATGGCACCAGTTGTCTGTTTCTATGTGGCCCTTTTGTGGGATGCTTGTGTCAGCTGGAGGGTCAGATATGGTGGCCAGTTTGTAGTCCTCTGCAAACATGTTCAGACACAGTCCTTCCATGTTGGCCTGTACCTATGGGACATATATACCAAACGAGGGAGGTCCCAGGACCAAGCCTTGTGGGATGCCAGTTATATCTGGTTTGTAGTCTGACATGGCTGCAGCATGTCTGACCATGTCAGTTCTGTCCTTGGTCTGGTTTGCAACCCCTCTACTGACATAGGGGTTTATATTTAAGCTGGTGAGCCTATCTATAATGAACACGTGGGGTATTGTATGGAAGCCTTTGCAAGGTCCAGCTACACTGTGTGGACCACATTGCCCTCATCAATGACCTTAATGACTGTTTCAAATGAGTCAAACATGTTTAAGGGGCAGCATCTGCACTTAAGAAAGCCACACTGGGTAAGGTCCGGTGTCAGTAGGTCCCCAATATCTTTATGTCTGCGGTACATGCTGATCCTTTCCATAGCTGTGCAGACCAAGCTTGTCAGGATTCTGGGGTGGTAGTTTGCAGTATCCATTCAGGCAACACCTTTGTTGAGAAGGACCACTGTTGTTGTACACTGCTCTTTGGGTACATATCCTGTGGTAAGGCTGACATTGAGCAGTAGTGTGATTTGGCATTCCATTCTTCTTGGAGTCCATGTTGGACTCAGCCTAGGACACCATCTCATACCATTGCTGCTGTGTGTTTTGCTTTGTAGATGCTGTCTGTTACCTCCGCATCTGCAATGTCAGGGAGCCAGCAGTCTGCTGGGATAGATATTTTGCATTCTGGGGGGGGGTTGCACTGCACCTGTCAGGTTGTATGTTGGCAATATGTGTGTGTGTGTTTGGTATGTTGTTTGTAATATTTGAGTGATTCAGAGCATATCCGTGAATTCCCAACAAGGTTCCTACCATCAGTTGAGAAAGCCTTGTGATTATCCTTAGTGTCCTGTACAATTTGTATCTTCATAGGTTCATAGGTTCATACTAGGCTATCCACCCTAGGGCATTTATAAGCCTAGCCAGAGTGTGTGAGGCTTTCACAAGCTATGTGAATATTATGGCCATTTATGATTTACTTTACTGTGCCTCTGTCTGGACGTGACACAGTGAAGACCCCCAGTATACATCTACGATCATCCATCCACTTGGCAAGATTCCTGTTGAAGAGTGTCAGTGAGGGGCTCTGCCTAACATGGAGTGGAATTCTGTTCCAGGGTGTAGGGAGCCTCTGGGTTATGTATCTGTCCCTCCAGCACATCCTATTTCATTATGTGTTGAGGTTGACATCTCTCACTCTCACAGCTCCGATGGCTTTGGGTTTTCTGGGGTGGAGCATGTCCATTACTCCTGTGTTGGACATGGACTTGTACAACAGACATACAATGCCTCTGTGTAGGCAGTATGTGACTGCATTCAGCTGGGGTGTCTACAGCCAGGCAGCATATGACATATATTTGAGACCCTTTATCCTCTTGGTGAGGTACCTTTGAGGTCTTTCTAACTGCTGCAGGTGTCAGGTAAGGTACATCCCAAATGAGGCATTGTACTAGATTATGGGTCTGATAAGAGAACAGTATAGGGGCACAATGACCTCTGTTGATGTAGATGTGAATCCTTTCATGATACGGTGTCCAATATAGACAGTCTTCCTAGCCACATTGGCAATGTGAGTGTCACATAACAGGTTACTGTCCACTTGTGTCCCTAGGTCCCTGATTACTCCTTCCATACATAATGGTTTACCACCTATGTGGTAATTTGTGAGTACCTTGTTTGGTATTCGGTGGGACATTCATACTGTCCAGTGTCTTCAGGATGGCTGGGTGGGGTTCCTGTGTGTGAGAGTGTGGTCTGTAGCATGCTACAGACTGTACAGCAGTTTTGCCTACGGTTAGGTGCACATGGGTGGTCTCCGATGCTTCGTGCATTGTCAGTTACCTGGACGTATGGGTGTCTGTGCTGAATATGGATACTCCCCCTCCTTTTATGTTTTGGTCCAGGTTTTGGGGCCATAACGCATGATGTGAGGTATAACCTGGTAGTGCTGGTGTGCTGTCAGGAGGCTTGCAGCAGGTTTCTGTCACTGCACGGACATCGATGTTCTCCATACTGGGGAGGGCCTCTGGAGCATGCATATTGTGGTTTACATGTCTGGCATTGGTCAGCATTACCCTTATGTTTCTTTCCACTTATGTTTTCTAGGGTGGTGGGTTAGTCTTTTCAGCCTTGCCAAAGAAAGGCTCTATGGAGGTGGCAAAAGCCTTATCCAATATCCAGACGCCCAGGGGTAACAGGTGCAAGCCATCCCTGGAACAGCAGCGTGGCTTGTCAAGCATGACATCCCAAGCAGACAGACATTGGATCCCCTTGGAATGACACCAGTAATTGTGCCACTTGTTAAAGCTGATCATTCTGTGTTTGTACTGTGGCATCATTCTTGGTGAGGGTAGGATGCTGCAAACGGTCAGTGTCATACCGGCCTGGACTACATAATCGGAGAGCTCATCTATGTCTCTTTTCATGTAGTCAGGTCATTCATGCCAGCATGGACAATGACTGCATCATATTTCTACTTGCTTTGGGGTGGCCTGCGTACTTGTGTTATGTGGTATATTGTAGCAGCCTACAGGCAGCTTACTGTAACCTTTCCCTTGTTCAGTCTGGTGAGCGGGACAGCAGTGTGTCTGACTATGGAGTCACCTATTACAACTGTATCAGGCATGTTGTTTCTCCTTCTGGCCTGTGACTGTTTGGCACACCAGCTTTGTGTACTATGTGTTGCATGTGCTATGTTTGGAGGTTGTGGTTGCTTGGGTGTCTGCTTTGGAGGCCTCTGTTGGTGTGGTGTGTTTGTAATTAGGGCCTCCAGGAATGTTTTTCTGTGTTTATGTCTTTGGTTTGCAGTTGTGATAGGTCTATGTGGGACTGGGTTTGTGGTGTGTGTGGTTACCTTCTCCTCCTGACTAGTTTTGACAGTACTGAGTTGAGGGAGCTCAGCCTCCGGTTTGGATAAATGGTTGCATCTCTCACATATATTTGTATTTCTTGGGGGGAGTTGAGGGTTGTCTGTGTACTTGAGGCAGGTGTAACATTGCCTCAGGATTCACAGATTCAACTTGTTGTAGCTGGCCTTAGTAGATTGTATGTGTGGACATATTTTATTGCCATACTACTGATCAGTGATTACTTCCCTTTTTATGTTTGCTCTATCATGTAGTAGCTTCCTCATTCTCTTGCATGGTTTGGTAATGGCTGGAGTCCAGCATGCCAGATGCCTGCGTGTATGGCATTGTGTCTTGTTTTTATTTGGGATTGCATAATCCAAGCATTCCTGGCAGTGTTCATGGAATGCCTGTATAACAGGTTCTGAGGTGTGGCCCATATTTTGCACCTGCACAGGGCCTTTAATGGATTCCACATCAGTTTGGAGGAGTGCAACTTTTGATTTACACATGTTTTTCACTGTGGTTTTCTGGCCAGGGACTGTGGTCAGGATGTGTATATCCAGTGTGATTACTCTATGGTCTGGTCTTACCAGTGAGGGATACACTTCTCATCTTGCCATCCAGTACCCATGTTGCTGATTATCACATCCAGTATGCTTACCCCTCTTGTGGGAGTGGTACGTTGTTCCTGGGCATTTTGGTTTATGGATTCTAGGAACTTTTCTCCTACAGTGTTGGAGCTAGTATAATGCTCCCAGTCTATGTCTGGGTATTTTCAGTCACCCAATATAATGTGGTTTGGAGGGCTTGATATAGTCATGTATTCCAACATAGGCCAGGTGCAGTTCCTGGTGTTAGGATGGTAGTCTGTAGCAGGCTATAAACTGGGAGGCAGTTTTAGCCACTGTTACTTGACCATGGCTAGTCCATGCTGCTTCTTGTTGTGGTACCAACATGGGGTGTGGTTATCCTTGACAATTATTGCTAGTCACCCTCCTTTTGTAGCTTGTTCCATGTTTTGAGGCTGTACAGCACAGTATGAGGTGTAACCTGGTAGTGTTAGGGTGCTGTTGTGAGCCTTGACCCAGTTTTCTGTTACAGGACAGATATCAACATTCTCCATACTGGGTGAGTTTAGACTGCATGCATCTTGCTGTTTAGACTTCTGGCATTGGATAGCATTACATCTAGGTTCTTATCCCTTGTGATACCTATGGAGGTGGGTTTGTGTTTTGAGCCTTACCTATTCAGGGCACGCTGTGGGTAACAACAGCCTTTGCCAGTATCCATAAGGCCTGGATTGATAGGTGCACGCCACACCTAGCAGGTGGAGCATCATGTCATGCTCAGCATGTCATCCCAGGCTGGCACACATTGGATCCCCTTTGACTAACTGCAATACTTCAGCCAATTATTGCAATTGATCATCTCATCGTCATATTGTGGCATCACGCTTGGTGAGGGTAGGATGTTAGTCAGGGTCCTCAAGTGTGCATATACTACATGGTGTTACATTGCTTAACACATGGCATTCATGCCTCAGGTGGTGCTGCAGGGCTGCCTCTGTTGGATGCACATATTACACTCCCTGTACATGTTTGAGAGCAGGTTATGTCATTTTAGGCATCTATGTTATTATATGAGTGAGTCAGAGAGGGGTATCATTCCCAGGGTTCCTACTGAGCCAGTGTATGTGCTATGTGTTGCCTCTTTGCCAAGGCCAGGGCATACTGGGCATGCCTCCTTCTGCCTACTGGGGCAGGCTCAGGTTGTTCCTCCTCCGAGACACGCTCTGCCTGTGATGGCCTTGGCAATGGTGGGGGGCTGTTTGGCCCGGGGCTATGCTGGTCCTGCTGCAGCTGTTTTCGCAAGATCATATTATGTAGCATAGCACATACCATGACAATTTGTGTACATGTAGTTGGTGAGTACTGCAAGGCTCCACCAGATGTGTCCAGACACCGGAACCGTGACTTGAGCAGCCCAAACACACGCTCTATTACATTACATGTTTGTGCGTGTGCCTCATTATGGCGTTCCTGTTCAGGTGTGTGTGCGTTTCTGATGGGTGTCATCAGCCACGGCTCCAGTGCATAACCTGCATCCCCCACTAGGTGTCCATGTGGGATGTCCCCATTGGCAAATGTCTGGTACAGCTGCGTCAAATGCCAGATATGGGAATCATGGTAGCTCCCAGGGCAGCCAGCACACACATTCATTATTATGCCCTGGGCATCACACATGACCTGGCAGTTGATGGAGGGGAAGCCCTTGCGGTTAATGTAGGCCCTACCCTGCTCACCGACTGGTGCTTTGATGCGTATGTGCGTGCAGTCTATTGCACCCACTACCTCAGGGTATTCTGCTATTTGCTGGAAGAGACGCATATTGCTGGCCAATACCTCACGGGCATTGGGGAAATATACATGATCACCAACATGTGCTGACATGGCATCCAGGAACTGGTGCAGTACCCTGGAGGCTGATGCCTGTGATATCCCCATCATATCACCAGTTGGTCTCTGGAAGGTACCTGTTGCTAGTATTCTTATGCCAACACATACCTTGGTTTCCACTGGGATGGGTTCCTCTCTGTTGGTTCTGTGTGTGAGGCATGGCCTGCACAGCTCGACAATTTGCTGCAGGAGGTCTCTGTCCACTCTATAGCGCTCCACTATCTCCAGCTCATGTAACCCGTGGTAGGTGACCCTGGGCCTGTACACTCTTCTCCGTCTCCTCACTGTGGGTTGTCTGGCACCATCTGCATTGTCACCACCCTCAGCAAGTAGCCTATGTCTCCTTATGACAGCTATAGCAGCCCCTAGCATTTCTGCTCTGAGTTCAGCTTTTTCAGTTTTCACTTCTAATAGCTTACTCCTGTCTTGCAGTGTCTCTTGAGAGAAACATCATGCACTGCTGTTTGCAGAGTTTTAAGTGCTTGGCTGAGCTACTATTCTGCCTGTGTAATTGCCTGCTTCTAATTGTTTTCACCTGCTAGCTCCAGCAGTATTCCCTGCTAGCTTCCTACTAATTCTGTTGCTTCCTTTTTCCATTCTGTTTCCTCAGGGGGGAGCAACGTGCATACCAGAAGAAACACGCTCACAGTGGCTTACATGCGTGCACACATGCTTACACGGTTTACAATCGTCTTATTCAGGTTAAAACGCGTGCACACCAGCACAAACAGTGTTACAAGTCTGCCAACAGGCTCCCACATGCTCAGTCTGCCTTACACACGCGCACACTGCCCTACTCGCGCTTCATGGCGCGCACACGTGCGCATGCACGCCCAGCAAGAAACTTTGGTGTAAGCAACAGTGTACACCTTCCATTTCTTGACTTTCCCATGCTTATGTTGTGGCACTCCTCTTTCCATGATATGTGTCTGACATCTGTCATGTAACACTAACCTCCAATGAACTGCATTTATTTCTACCATTCCCCCATGTGATGTCACCTATCTCCTACTCTATTCCTCCCCCTTATGTATCTCTTACACTACTCAGAATGTGCTCATTTGCTATGTGACAGTGGACTTCAGTATCCTAACACTCATTTACATCAGATTGCCTACTAATGCTTAGTTACATGTCTTAGACTCAGCTTCCCCTTAGCAACCACTAAACGGTGGCCATGTTGTTTTGGTCTGCTGGTCCCTGCATTGTAAATCCATGTATTGCATAAAACCCACATTTGTGGGTTTATAACCTTCATTTTATGTTTTATATAGCGCAGCCCGTTTGCTGGGCTGCGCTGCGTTTAAATATCGGCGATCGCCGAAAAAATATTTATTTTTCATATTTGCATTGGGTACCTTGCCAATGGCCACATATTTGGCCATTGGCATGCTACCTGACACATATGCACCCTTTATTTGGAGCTGACATGGCTCCGTTGTGGTTTTTGCAGAAACGTACTCAGTTGTCAACTGAGTACATTTCTGCAGCTAAAACGGCTCTTACACGGGCTGCTTTGGGCTTCCTGGATCGCTAATCTACCTCATTTGCATGCCTTTCGGCTGCAAGTGAGGTGGTTAGCATATCCACGCCCACTCCGTGTAAGAGACGTTTTAGCTGGTCTCTTACACGGACTTTAGGGCTGTTCCTGGATCGCGAAGGCTGCATGGAGTCTTACACTACTCTTAGACTCCGTGCAAGCCTTCGTGAATCCTGCCCTATATATTTACAAATATGAAGAGTGCAGTTTTGCTGCAGGATTTTGTTTTATACCCTTAGGCAAAAATAATTTGGTATGGACTGTTTGTGTTTTACACTCTACAATAGCAAATTGAATCTAAATTATTTATTTTCCAGTGAAGGCTTAAGTAATAATATGATTCTTAAAATTTGAATACTTACTACATTTAAACCTGTGTTACAGCCTACTTTGATTTTTCTCGAAGTTATATATTGAAGGTTTTAAGGAGGTCATTGGTAAGGAAATTAAAAGAAAGTTTTTATCTGGAAATACAAAGACACTGGAACACAAACATGATGTAATACATTTTATTGGACCAACAGGTTTTGCAATAACTGATGCTACTGAATTCAAACTGATGATTGTTTCAGAATATTAGCCATACATTTTAAGATTACTGAGGTCTATATATTAGTAGTTGTATCTTATTTGTGATAAAATAATAGTTATTTTAAAATAAGGCAGTATTCTGGTCAGATTACTAGCAACCATAAACTTAAAAGTCAGTAAGTCCTGATTGTTCAGACAGTTTTAACATTATAACAAAACTTTATCCAGTCCTGCTGTTCTTCAGAAGCTTATGTACGTAACACCACCATTTTCTTTCATCTGTCTCTCTTTCTCCTTTTTTCTATCTCTTTCTCCCAGTTAGTTAAACCACAGCCTGTGGAGTGTAAAAATAGCATATAACATCCATACATTCTAACCCTGTATCTTATTCTCTTGGTAGTCCCTGCCTTTCTTATTATTGTGAACTGCACATTATTGCTAATTCATATTGTCTGTTAACCAAAACATCTGAATCACAAAGCTTGCTTGTTTAGACAGACTTACAGCTTACAAATTAAAACTGTTTTCCTTCTCTGGAGTTAACTAATCTCCCTACATATCACTTGTTTTGAGATGTTTTGCCTCATTACATGCCAGAGCAGTCTCTCTTGAGTATTATCTTCTCTGCTTAAGGAACAATAACTGTAATGTAACAAGGCAAATTTTGATTTTGTAGCATGTTGTGACTTTGTTCTACACTTTCAGTCTTTCTCTCTCTCTCTCTCTCTCTCACACACACATACACACACACACACACACACACACACACACACACACACACACACACACACACACACACACTCTGCCTGTCTCTGAGGTGTAGCATGAGCTGCATGTTTTCCACCCCAGCATGTTTCAAGATTTCTTTTTTAGTCAATTGGAAATAAATTATGTACTTCCCTTTCTAGGCACAAGTGGATATTTATTCACTGTATTTAACATTGGTAACTTAACAACTCCTGAAAAAGGGCTCACTCCAGCTCAAAAACCAAAGTAACTGCAAAACCTATGTTAGTCCAATTAAAGATATTATATCATGTCTGTATTCCAGTATCCAGGTATTTCCTGCTAGTGGACCAACACCGGATATGTTTAATTTTTTTCTTAATTTCATCTGTGGATAAATGCAAGCAATTGCACAATATCCATAACAAATCTGATTTAAGATACATGAAGTTTATAAATGAGTGAAGACTGGGATAATGAATGTCTGTAACTATGAAATGAAAACTAAGGAAATGTTATCTGATAAAGTTTGTTAAACAAAAATTGAGAAGAGAAAAATGGCTAAGGCATATTAACATAGAGAGGTACAGTTGTTAGATTTAACCCATAGAAATATCACAATGAAAATGTATGAATTTCTGCAAGCAGAAATTTTGTATGTGGGTTATTTTTTGGGGATTCTAAAAATCTGTATGTGCATAAAACCCACACCTTTGCCTTTAGACTTTTCATTGCTTCTAGAGGCTTAAAGACTGAACCAGTTAGAATATATTTACATTAGTGTTTTAAAAGTGCAATACAGAATATCAAATCTTTTATTAAAGACACTTGGCATTTTAGGAAGTTTAAGAGCAGTAAAATGGGAAGAATATCATTCATTTGGTACTATTGATATAGTTCCCTTATATCACTCTATTCCTTTAGAGGAAGGAATTGAAATATTTACTATATTATATGACATTCAGTCATATTAAATTTGAGGCATTGTGTATTTCAGTGGAATTAATCAAATATTTTTTTGCTTAAGAAACAGGACTTATGGACTAGTGGGGCAAAATAGCTCTGGCTTATGCAAATCTGATTATGGCTGATTATGAAGATAAATATATTTATAATTGTAAGTTTATACATAACTCAGTAGTTTATAAACATTTTATTGATGAGCATTTTTGTGATATAGAAAGGTCATAAGTTTGGATTTTATGAATTTGTGGAATATATAAAATGCAGTTATTGAATTTTTGGATTTTTACTTCATAATGGTAAAAACAGAAAATCAGTTTTGGGGGGGTGTTACAATCATAGGAGTCAGTGTAAATTGTAAGACTGGAGAAAAACAATGCTTAAATATTTAAAAGCTTGTTTTAAAATAGTGACTGTATTGTTCCTTGAGTAACAATAAGATTTATAACTTGGGTAAGTGCTGACTTTCTTTTCCTTTTAAAAGAATGAGATTATAGATGTGATTGTTTCTCTGAAGATTTTTATATGTCATTTTAAATGTATGGTTAAAAATAAGTTTAGTAATAGCTGATCTGGTAAAAATACTCTTATCCATATTTAACAACAGAATTACTTACATTTGAAAAAGTGTAAACAAGGTATAAGAAAGTTATTCAATGAAAATCTGCAAGATAGGTTTTATAATCTCTATATTAATAAGAGAAGTTTTAAATAATATTTTATAAGATGCTAAACGAAAGATTTTAAAAGCAGATAATGAAGAGACAATTGTATTGGTGGATGTAGAAGTATATAATAAAAAGACTAAAAGTATGTTTGTAGATATAAATAATTAAGAATTAGTGAAAAGTGGTTTACAGAGAAAAGCTATAGAATGATTGACAGTTTTTATGAGTGGCTGTTAAAATTAATTGATTTTATGAGTGCAGAATATCTCTGGATGGGTTATGCTTTGTTAAGTGCATGCTTTGGCTTGCAAAAAAAAAATCATAATGATTTTTATTAACTGAAATTTAGTTTTATTGTGACAACATGAGACAGCAAAACTGGGTTGCTTGCTATATTTATAGAAAATTAAGCAAAAATATGGTACCAAAATGCAAATCTTTTGTCAGTGCTTTGCTAGATTTTTATTTATTTACTTATTATTTATTTTTGACTAGAAAAGATTTGAACAGTATTTTGGGGACAGATGGTGGTTTAGTTACATGAACTATAGCATATTTGTTCTCAGTTATATAATATTTAGACTCAAGTTTTCACCTCAGATTTAAGGTTGGAATTGTTTTAATAAGGCTCTACTAGTGTCAGACTTATAAGTAAGATTACTCTACTAGAGTCAAACTTATAAGTAAGATTACTAACAGAGATGTTAGATGTTATTTTAAGTAATAATCATTTTTGTTTTTAATAATAAAAGTCATAAACAGAAATTGAAGTTGTAATAGCTGCTATAAACTTACTTCAATTTGGGAACAATTTATATTGTAAATGAGATTATTTATTTGATATATGTTTTCTTATTTTATTGATATTTTTATTTTGAATTAAAAATCTTGAGAGAAAAATATTTTTTTTCATTATTTATACAAATGTTGTGATTGTCTTAAACTGAAGAAGAATTATGATTTAGTAAAGATATTTTTACATGTAACTGTTTTAATGATGGCAATACTTTTAATATTAGATATGCAAAAACAAAATTATGAATTTTATTTACATTTTCAAGTAGTTTAATATTTTTATTAATAAATGGAGTCAAAAGTCAATTATTTAAAACAAGTAGGCCAGGTGTGAAGTATAATTTTGTTACTGAAAAATTTAAACTGTGTATAAGTTTAGCAGTATGGATTATCCTGAAGCTCTCTTAATTGATTGTACACTGGAAATAATTAGACAGCACAATATGACGTTTAGACTAGTGGTGTATTATGAAAATTATAGACAAAGTATTCAAAATAGAATAGAGAATAGAAGAAAAGAGAGGAATGTGGTGATGGCATTATCTTGTACTGTGGATAGCCCTTCAATTAAAAATAGTATTAGGAATAATCAGACGTTATTAACTTCTTTTGATACCAATGTTTCTGGGACTTCAAACCACCGCAGTATTGCCCAGATCAGCTTTCTTGGGACCTTGTCATATGCTTTCTCCAAGTCTAGGAAAGCCCAGTTTGACTCTCTCCTCTTCTCTAGTTTCTTCTCAAGTATCTGTCTCAATGCAAACATCGGGTCAATTGTGCTGCATCCTGATCTGAATCCGAACTGTTCATCTCCCATCTTACATTCTACTATTCTGCGTATCCGTTTATCAATCACCCTCTCCAGAACTTTCATGCAATGTGGTAGGAGTTTGATGCCTCTGTACTGTCCACAGTTGTGGGTGTCCCCTTTGTTCTTGTACACTGGCACGAGTATGCTTATTCTCCAGTCATCTGGGATACGCCTTTCTCTCCACACTGCAATTAGTACCCTCAGGAGCCATTTCTCCCTAGCTCACCCAGCATCTTTATCATATCTGCTGTGACCTCATCTGAGCCTGCTGCTTTCCCTGACTTCATTTTCCTTAGTGCTGCTCTTACTTCTTCTAAGCTGGGCTCCTCTTCTACTCTCATTGTAGGCTGTTTCTGGGGAAGTACCGCTTCTGTGGGGTTTTCTTCATTCAGAAGTTGCTGGAAATACTCCTTCCATCTGCCTTTAATGTCCTTTGGGCTGGTAAGCAGGTTGTTGCTGGAATCCCTTATGAAGGGTGTCTGACTATCTTCTTTATCTTTCTGTCTTTGCCTTGCAACCTGGTATAGTTTCTTTGAGCCCCTTACTGAGTCACTTTCCAGAAGCTGATAGAGTGCCTCTGATGCCCTATTCTTTGCTATTGCAACTTCTTTCTTAGTTTCTTTGTTAGCCAACCAGTAGTCCTTCCTAGCTTGGTCAGCCTTTTCAATCTCCCACTTCTTCCTGCACTCCTTCTTTCTTTTGATTACTTCCTGCACTTCTGCATTCCACCACCAGCTTTCCTTATGTACCTTATTTCCATACCTGGCTCAGCCACATATCTTTTCTGTAGTCCTAACACATGCTGTTTTTAGGCACTGCCACTCGTCTTCAACTCCACCTATTTCCTCCTCTTCTTGGGGTGCTAGAGCCCTGAGTAATTCCTTGAACTGCTGTACTTTCTTTCCAGTCAACTTCCAGGTCTTCAGCCTGGTCTCTGTTGACCTTAGAGCCTTCTCTGACCACTGCTTGCAGCTGATTGTGGCAACTACTGGTTTATGCTGTGAACCGACTGTTTCACTGGGGATGACTTTGCAATCATGGATTCTACCCAGTGCCTTTTCCTTACTAGGAGGAAGTCTACCTGAGTTGCATGTTGGCTACTCTTGTATGTGATCTTGTGACTGTCTCTTTCTGAACCATGTGTTGGCTACTATCAAGCCATTTGCCAGACAGAAGTCTAGAATGGCTTCTCCTTCTTTATTCCTATTGCTCCACCCATGTGGACCCAGGCAGTCCCCATATCCTGTTCTGTCTGTCCCGATATGTGCATTTAAGTCACCCATTATCAACACCAATTCATGTTGTCCTGCTTTATCTAGTAGGTCCTGCAACTGCTGTCTGAATGCACTCTTTTCCTCACTATCACAACCCTGGTGTGGGGCATAGGCTGAGATTATGAATACTGTCCTATCATTACACTGGAGTCTGATTGCCATGAGTCTGTCATTAATTCTGATGATATCCCTCACTGACTTCTGAAGCCTCTGTCTCACCACAATTCCTACACCATTTCTAGCCTGCCCATCACCTGAGTAGTAGAGTCTGGATCCCAAGCCAAGTGGCTTTGTTGCACTGCCCTTCCATCTCGTCTCTTGGATACATAGGATGTCCAGCCTCCTCCGTATCATCATGTCATCCACTTCTAAGCTGCGTCCTGTCAGTGAACCTACATTAAGCGTAGCAATTCTCAGTTCATGTTTGGCAGGTTGGTTGGTTTTATGTCCAGCTTTCACTCAACAGAGCTATCCCAGGTAACCCAGGCTGGGCAACTAGACACCGGCCAGCCAGTAGCCTATTGACCCAGGGCTGCTGGGCTTTTTATGGTGGGCACACACTGGCCAATAGAGGCACATATACCCCTCCTACCATTAGCATGGGTCCCTGGCATGGGTCAGAGAGTAGGCCGGGTCCTCAACCCACTTATTACCGGTAACTACCCATGCCTATTTTTTTTGGCGACAGTCACCATGACTGAATCACCTAGAGCCATATTTTACACCGTCGAGTGGCTAGCCCTGCCACTGCATGCAGTTTGTGATCCGTGTTCTCCTATCTTGAGGATACTGCACACCACAATAGATGCCCAAAGCGGTTGGTCTTTTTACAACTCTTCCCCCCATTGGGCACCATGTAGAGTCTATCAGAAAGCTGATCTGGGCAGTACTGCGGTGGTTTGAAGTCCCAGAAACATTGGTAGAATTAGTACAGGCTATGTACAAGGACCCAGTGACTCAAGTATGAACAGTGTTTGGCCTCACTGAGGGGTTCCCAGTGGGAGTGGGTGTACACCAGGGTTCAGCTCTGAGCCCACTGCTGTTCATACTGGTAATGGACTACATCAGCAAACAGGTTGGAAGGGTCAGAGCAACAAAGCTGCTGTATGAAGATGATGTAGCAGTACAGGCAGACTCTGATCTAGAACTTCAGCAAAGGATAGGAGAATGGAATGCAAATCTGAAGGCACATGGGATGAAACTAAGCACAGATAAGACAGTGGTAATGGCAGCAGATTGGGGAAATCAGAAGAAGCTGAGAATAGAGATAGATGGGAAGATAGTGGAACAGGTAAACAGCTTCATGTATCTGGGAGGGGTGGTTGAGGAGAAGGGTAGTCTGAATGAAGAAGTCAAAGCTAGAATCAGAGGGGCTGCAGCCAACCGGCATAGAGTATCAGGTGTAGTCTATGACAGAAGAATGCCAAAGAAGCTGAAAAGTAAGGTATACAAGACAGTGGTGCGACCAGTACTACTGTATGGTACAGAAACCTGGGCAGTAAAGGCAGAACAGTTGAAGAAGCTAGAGGTGATGGAAATGAAGTGCCTGAGAAAGGTGGTAGGATGCACACTGCGGGACAGGCGAAGAAATGAGGACATAAGAGCAGAAGCCAAAGTAGCTCCAATTGCAGAAAAGATCAAAGAGAACAGATTACGATGGTATGGGCACATGTGTAGAAAAGCAGAAGACAATCTGGTGAGGGAGATTTGGGACAGACAGGAAGAAGGTAAGAGGATGCGAGGGCATCCAGCAAAGAGGTGGATGGATTGTGTGAAAGAAGATCTGCGACAGTCAGGCATGCGTGTTGAAGAAGGCAGGAGAGTGGCACTGAATCGAGAGAGTTGGCGACAGTTAATACAATACCCTGACCCCATGTAAATGGGAAAAAGGGGATGATGATGATGATTAACTTCTTTTGATGCAATAAAGGGTTAATACATTATATGTCATGTTTACTTATGAAAAATGTATGAATTTTATGGCTCTATGTGATTGACTATTGTTGCCAAAATGGGCATGGATATTTGCCGGTTATAAGTGGGTTGAGAACCCAGCCTACTCTGACCTATGCCAGGGACCCATGCTAATGGTGGGAGGGGAGTAAGTTCCCCTATTGGCCAGTGTGTGCCCACCATAAAGCCCAGCAGCCCTGGGTTAGTAAGCTACTGGCCAGCCGGTGTCCAGTTGCCCAGCCTGGGTTACCTCGGATAGCTGGATGTAAAACCAATCAACCTGCCAAACATAAACTAAGAATTGCTATACTCAATGCAGGTTCATTGATAAGATGGAGCTTGGAAGTGGATGATGTGATGATACAGAGGAGGTGGGACATCCTATGGATCCAACAGACAAGATGAATGAACAATGCAGAAAATCCACTTGGCTTGGGATCCAGAATCTAGTACTCATGAGGAGGACAGGCTAGAAATGGAATGGGAATTGTGGTGAGAGACAGGCTTCAGAAGGTAGTGAGGAATGTCATCAGAATTAGTAACAGACTCATGGCAGTGTTCATAATCTCAGCCTATGCCCCGCAGCAGGGTTGTGATAGTGAAGACAAGAGGACATTCACAAAACAGTTGCAGGACCTACTAGATAAAGCAGTACAATAGAAATTAGTGTTGATAATGGGTGACCTGAATGCACATATTGGAACAGACAGAACAAGATATAAGGACTGCCTGGGTCTACATGGGTGGGCCAACAGGAATAAAGAAGGAGACACCATTCTAGACTTCTGCCTGGCAAATGGCTTGATAGTAGCCAATACATGGTTCAGAAAGAGAGACGGTCACAAAATCATATACAAGAGTGGCCAACATACAACCCAGGCAGACCTACTCTTAGTAAGGAAAGGGTACTGAGGTAGAATCAGTGATTGCAAAGTCATACTCAGTGAAGCAGTTGGCACACAGCATAAACCACTGGTGACCAAAATCAGCTGCAAGCAGTGGTCAGAGAAGGCTCTATGGTCAACAGAGACCAGGCTAAAGACCTGGAAGTTGACTGGAGAGACAGTACAACAGTCCAAGGAATTACTCAGGGCTGTAGCTCACCAAGAAGGTAAGAAATAGATGATTGAAGAAGAATGGCAGCACCTCAAAACAGCATGCATGAAGACTACAGAACAGATATGTGGCTGAGCCACGTGTGGAAATAAGGTACATAAGGAAAACTGGTGGTGGAATGCAGAAGTCCAGGAAGTCATCAAAACAAAGAAGAAGTGCAGGAAAAAGTGTGACACAGAAATAATAGACCAGGCCAGGAAGGAATACAGGTTGGCTAACAAAGAGACTAAGAAATAAGTTGCAGTAGCAAAGAACAAGGCATCACAGGCATTCTACCAGCTTCTGGAAAGTGACTAAGTGGCACAGAGAAATTATATCAGGTTGTAAGGCAAAGACAGAAAGATAGCGAAGATAGTCAGACATCCTTCACAAGGGATGCCAGCCACAACCTACTCACTAGTCCACAGGACATCAAAGGCAGGTGGAAGGCGTACTTCCAGTAGCTTCTGAATGAAGAAATCCCCACAGAAGCTGTACTGCCCCAGACACAGCCTATGATAAGAGAAGAAAAGGATCCCACCCTAGAAGAAGTAAGAACAGCACCAAGGAAAATGAAGTCGGGGAAGTAGCAGGCCCAGATGAGGTCACAGCAGATATGATAAAGATGCTGGATAAGATAGGAGAGAAATGGCTCCTGAGAGTACTCATAGCAGTGTGGAGAGAAAGACATATTCCTGATGACTGGAGAATAAGCATACTTGTGCATGTGTACAAGAGCAAAGGGGACATCCAGAACTGTGGACAGTACAGAGGTATCAAACCCTGTCACATTGCATGAAAGTTCTGGAGAGAGTGATTGATAAAGGGATACGCAGAGTAGTAGCAAGTAAGATGGCAGATAAGCAGTTCGGATTCAGATCAGGATGCAGCACAACTGACCCAAAGTTTGAAGTGCGACAGATAGTTGAAAAGAAGCTGGAGATGAGGAAAGAGTACAACTGGGCATTACTAGACTTGGAAAAAACATATGACAAGGTTCTAAGAAGTTGATTTAGGCAGTCCTGCAGTGGTTTAAAGTCCCAGAAACATTGGTAGAATTTGTGCAGACTATGTACAAGGACCCAGTGACTCAAGTATAAACAGTGTTTGGTCTCAAAGTGGGGTTTCCCAGAAGGAGTGGGTGTACATCGTGGTTCAGCTCTGAGCCCATTGCTGTTCATACTGGTGATGGATTACAATAGCAAACAGGTCAGAGGGGACAGATTAACAAAGTTACTCTATGCAAATGATGTGGCATTATAGGCAGACTCTGAGCAAAGACTTCAGCAAAGGATAGGGGAATGGAATGCAAAACAGAAGGCACATGAGATGAAACTAAGCACAGATAAGACAGTGGTAATGGCAGCAAACTGCGGAAATCAGAAGAAGCTGAGAATTAAGATAGAAAGGAAGACAGTGGAACAGGTTAAGAGCTTCAAGTATCTGTGAGGGACGGTCGAAGAAAATGGAAATCTGAATGAAGAGGTCAAAGCTAGAATCAGAGGGGCTGCAGCCAACAGGCACAAAGTGTCAAGTGTAGTGTATGACCGAAGAATGCCTAAGAAGCTGAAAAGTAAGGTGTACAAAACAGTGGTGCAACCAGTACTACTGTAGATACAGAAACCTGGACAGTAAAGGCAGAACAGATGAGGAAGCTAGAGGTGATGGAAATGAAGTGCCTGATATGGCTGTTAGGATGCACCCTGTTGGGACACACAAGGAAATGAGGGAATAAGAGCAGAAGACAAAGTAGCTCCAATTGCAGAAAATATCAAAGTGAACAGATTACAGTGGTGCAGGCACATGTGCAGAAAGCAGAAGACAATCTGGTGAGGAAGATTTGGGACAGACAGGAATAAGCTGAGGAAATGAAGGTGTCTAACAAACAGGTGAATGGATTATGTGAGAGAAGATCTGTGACAGTCAGGCATGCATGTCAAAGAAGGCAGAAGTGTGGCATTGAATTGAGAAAGAGATGTCAAAGGTTAACATGATACCCGACCCCATCTAGAAAATGGGAAAAAGGGGGTTGATGATGATGATGGTGTTTTGGAGGCCAAAGAGAAATGGTCCAAAAGTATGTCTATGAAGAAAGGAATGTTTCTGTATGAGTATAATCCGTGTAAATATTTAATCAAGGACAGAGGAAATGCATGTATTAAGAACAAAATATATCATTCCCCTGCTTCTTTCACAAGTACTTTGAAATGTTAGCATATGTTGTTGTGTGTTCAAAATGTTCTGTGTTCCTTATAGGTAAAACTGTAAATAAACTTTACAGGGGGATTTACAAGCATTTAGATGCTACACAATCAAAAGTGCATAGTGGTTTTAACAATTTGTATTTTTCTGTTCATGATTTATGTTACTCCAAATGTGACAGGAGGGGATGCTGAGAATCATCCTGAAAGTACAGAATTTGCTTGACAAATTAGGTTAAATGCATGTAATCCACCTGGGTTAATGATTTTTGAATTTTAAATGTATTCTAGAGAGGAAGCAGCTGAAACATTAGCTAATTATCTGTTGATGCAACGTATTTGACAGTATTTATTTGATGAAAAGAGAAATGTTTGTAGTTTGATGAAGCCATATCTGATTTAAGTCCTTACTCTGTGTGTTTTAATAAAAGGGATTATGGAATTCTAGTGTAGGAATGGTGTTAAGAATGTGCGGTATTGAAATGCCCCTTTAGTATCTTTGCCTTTACAGGCAAAAGGAGGCAACCATATGGAGTAATAATGTTACATCAAGTTTCCAAATCGCTCTAACAATTTAATTTATACCTTAAAGGGTAGCACTTATCCAAAGGAAGTGTCCAAGTGATTTATTTGCACATTTAAAAACTCCAGAAAGCTTCTACTTTAAAGTACCTTAACTATGCCATTCAAAAGTCACTCATTTAGGATTACTAAACAGATTGTTACTGTTTCAAATTTGGTTACTTTATTAAGAATGGGAAAAAGTGAGATCTTCAGCTTTCTTGGATAGCATCTTGACAGCATCTTGGTTCTTGTCTCTTGACCATGTTACCACATTTACTTGGTTTTGATATTAAGACAGTGGTTAGAATGGTTACCTTTTCAAACCAGATGTATAGCCACCTACTTCTCAGTGCAGGAGCCCAATAAAGCCATGCATCAGGCAGATCATTATGCAATGTAAGAGTATAATTGGAACAGTGCAGTCATGGTGTGCTCTGGCATCTATAGCCATTGCAAAGAAATCTGAGACTCAGTGATGTAAGTCCCAAAAATGAGAAAATATTGTTTGTCTGAATATGAGTGGTAATGAATTACAGAAGTTACTGTTAACCAGTTAATGCAATTTTGCAGGGGGAAGCCCCTTCACACCCCAGATATGGAGAGATGCACCCCAAACCCTACAACGTAGAGTACTAATTCTGAGATTATGGTACCTTGGAGACAAGAGAATACTGTAGGGCACAACAGTTTCAGAGGTAGTACACATTTCCCCATATTCAAACATAAATTCATGCAGTTCTGAGGACAGCGGTGAGTATCCTAAATCATGCAATGATAATTATTTTCTGTGTCAGAATACTTGTTGATTTAATGCAATTACAAGACAACGGGGTAAAATTGACTTAATGATAAGGGATAACAAGATAGATATACATTATATAATAGTGTTATAATGTTCTGTGCTGGGCTGGTAGTAGATCAAATTGCATCTGTTTTGATTGGAGGAGTAACAGTATGGTGACAAAGGGTTGTCCTCACTCATGCATTATAAGTTGTGTACTTGTGTATGAGACAGTCATTAGTTGCAATTACAACTGGTAATCATCATTTCAAACCACAATAAACAGCAGAACGCTAAAGCAACTTAGTAAGAAGTACATTCTATCAAAAGTTATACTTGGCTTAGTAAATACTCTCAGGCAGTTAAAGATCCACTGGCATTCCCAAGATTATTTCAATGTCTTCGGAATTTCTGAAAGCAAATCCAGTGCTGTACTCTAGCACCTTCGGCACCATACCTGCTGTGATACAGTAAGAAAGATATTTTTAAGGTAGAATAACAGATGTCTATCGTATGTTAATAAAAGCAGATATTTAAATTGTGTGTGTGTATATACATATAAATATATATATATATATATACACACATGCACACACACACACACACACACACACACACACACACACACACACACACACACTATGAAAAAATGTCTACACCTCAGAAAACATTGCTGTAACAATATTATAGAATGGACCTGGTTTCTAGTTTCCTGCATTTTGATTAAATTACTACTGATATTTAAAAGTTTGTATTAGAGCAAAAAGAAATGAAAAGGTTACATCCATTTGAGACATAAAAAACTAGTACAGAAGTTATCAAAAGGAATAAAGGCTTAGCATTTATGTCACAAGTATATTAAAACTTAATTTGGTACAACAAGTTTACCATTGTTCTTTGATATTCTTGCTGCTGGCAATACGTTTTGACATATCTATGACTGCTTCTGCCTTTTTGTTGTAGAAGGATCCAGTCCATCATGTAAGCCATAACTTGATATGTCTGTGGATTGCTAATATTCTTCATCATTAATCAAAAAAATTGAAATCACAATGAAGCTAAAGATTCACTTTAGTTATTTATAGTAAAACAGACACGATACGATTATACTTTGAAAAAAACTCAACAACAAGTACTACCTGCTCTTAGATCAGAATAGATGTGAAAAAATCATCATCCCAAAGCAGGTGAGGCATGCTTTGCATGGTGGAGTGGTTGTTTCATACTGCCCTTAATACAGTTATTTTGTCAAAGTGGTTGAAGAATGATTCCTGTAAAACAACAAAATTGGCAAACATAAACCAGAAGTAAAGAATGGTTTATTAAAACATCTGGCACCTCAGCACAGAGCCTTCAGAAGACTTATTGGCATGGCTGCTTTGACATGCTCCAGTCTCAATGCTGGTCACCATGCCCCTTTATTTATTTTTATGTACTATTATTAATATATCATAGTTACATTGAACTTAATAACTTCCCATAGTCAATCTGTGGCATAAAAGATACAAAAATAGTTTGACTGAAAATTGGTTGTTAAAAAAGTATTCATTTTGAAACTAATTTAAAGAATAAAAGGTGGGAGACTGACGCATAATTAAAGCTTGAGTGCCATAGCTAGAAGTATCGTTCTAAATTTCCTCTGATGATCACAGAGCTAGGAGGAGTATCAGGCTTACTGTTTTCCAAGTAACATCTTTTTGATAATGTTATGTTCATCTTCACTCAAACTGTTAATCCTGTTCCAGCTGAATTTCACAAGTTTGTCTTCTCAGATGTTGAAGAGCTAGTTGGAGCTCAGCTTGTTAGCTCAGCCTTTAAGATGTTCACACAAGTATAATCATAACACTACAATACTAAGGCTTATGAGTCAAATGAACAGCGAGTCAAAGTACATAATTTTATACCAAATTACATTAATTATTATTATTACATTTCTGGACTTGTATGAGCTGAGAGTTTTAATCCAGTATGTTTAGAAATGTGCTTGTTCTGATTTCTGAGACATTTTTCCACTGGTATCTTATCTGATACAACTTGTTAAAATGTTCCTCTTCATTCAATGTTCTTATTTTTATTAGTATGTGTTTTGTATATCATCCTTTTATACTTTTGTTGTTTGGATGTACCAGTATCTAAATATACCTGTGTTTTTTTTTTTTTTTTTTTTGCTCTTAACAGTCTGGATAATACTATCTGCTTACTTTATCAGTTTCACTTTTCTGTTTATTAGACAGGGAATTACAGTGAAGTATTTAATGTATCATATGATCCTTGAAACAAAAAGTGGCAGCAATAACTCTTATTGTCATGTCACATCTTGCCTAAAACAATCAGTACTTGCAATGTTTATAGCTAATATATTGTCCATTTTTAATCTGAATAAACTATTTTTAATTAATCTTAGTATTTACAATATATGGAAATGATTACTTTCCAACACCTATATTATTTGTTATATTGCCATTATGACTTTGTGATTACAAGACTATGGGTTCAGTGGTATTTACTAATCCAGTCTCTCTTGATAACACCATCATGGTGGGAAGAAGACACATATTTGTCAGATGCCAGGCAGTGTTCAATTATGTACAAGGAACAGTACAATACAGTAAAGCACAGAAGATTTTTCTGTAATATTAACAACCAGTAAACTTTCTAAAGAGTGGAAAGAAGTATTTCAGAAACACACATACCTATGAACAAGTCACCAAAAGATTCTTGTCTGTAATATTTCAGTCTGCTCTGTTAATAAGAAGTATCCATTGAACAAACTGTTTTAATACTGTAAAACCACTAGAGGGCAGAGAATTCCTTTTTCTTTTCTTTTTTTTTTTTTTTTAAATCTTTTTATTAGGATTATATCAATAGAATACAAAAATATCCAAAACAAATCTAAAACAAAATAGAAACTACACACTAAACATAACTATACACAAATCTCATCTATATCTAAATGGATTGAGTTCATAGTTATGAAGTAATGTCATGACAGAATATATTCGGATATCAATTTCCAAGTATCCTTCTGTATTGAGAATTCCTTTTTCATATATCTGGAATGCTGAACTGCAGTGCATATGTTAATGTGAGAAATCTTGTTTTTTCACAATCACTTTTTTTTCTCTTTAGTAGGTTGATATGCATTCTTGTACTTTGGAGCTAAGGTTACATTTTGTACTCTTCAGACAATATGGCTAAAACTTACAACTGAAAAGGTGCTTAAAACATATTTTTTTTCAAATATAGAAACTTTCTTTCCTTAGTTTAATTTTTAAGTTATATACATGTTTTCTGGTAAGCTGTTCATATGTTGCAAGGATTGTTTTGTAGTATCCAGTCTGATGCAGGGACATTATTGTTATAATGAAGGAATACTATAAATGTAATACCTCAAGCTGGAAACCAACATTTTGTTACATTTAGAAACTCTCCATACCTCTGAAATGTTCCTGATTTTTGGCTCAAAATTAAGTATTATAACTTGAGATTTTGGGGAATAAGGGAGATGGATTGCATTTAATGAATAATAATAACAATTAGGGAAATTTACTTCTTTTACTTCAGAAAATGCAGGTTAATTTATATTCTCTTGCTCTGTCAGCATATCACAATAATAGAATTAATATTTTAAAAGTGTCCTTGATTATTTCTCTATTTGTCCTGATTCTGTAGGTAAGCCACTGACATCTATGGTACATACTCATGATTTTAAATCAAAATGTTATAATTAAAAGATGTATGTGGCATGAGTTTCAGTGTTCTGGATGCTTTCTGGAATTCAGTGTTGGGGCAGAATTTAAACCATTCTGCACAGCGCTTTGAACATCCAATCTGATACTGAGTAAGAGGCAATGATTGGTACTACTCTGAAGGGAGACCAATTTCCCTAAGCTTAGTTGAAATAACGTATGAAAGTGAAATAAGTCACATGATGAACTGTAGCTAGCTCAGTTGAATCCCTATACATATTATAATTAATACAATACATTATTATATGATATTTATAGCTATGTTTTTAGATGTTTTAGATTATAAATTAGTTAATTTATACTATATTATTATGCTATACTATGTTAATTATTTATAGTAGTTAGTGTATATTGGGAGCCCATAGGTTGTGGGAGATTCCAATTATCTCAGAATACAGAATGTACACAGGAAAAGAAGAGAAATGGTTGTTGAAATGATAAGATACAAATACTATGGGTCTTTAAGAACCCCAGATATAAAATAGTAATCTCATACCCTATTTATTTATTTATTTATTAGTCATCTTGGACAGTGGAGAGTGTGTTGTCTATGTATAATTATATACATTTTATCATGATACTATTCAATAATTACATCCATACATAAAGTACATTACAGTTATTAACTTTGATATTGTTTAAAGTGTTTATGCCTTTAAGTAAGCCTGTTTTTAAACCTGTAATGGTGTTTTGGCGCCTAAATTCACATAAAATATGGAGTAGCAGCTGAAGTTAATTGTTCTGATGAAGTCTGCCTTTTTAGCGGATGGAAGCGCTTAACAAACAGTGATTTTGGAGTGCAATATGTTCCTGTCGTGAATTTTATTATTTTGTGTTCATTAAAGTGTTTTTTGTTGGGAAGCTGCGTATAGCCTTTATTACCGTACACCAGACCAGTCGGGTCTTTTATTGTGAGTAAAAGATGTATGTGGCATGAGTTTCAGTGTTCTGGATGCTTTCTGGAATTCAGTGTTGGGGCAGAATTTAAACCATTCTGCACAGCGCTTTGAACATCCAATCTGATACTGAGTAAGAGGCAATGATTGGTACTACTCTGAAGGGAGACCAATTTCCCTAAGCTTAGTTGAAATAACGTATGAAAGTGAAATAAGTCACATGATGAACTGTAGCTAGCTCAGTTGAATCCCTATGGGAGGGCTTGGCATAATGGTTAGGGTCTTTACGTAACAGACACAAGGTACATGGTTTGATTTTAACCCCTGGTTATTGTCTGTACCTGTAATAGTCTGTATTTACATAGAAATTTGCAGTCCCCCCCCACACACAAGATCTTTTCAAGCTCAAGTTCTTCTATTCTGAAGGAACTATACTGAAACTGTAGCACACAGCTTGGTATAACAGTCAGCATGCTTAAAGTTTTATTACCACACAGTAAAATGTACTGCTCACTTTCGGAAGTATCTTTGTTTTACAATTACATTCATTTACCATTATAGGGTCATAGATTCATGGGTGTGTACTAGGCTAATGGCCCTGGAGCCTTTACAAGCCTAGCCCATAGGATTACCCTGGCATCGTGCCACCTGACCTTAGTTTCCAGTGCCTCTGTTGAGTAGAGCCACTGGAGTGATCCCCGGTGTGAATTTTCCATTTCCCATCCACTCATCAAGATTTTTCTTGAAGAGGGCCAGTAAGGTGCTATGCTTGACATGTATGGGAAGTCTATTCCATAGCATAGGCAGTCCCTGGGTTATGAACCTGTCCCTCCAGCATGTTCTGTTGATTGTGGTAATGAGGTTGAGGTCTCTGGAACATGTGGTGCAGAGGGATTGGGATTTCTTTAGATGTAGCATTTCTAACAGAGCCTGGTCAGACATGGCTTTGTAAGCCAAGCAGACATCTCCTCTAAGTAGGCAATATGAGCCAGAGAATAGTTGGAGTTTTTTGAGTCTGTCCATATAGGACAAGTGTTTAAGGTCTAGGATCTTCTTTGTGAGGTACTTTTGCGGCCCCTCCAGTTGTTACAGGTGTCTAGTGAGGTACATGGCAAATGGGGCATTGTACTTGATGATTGGCCTAATGAGGGAAGAGTATAGGGAGACAATGACCTCTTTTTTCCTGGATGCAAAACCCTTAGTAATGGGATGTGCCACATAGAAGGACGTTCTGACCACAGTGGTGGTCAAAAGAGAGGTTGCCGTCAACCTGTGTTCCCAGATCTCTTATAATGCCTTCTGTATTCAGTGGACTACCATCAATATGGTAATTCAAGGAAACCGGGTTTTTTTCCTAAGGGGTGTGACGACACATTTTTTGGCATTGAGCTTAAGGTCATGGTTCTGACACTAGTCGTTGGTCTCATTGAGGCCTTTCTGTAGGATGTCAGCATCACTTGGGGAGTTAATAATACCTCCCAACTTGCAATCATCTGTGAACTTTGTCAGCCAGAGTCCCTTCGTGTTAGCCTGGACTTCAGAGAAGTAGATACCAAACAGGAGAGGACCCAGGAACGAACCCTGCAGGACTCCACTCGTGACTGGTTGGCAGTCTAACTTGGAGTCAGCTACTTTCACACTGTGGGTTCTATCTGTGAGCCAGTTTGCAACCCACCTAGTGATATAGGGGTTGATTCCTAGCTGCTTGAGTTTTTCTATGATTCTTGAGTGGGGAGTGGTATCAAAGGCCTTGGCCAGATCAAGGTAGGCTGTATGAACCACCTTGCCTTCATCCACAGCTCTGGGTGACTGACTCAAAGAAGTTAACCAAGTTGAGCAGGCATAATCTACCCTTCACAAAACCAAACTGTGTAGGATCCAGAGTTTGGAGATTCCCTATATCCTTGTTTATTAGGTCCATGATGATGCGTTCCATAACTTTGCATATCAGACTCGTCAGGCTAATGGGTGATAATTCCCAGGGTCTGTAGTTGCTCCTCCTTTGTGGAGAGAGATGACTGTAGCAGTGTGCCATTCAGTAGGGACAAATCCTGAGGTGAGGCTGTGATTGAAGAGGGCACACAGGTGAGGTACCAGTTCACTCTGTACTTCATGGAGAACACAGCCAGGGATATTTCAGGTCCCATAGAAGCTGCATTCTTGGCCTTGGACAATACTGTTTTAACCTGTGCAACAGTAATACTGAGTACCTGGCAATCTACTGGTATTGTGATTGGTCCTTTGGGGGGGGGTAAAGTTAGCACTGAATCTGTTGGGCAATATATTGGCAATATCTGTTGGCTCAGTATAGGAGGTACTATTGTGCAGTAGCTCAGAGAAAATCTGGGTATTGCCATAGAGATTCTTTACATAACTATAGAAGGCCTTGTGGTTGTCTTTACTATCTGCTGCAATTCTGTTTTCATAGCTTGCTTTAGAGGATTTGATGAGGGATCTCAACCTTTTGTTGAGGCTGATAAGGAAGTTTTTCCAGTCTTGAGACTTCACCTTATTCTGCATCAGTTTCCTCCTGCTGTTGTAGAGTTTGTTTATGGCAGGAGATCACCAGATTGGCTTCCTTTTTTTTTTTTTTTTTGAGGAGAGTGTCTTGGTTCTATTGGGTAAGGCGAGATCCATACATTTGTGTACATGTTCGTACAGTGAACTGGTGTATGACTCAGCGGTCATGCAACTATTCTCCATTTGCACGGATGCCGTGAAGTTAGCCACCTCTGTTTTTAGGATCCCAAAGTTAGCTTTGAAGAAGTTTTTCATGGTGGTTACCTTTGTGGGAGGGATGGGAAAGATGTGGATTTCCAAGGTGATTAGTCTGTGGTCAGATCTAACCAGGGAGGAGTTAACTATTGGTGTAGAGCAACAGTCGCCCATGTTAATAATGACCAGGTCAAGGATGTTGCTACCTCTAGTGGGGATAAGAACGAGCTGGTCCAGGGCATTGGAATTAATGAATTCCAGAAAGCAGTGGGCAAGTGTATTGGTACATTAGTAGTTTTCCCAGTTAATGGAGGGGTAGTTGAAGTCGCTCAGTATGAGAGTGTTAGGTTGGACCCTAATATTCTCCAGGGTGCTTAGGAATGTGGAGTATGAGTCTTGGGACATGGTTGGGGACCTATAACAGGCTACAACCTGAATCTCTGTCTTACCCAATGTTAGCTGCACCTGAAGTATCTCAGATGCGTTATATTGGGCTACCAGTCTGGAGGTGTGCGCCTCCTTTATGAATATGGAAACACCACCAACTTTGGAGCTTCAGTCCAAGTTCTGGGACCGGAAAGTGTGGAATGAGTTATAGCCTGGTAGTGCAGAGGTGCTTTCTGCTGCCTTGAAACAGGTCTCTGTTACAGCACAAATGTTGATGTTCTCCATTTTAAGGAGTGCTTCGAGTGAGTGCATGTTGAGATTTGGACTTCTAGCATTGAGCAGCATGACCCTCAGATTGTATTTGTTTGTAGCTGTTATGATTGTAATTTGGTCTTTGGAACACCGCCTAAAAAAAGGCACTATAGGGGTGGCAAGAGCCTTGGCCAGTATCCGGAAGCCCAGGGGTGACAGATGCAGGCCATCTCTGCCAAAGCATCAAGGTCTGTCAATCATGTCATCCCAGGCAGAGAGATACTGCATTCCCTTAGAATGACACCAGAAACTTAGCCAATTGTTGAAATCAATCATTTTCTGCTTGTACTGTGGTATCATTCTGGGTGATTATATTCTTTATCTTATATAGTTGCAAATGATTTTGCAAAAATGAAGTTAATAGTCCGCTGTTTGATTTTATTGTTGTTGTTTCACTGTTTATTCAGTGTTTTCAATAACCCACCCACAAAATAATGTCATGGTAGGTATTTAGCCAGTGTTTTTCATATTACTGCAATGCATAGTGAGTAATCATAAACAACTTGTCTATTTTCAGGAAGACATCCCTATTTACACCATGGTTTGACTACTACATAATCACTGTTAATTTTAAATGTGAGGTGTTCCATATGCAAGAACTAACTGACAAGTTGACTTTATAGGAAGTAAAACACTACAAGCGATGCATCTGTCATGAAAATACAGTAGTTTATTATTTAATTTAGAAAGTGCGGCATTGTGGGTTTGGTCTTTCATGATGTCATAGCAAGCATGTTCATCTCTGAGAAAAAATCCAGGAGGCTGTCCTTATCAACAAAAAAAAATGCAAAATCAGTGAATGTTCTGCACCAAAAACTATATACTTTGGTTCTGTATATGGTAAGGAGTTTATATCCACCTTCAAAGGTTTGTCATTTACACTTGCTTCAGATCATGACTAATACACTTTAAGAGCTTCTGTGCTTCTGCCATGACAACAAATCCAGTATCTGCATTCATTTCTAAAGCAGAAATATCCTTGGGGCTTCAGAAAGCAATTCTGGTACTGCACTCCATCATCATCATTGGCACCTGCCATTTGCATCCCCTCATAACACCCTTCCTTCAGGGCACCCACCCTCTTCACCTTGCCTTAGCTATGCCTCATACGTTTTCTATGTTTTTTTCTGCACAAAACAAGGATGCAATATGTCTGTAACACAGCTACCACATCTTATATTACATAACATTTTTACATATCTGTCTGTCTTTCTCTGTTCAAAATTCCTTAGAAATTATAAGAATGATAGTAAAGTGACTACTTGTGATGGCAGTTTTGAGCTTCAACATTAACACACTGTAACTGGGGACAACTATATGTAAGCCACGGTGGTGCAGCGGTAGCATTGTCGCCTCACAGCAACAGGTTCTTCCATTCACTTCTCGGCTGGAGCGCCTTCTGTGTGGAGTCTGCATGTCCTCCCCCCGGTCGAGTGGCGTTCGAAAGACATGCATAGAATGGGCGTGCGTTTGTTGAAGGTTGGGCGTCGAGCTGGCACCTTGGCACCGTAAAAATCTGCTGCCAATAATTAGTGGACCAGAGTTCCACTGTGGCAAGCCCTAACTGGGAGAAGCCGAAAGAAGAACAACTGGGGAGAACTATATTGAATAGTACAATGTATATGTAAAAGGATATTGGTTTGAGCAGAACACAAAGACCCATATACTAGGTGGAGGTTTACTCGATCCTTTAGTTTCTACTGTACATTCCACAGGCAATCATCAGAGGCTGCTAGACAGATCTTGACTTAATATTTCATCTGAAGGATGGTACTCCTGCATATTAAAGTGCTTTGATATCATTGTATTTTATCTTATTTCAGTCTTTGAACTGGATATAATTTAATACTTTTTGGTTAAATGAATGTATACCAGGTGGTCTCTTTTGTGTAAAGGGATAAATCCCTGTTAATGACCATAATGACCCAAGTTTGAATAGTGACACAGGTGGTGAAGTAGCCAGCTGGGAAGTTTGAGAATGAAGTGGCCAACACCTCCTTGTCCCTCTACAGTGAGCAGCAGTGGTGTGATCCACTGAGGCACACAAGAAAGTACTTCAACTAACAGACATCAGGGTACTGAACCTTTTGAAAGGCCTAGGCATGAACACCTGCCAAGCAATATTTAGTGCTGTAGTGGTAATCAATGCAAGCAAGGAAGGAAACAATACATCAAAAGGACAGCATGTCATCTGCTGAAGGGGTAATGGGAATAGAGTTAAACAGGAAAAACCTTGATGGCTGTCTGGATCACAGTGTTACAAAATCAGCATGTAACCATAAGGAATAAATATGATTGTGTCACATGAGAGCTGGTGGTGAGCAGAAAATGAAGAAAACATATAAAAAAAAAAAAACCTAAAATGGAGGTATGTTACAAACTTAATTGCAATAACGTCTCTCTTATAAAAAAAAATAAAAAGTGTTGTCGATTTATAAAGTAGATCAATTTATTGAAACATTTCATTGAATTGTAGGGTTGTTTGGAAAGGAATTCTGGAACTTTTGCAATTTTACTTTATAGTTCACTGTTTCAACACTTTAGAAACCTCAGGGGGTCCCTCATGCAGTAACACAGCAGTATGGATTGCTTATAAATTTAATGGTAGAAGAAGAAAACATATTAATTGTACCTCTCTGAAATGATAGAAGCAAAGCTATTGATTGCACCACTGTGAAACATCAACAATTAATGAATGGTTGGCCACGTTTTACTAAAAAAATATATGATACTGAGCTTATTTGTATAACGCTGCATTGCGTAAACCTGAGGCACTTTTTTTGTTCTTTTCACACTGTAAGCACCAGGAAGTTATGAAGTCAGTCTATCATAGTGTGCAAATTAGGGAAAGTGAAATTCAAGCCATGAACAGTGATATACTGACAGTGCGAACCAACTTACAAATAAGTCTCTCAGCACTCTCTGGATTTGTCTAAACAATGAATGGGACTGCTATTTCTGAAACCCCTTCTTTATCAGAGTTAGTAAAAAGTAAGAGACTGTACTGAAAACAATGCTGTCTACTCTGTAACAGCTTTTGGAATTTCTAGTATGTAAGTCAATGTCCTTTTACTGCTGTAAACTAGTCTTTAGCTGATCAAACACAACAATCTGGTTATTTCTTAAACAGAAGGACCAAAAGATAATGCCAGTAGAATCAGTTTTCTTCCCAATAAAGCTTGTGATCACTATTAGGAAAATCGCCTACAAAGGAAAGTGTCACCTTAGTTTGAAGAGGGGTGCCACTGTGTGTGTCCACAGTCACAAGACTGCAGTTCTAATGTGCTACCCTCCCTCCTCCATGCCCACTACACCCCCCTCTGCATAGCACCCCCAGAACTGACTGCTGCATTACCTTTCTGTGCCTGTACATGTCTCAGACATCCCTTCAAATCACATGTTATTATACTACGTTACTAAACCCTATCCTTTGGCCTGGCATTGAAATAATTCAAATATTGTGTGTGTGTGTGTGTGTGTGTGTGTGTGTGTGTGTGTGTGTGTGTGTGTGTGTGTGTGTGTGTGTGTGTGTGTGCGTGCGTGTATATGCGTGCGTGCATGCATGTGTGCGTGCGTGTGTGTATTCTCCTGTACTAGTGTTAGGCCAGGACATGTAACTCTTATTTACTAACTATATACCAAATATTTTATGCATCATCATCATCACTGGCTTTATTTATCCATCTGTATCAAATTTTCAGACTGTCAGTTTCAGCTTTAAAATTTCACTAGTGAGCCATTGTGCAACACAGTATATCTACTGAGGTTTTAACACAATTACATGTCATATGGTAACAACTTTTTTCCTTTCTTTCTTATTTTTAGAAGTTTTTTTTTTTAATCAGCTGAAATTGTAGTTACCAAAAGTTGCTTTTCCTGTCCTGGATTTTGCACTGTATGTTTCAGCCCTGCTGTGGCAATGTTTTATTATCAGTACTGTAATGTCTTTCTCCTTCAGATGTCTGTACTATGCCAGATAAGGCAAACACTGTAGGGGGAGTCACAAAGGTCATAGTAAAGTGTACATGATATGGACACCTTGAGGTAACCTTTCTGAATTCACAGACAACCCTCCTATGGTGTTTTACACAAACATGTGCAGCACACCTTTGTGAGCTATCTATGCAGCTGTGCTACATACTAATGAAACTATCTGTGGGAGAGGCACATGCTAGTTAGCCATGTGCTCACTCCCCTGGAACTGTCTCAGGTTCATAGGTTCATAGGTTGGTACTAGGCTATCGGCCCTAAGGCCTATACAAGCCTAGCCATAACAATTCCCTGGATATTTCTTCCCACAATATTTACTTCCCTGGACACCTGTCTAGCAGGGTGACTGACGTGATCCCTGGAGTAAATTTCCTATCTCCCATCCAATTGTCAAGGTTCCTTTTGAAGAGGGCCAAGGAGGCACTCTGCTTGACATGTATGGGCAGTTTATTCCAGAATATGGGGAGCCTCTGTGTCAGGAACCTATCCCTCCAGCATGTTTTGTTCATTGTGATGACAAGGTTTAGATCCCAGGAGCATGTGGCTCTAAGGGATTGGGATTTCTTTAAGTGGAGCATATTCAACAGCTCAGGGTTTGACATGGCCTTATATGTTAAGCAGAGATTGCCTCTGAGTAGACGATATGCCACAGAGTATAGCTGGAGTTTTTTTTAGATGGTCAGCATAGGGCGTCTGCTTTAGGCCTGTGATTCTTTTAATGAGGTATTTCTGTGGCTTTCCAGCTGTTGAAAATGTCTTGTGAGGTACATACCAAACGGGGCGTTGTACTCTATAATGGGTCTAATGAGGGGGATTTAGGACTATTGAACAAAAGTTCAATAGTCCGAATCCACAATCAACGAACACACTTTAATGAAAGCGCTTTCACCGAAAAAGCGCTTTTGTTAAAGTGTGTTTAAAACAAAAACAATAAAACATTACTTTTACGTTTTTGCAGGGGGGCAAGCCCCCTTGCACCCCCACACCCCCCTACTTAAATATTCTCACTCCGAGGTCGCACTACAGTGAGGAAAAGGGAATATTCCCTTATCCCCACTGTAGTGCGATCTCCGCAACAGGCATACTTACGCGAAAGTGCCTTTCGCTGAAAAGCACTTTCTCGCAAGTATGCCCGGCCAAATCTGTTTCAGTTATGTTGCTGTTCGGTGATCCAAACGGATCCCAATGAGGGAGGAGTACAGTGGGACAATGACCTCCTTTTTTCTGGATGAAAAGCCCTTAGTGATGAGGTGTGCCACATAGAAGGATTTCCTGACTGTTGTGGTGATGTGGTTATCGAAGGTGAGACCACTGTCCACCTGTGTCCCTAAGTCTCTCATCACACTTTCAGTGTTTAGTGTACTGCCACCTATGTGGTAATTCATGGGTACATGTTTTTTCCCAAAGGGGATAACTATACATTTCTTGGCATTAAGCTTGAGCCCATGGCTCTGGCATCAAGCATCTGTTTCTGTAAGGCCCTTTTGTAGAATATACACATAATTTGGGGATTCAATAATGGCTCCCAGTTTGCAGTCATCTGTGAACTTTATTAGCCAGAGTCCCTTAGTGTTGGCCTTTACTTCAGAGAAGTAGATGCCAAACAAGAGCGGTCCCAGGACTGAACCTTGAGGTACTCCACTTGTCACTTGTCTGGAGCTGGATTTGGAGTCGGCTACTTTTACAGTCTGGGTTCTGTATGTAAGCCAGCTAGCAACCCATCGAGTGACGTAGGGATTTATGCCCAGCTTAGTAAGTTTATCTATGATTCCAGAGTGGAGGATGGAGTCAAAGGTGTTGGTGAGGTTCAGATAGGCTATGTGGAGCACCTTACCCTCATCCACAGCTCTGTTGACTGATTCGAAGAAGTCAGTTTCAGGAGACAAGATCGGCCTTCACGAACCCAAACTGGATGGGGTCCAGTGTTTTGAAGGTTGCCAATGTCTTTGTTTATAAGTTCTATGATAATGCGTTCCATGCCCTTGCAGATCAGGCTCTTCAGACTGATGGGACAGTAGTTTCTGGGATCCAAGGTGGATTCCCCCCTTGTGGAGTGGGATAACTGTAGCTGTGTGCCACTCAGTGGGCAAGAAGCATGAGGTGAGGCTATGATTAAACATGACACTTAGGTGAGGTGCCAGTTCATTTTGTTGTTCATGTAGTACACAGCCCGAGATGTCATCTGGTCCCACGGATGCTCTATTCTTAGCTTTGGAGAGTGCAGTTTCTACCTGTGTGGCCATCATTACCAGAATTTGGCAACCTTTTGATATTGAGATGGGCCCTTTATGAGGTGAGAGGGGGGTGAGGTTGGCACTAAATCAATCTGCCAGGATATTGGCAATATCCTTGGGATCAGTATATTTAATGCCATTCTATTGTAGCTCAGAGCAGATCTGAGCATTGCCATTTAGATTCTTGACATAACTATAAAATGCCATGTGGTTGTCTTTGGAATCTTTGGCAATTTTATTTTTGTAACTAGGCCTTACCATGAAGTACAAACTACTTTAAACATAACCCCCCACACACACCCTTACTAAATATACCAACTCTGAGATCACACTACAGTGAGGAAAAGGGCAAACTCACAAGGATGACCAAGTGGTTTCTTTCCCAGGGAAAGAATTCACTCATTCGACTGTTCGCTATTATAAGAGTTCAACTTTTATGGGTCAATGAAAAGCTGTTTGATATAATGGCTTTTTGATAATATAACGGAGACCCCTGTCAGCCCGGGAGATAGCGGTAAGGTGCTCAGAGTGGTAAGTTTAGAGTTTCTACCTGTCTATTTTTTTCCCAAAGTATCTGGAAATGGAGTCCCTCTCATGGATCTCTGGTTTTGGATGGAAATGCTCCATTTTTTTCTGTGTTTGAAGCACAGTTTGTGCATCTGTGTTTCCCCAGGGTTAGCAGTGCTTGTTTTAGATGCCAACAATGTCAGCATTTCTCATATACTGATGAGGAATGCCAAAATTCAGCAAACGCTGCTTCCCTGCTAACACCTGCCTTTCCCTATTGCTGACTGGAAGAGTTTGTCAGATGGCAAAAAGCAAACCAATGACAGGCAATGCCAATAGTCTGCAGAATTTAAAGAATAATTACATGCGTTTGGGCTCTTGGTTTGCATCTTTTACTTTTATTGAGGGCATGGTTCTCAATTTCTTTGCTAAAGAATTACCAAAAAGCACCAAAATCATGGATAATTTTAAATTATTACATGTAAAAATAAAAAAGTATGGAAATTAAATGTATGGTATGACTGACTGACAGTGATTTACCAGAAAATAAAAACATCTGTGAGGTACGGGCCAAAATATGAGGAAAAATCAGTCAGTCGGGTTATGCAAAATAAAGAGTTTACATTATTGCTTTTGTCTACTTTGGGAGACTATTGCCTTGCAAAAGTAATTCATACAGTTATGATTTTTTTCAGTGGAGTGACTGTGGAGTCTATTCATGTCTGTGTACCTGGAAGAGAATGTTGGCTGCTGGTGGCAGCATTGACAAGAGTAAAGATAAAGTAGAGGAGCAGGAAATCTGACAAGCAGCACTGAACAGTGATTTTTGAGAAAGAGCTTTACTACTCTTCACAAAGAAAGTGCTAAGGCAGGAGAAGTGTCAGTAGATGCTGAAATCAGTGTAAACATTATTGTTGCTATGACTTCTTACGTCAGGATAGGTGTTTAAGTGTGTATAAAATAAGTGGTTATCTTTGGTGGTCGGGGTAGGATGTGCAAGAAAACAACAGATCATTAGCACAGCAGCACAGTGAGTAGTGTTGGCATCTCACTGTGCTTGTCTTTTGAGCTGAGTTCTTGTATGTCGCTCTTTTTGTGTGATGTCTGCATGTCCTTCCTATCTTTATGTAGATTTTATTCTGGTAAACGGGCTTCCTTTAACACCTCAAATACATGTTTCTGGTGAACTGATGTTCTACATATTTGACTGTAGAAAAGCTTTCAGGGTCAGTGTGTGTGTGTGTGTGTGTGTGTGTGTGTGTGTGTGTGTGTGTGTGTGTGTGTGTGAGTGTGTGCTGGCAGGCACATACATAAATCTTTTGAGTAGTAAAAAGTCATTATCTTTCAAAAATATGGCACAAAATGCATCACAGAACATTTAAAACCTCAAAGCTTCTGAGGCCATCACTCCTGGCTGTGACAGTAGTTTGATGGAGCCTTAATAGGGGACTTTGGCCTGGGATCCACCTCATTAAAACCAACCCTACTCAGAGATTACCACAGAAGGTTACTAGTTGTGTGGAGCCAAGGGACACTCTGGTCATTATTTATTTAGTTTCCTCATAATCCAATTTCAGAGGTATGCTCAGAAGGTATGTATGGGGTAGGAATAGTGTGGCTATTGTTTCTTTAACTTTCCTCATAAACATCAGGGGAGTGCACAGAAACTCAGTATAACATGTCTAGGGACAGTGTACTGCAAAATGTACATTACTGTGATTATTCCTTTTTTACTTTCCTCACAGTTGAAATTGGATGTATATACAGGTGGCTAGCTTTTGGAGGAAGGAGTAAGGAAGATACATACTGTGGGTGTTTATATGACAATAACACATTGAAATATAGAAATCTGTTGTACTTATTCTTTCATTCTTGCCCCAACCTGACAGAGACGTGCATAGATGGTACCTGTGTTTAGGGGTTATGGATGAGGGCACATGCTCTGTACATGTAAGATGTGCATAGATGCTGCCTGTGATTTGGAGATTATGGATGAGGACACATGCTCTGTAGGTATAAGACGTGCATAGATGCTGCTTGTGTTTAGAGGTTGTGGATAAGGACACATGCTCTGTAGGTATAAGACGTGCATAGATGCTGTTTGTGTTTAGAGGTTATGGATGAGGGCACATGCTCTGTAGATGTAAGATGTGCATAGATGGTGTCTGTGCTTAGAGGTTATGGATGAGGACACATGCCCTGTAGGTATAAGATGTGCATAGATGCTGTTTGTGTTTAGATGTTATGGATGAGGATACATGCTCTGTAGATGTAAGACCTGCATAGATGGTGCCTGTATTTAGAGGTTATGGATGAGGACACATGCTGCGTAGATGTAAGATGTGCATATATGGTGCCTGTGTTTAGAAGTTATGGATGAGGGCACATGCTGTGTAGATGTAAGATGTGAATAGATGGTACCTGTGTTTAGAAGTTATGGATGAGGGCACATGCTGTGTAGATGTAAGGCGTGCATAGATGGTGCCTGTATTTAGAGGTTATGGATGAGGACACATGCTCTAGACGTGCATAGATGGTGCCTGTGTTTAGAGGTTATGGATGAGGGCACATGTTGTGTAGATGTACGACATACATAGATGGTGCCTGTGTTTAGAGGTTATGGATGAGGGCACATGCTGTGTAGATGTAAGACGTGCATAGATGGTGCCTGTGCTTAGAGGTTATGGATGAGGACACATGCTCTGTAGATGTAAGACGTGCATAGATGGTGCTTGTGTTTAGAGGTTATGGATGAGGACACATGCTCTGCAGATGTAAGACATGCATAGATGGTGCCTGTGTTTAGAGGTTATGGATGAGGGCACATGCTGTGTAGATGTAAGACGTGCATAGATGGTGCCTGTGTTTATAGGTTATAGATGAGGACACATGCTCTGTAGATGTAAGATGTGCATAGATGGTACCTGTGTTTAGAGGTTATGGATGAGGACACATGCTGTGTAGATGTAAGACGTGCATAGATGGTGCCTGTATTTAGAGGTTATGGATGAAGACACATGCTCTGTAGATGTAAGACGTGCATAGTTGGTGCCTGTGTTTAGAGGTCATGGATGAGGGCACATGTTGTGTAGATGTACGACATACATAGATGGTGCCTGTGTTTAGAGGTTATGGATGAGGACACATGCTTTGTAGATGTAAGACGTGCATAGATGGTGCGTGTGTTTAGAGGTTATGGATGAGGGCACATGCTGTGTAGATGTAAGATGTGCATAGATGGTGCCTGTGTTTAGAGGTTATGGATGAGGACACATGCTCTGTAGATGTAAGATGTGCATAGATGGTGCCTGTGTTTAGAAGTTATGGATGAGGGCACATGCTGTGTAGATGTAAGATGTGCATAGATGGTGCCTGTGTTTAGAGGTTATGGATGAGGACACATGCTCTGTAGATGTACGACATGCATAGATGGTGCCTGTGTTTAGAGGTTATGGATGAGGGCACATGCTGTGTAGATGTAAGACGTGCATAGATGGTGCCTGTGTTTAGAAGTTATGGATGAGGGCACATGCTGTGTAGATGTAAGACGTGCATAGATGGTGCCTGCTTTTAGAGATTATAGATGAGGACACATGCTCTGTAGATGTAAGACGTGCATAGATGGTGCCTGGGTTTAGAGGTTATAGATGAGGACACATGTTCTGTAGATGTAAGATGTGCATAGATGGTGCCTGTGTTTAGAAGTTATGGATGAGGGCACATGCTCTGTAGATGTAAGACATGCATAGATGGTGCCTGCGTTTAGAGGTTATGGATGAGGGCACATGCTGTGTAGATGTAAGACGTGCATAGATGGTGCCTGTGTTTAGAGGTTATAGATGAGGACACATGCTGTGTAGATGTTAGACGTGCATAGATGGTGCCTGCCTTTAGAGGTTATAGATGAGGACACATGCTCTGTAGATGTAAGACGTGCATAGATGGTGCCTGGGTTTAGAGGTTATAGATGAGGACACATGCTCTGTAGATGTAAGACATGCATAGATGGTGCCTGCGTTTAGAGGTTATGGATGAGGGCACATGCTGTGTAGATGTAAGACATGCATAGATGGTGCCTGGGTTTAGAGGTTATAGATGAGGACACATGCTCTGTAGATGTAAGACGTGCATAGATGGTGCCTGGGTTTAGAGGTTATAGATGAGGACACATGCTCTGTAGATGTAAGACATGCATAGATGGTGTCTGGATTTAGAGGTTATAGATGAGGACACATGCTCTGTAGATGTAAGACGTGCATAGATGGTGCCTGCGTTTAGAGGTTATAGATGAGGACACATGCTCTGTAGAAGTATGATAGCAGCAGGTGCTTGAAAAACATGACTGTGGACATTTGTGCAACAAGGAAGATTTCATGGGCAGAGAAATAACCCACTTATGTCAGAAACTGAAACGGGTAACATTTCCACTAATATTGTAAGTCATTTGGAATGCTTGACTTCAGGTGAAGAGAATATCAGTGTGGCTGCATTAGTCACCCACAAGGGGGAGAATGGTAGTTCTGACGTAGTTTTTTTTATCTCCCAAAGAGGACAAGACAACATGAGCAAAGACGAGAATGAAAGGAAAGACTCGTTAACTTATGTTTAGCGCATTTTTAACCTGAGCAACATTGTTTTTTCGAAAGCTGAGCTTGAGGTACTGTCAAAAGGTTTTTCTTTTATTCTGACTCACCATGCAGTTCTTATATATGTAATACTTGACTTAAAACAAATTGTAAGGATGTTAAATTTGAAGATGTTGACAGTTCTAAGAAAAAGTGCTTCAAAAAACAATGCAGTGAATCCTCCATTGCTTAGTACTTTAAATGTGTTTAATAAAATGTGTGAAGACAGTATTTGTGATTTGTTATCTAAATCTAAAACTAGGGATAACTATCAAGGGGTATCTTATAATTTAGACAAAGAGCATTTTTTTAGCTCTAACCAAGTTAAAGAATTATGGCAAACCTAGATATATGTGGGCAGATAAAGGGAATGGCTTAGTTGTTATGAGCAAAGCTGATTATGTGCTGGCAATGCAAGCTATGTTAAATGATTGCAATTGCTATAGAGTGGTTACCAAAATGCTTGTTCGAAAAAGGTATAGGTTCATTGATTTGACCTTGCTGGAACTATTACATCAAAATTGTTTAACTATTGATATGTACAATGTTTGCATAATTGAACAACCTGAGCTTGTTTTTTTATTCAGGATCCCAAAGATCCATAAGAATGAAATGATAGTATACTAAACCCAGTAGTCCAAAGTAGTAAATATTATTTGAAGGATTCCTGGTTATTTTTAGATCAGATAAACAAATATCATTTTGAAGGTGATGAAGCTATGCTCTGCACAGTAGATGTGAACATTCTTTATACTTCAATTGACCAAGATGAGGGAATAGAGTTTGTGGAACTTTTTATCAATAAGTTTACACACAATTTAATGTTGGATTCCAGGACCATCTGTGTACTATTAGATTTAATTCTAAGCAATAATTTCTTTGAGTTTGAGTCCACCATTTATCAACAAATGTCAGGGGTAGCCATAGGGACTAAGGTAGCACCTTCCTTTGCAAATTTGTTGATGTGTTGGTGGGAAACCTATTTTTTACCCGGTCTCCCTCTATTCAGATATGTCTCTTATTATCAAAGATATAATGATGATTTATTTTTTATATGGAAAAGTAGTAAGGAATGTTTTGAAGAATTTGTTGAACAAATGAACATGCAAATTAGCTGACAATGAGGTCTTTCCTCATTGCAGCTTATGTGTCTATGAATCACTAAATACCACATTGTGAGGATAAAGTCTTTTTACCAAGCCCTTATGACCTATGCTAAGGATCTTAATTAATCCCTGGATGTACACACAGTAAAGTATTGTATCTGTAGTGGAACTTTACTGTCAGGGCCTCTACTTATAAATGTGCTTTGCTCAGTTTGATCTTCAAAGTTAACATATATAAGTGAGTCAATAATTCTGCTGTCACAGTTTTATTAACGTGACTAAAGGAAATCAAATTCACTTATATCATTATACAAGGACAGAACACAGCTAGCATTGACAAGTCTCTTCATTGTATGTATTCTTCTTGTATTAATGTAGAAGCATATGTTTTATTTAACTATCTGCATTTATTGCAACTAATTTGACAGAGCAGCTTAATTTCATTCTTTCTTTTCTAATTAGCATGCCACATTAAAATAAGTATGTAACTCACTGGCTAACTGCCTTCTAAGTAAATTAATGAGTTTAGTAGGAAACTCTTCAAAAAATCTGTCAAGTGGTGACCAATGACCATTCTTGCATTTTGGTATATACTTTCTTCTGCGTGGTTAATGAATTACTGCATAATTATATTCTAAATCAATGAAAACTCAGCACAGAACTCCATACTTCTAGGAATGTCTTGGTTTCAAAAATTTGCCTCATCTTATATACAAATTTCCACATATGAAAAACACACATATATACAAGTGGGATCATTTTAATATTCTGAGGTCTATAATTGTGTTATAGTGGAACTGAAAGTGTATATCTGTGGAACTATATATAAAGTCCAAGGATGCAGTATTGTAGCACAGTCCCTCTAGTCCAAGGTGTATCAATGTTAGAACCAATAGTAAGTTGGAATAGGAAGATGCAGGCCACCCACTGGTGGGTGTCATTCCCACATGAAGAGGTCTTGGTGGGCAAAAATTCAACAAAAAGAAAAAATGCTTTATAGATGTAACACTACATTTCAGAATGTTCTGTCCAATTCTTTGAATCACAGTTAATTCCTTAAAGAGCAGTAGCATGCAGGAGTGGGCCTCACACTCTTCATAGAGAGCCTGTATATATATTTATATATGGGGAACCACTAGACACCAGGGAAAGCAGCATGCCTTAAAAGACTCTAAACAGACAGGCACATGTACACAAACACACATTTGTGTTTACACTGAGAGTCAGAGGAACACAAAAACACAGTATAGCTAAGTAATGTACAAGTAAAGCATAAAGTGTATGTGTGTGTATGCTGCTTTCCTGTAGCTGTAAATAATGTCTCAAGTCTACAGAGAGAACTGAGTATTTCAGAATAGTGCTCTGACCAGAGTTTAGCATCATGTTATTAAAGTCAAACCCCTATCTGATAAAATGCAAAGCAGAATGTCTCCGTTCTAGATAAATACTATAGTGTGAAGTGTTTTTTTGTGACATTATTTTGAAATACACACACACACACACAAACACACACACAGGCAAACATGTGCATGTGCGCATGCACAAGTGTATGCACACACACACACACACACACACACACACACACACACACACACACACACACACACACACACACACACACACACACAATCACATGCGTGTGTACATGCACACGTATACAGTAGGAGACACAGATGGGCAGCGACCCACATGTACTTGTATGTGTATACAAAGGCATATGTGGTCATCCATATACACACACACAAACACACACACATATATTTGCAGTAAGATACACATATTTACTGACTATTATTTAGACATTTCTAAAAGTACCATACATGAAGTATTCAATAGTAAATAAACAAGGAAAGGAACTATATATTTTTTTCTAAACTTCAAAACAAAAACAAAGAAAAACATCCTTTAAAATTATAAACCTAAATGCTAAAAAAATCTGCAAAAAAACATAGAAACCATTTGCTAAGCATAATAAGGCCCTTTAGGTAGACATTATGAGTAGTTAACAGATCTTCCATAGGGATGGAAGCCCTGTGCCTGTTGAGTTATTCCTTAGAACTCCCTGGTACAACCATTGGTAGTGGATCTCACCATATCTCTGGGTGGCCCACTATTTCGCTATAATATCTATACTGGCGAGCATTAATACCTAATTTATACATCTATAGTTTAATATGATACTTTGAGGGATTGATGAATGAAGAGAATGAGAGGGAGAGAAGGTTGGATGATGTAGTGATAGTGAATCAGGAAGTACAATGGATTAGTAAGGAGGAAGTAAGGATAGCTATGAAGAGAATTAAGAATGGAAAGGCTGTTGGCCCAGATGACATACATGTGGAAGCATGGAGGTGTTTAGGTGAAATGACGGTGGAGTTTTTAACCAGATTGTTTAATGAAATCTTGGAAAGTGAGAGGATGCCTGAGGAATGGAGAAAAAGTGTTTTGGTACCGATTTTTTTAAGAATAAGGGTGATGTGCAGAGCTGTAGTAACTACAGAGGGATTAAATTGATCAGTCACAGCATGAAGTTATGGGAAAGAGTAGTGGAAGCAAGGTTAAAAAGGGACATGATGATTAGTGATCAGCAGTATGGTTTCATGCCAGGAAAGAGCACTACAGATGCGATCTTTGCTCTGAGAGTGTTGATGGAGAAGTACAGAGAATGTTGGAAGGAGTTGCATTGTGTTTTTGTAGACTTAGAGAAAGCATATGACAGGGTGCCTAGAGAGGAGTTGTGGTATTGTATGAGGAAGTCAGGAGTGTCAGAAAAGTATGTAAGAGTGGTACAGGATATGTACGAGGTTAGTGTGACAATGGTGAGGTCTGCGGTGGGAGTGACGGTTGCGTTTAAGGTGGAGGTGGGGTTACATCAAGGATCAGCTCTGAGCCCTTTCTTATTTGCAATGGTGATGGACAGGTTGACAGACGAGATCAGACAGGAGTCCTCGTGGACTATGATGTTTGCAGATGACATTGTGATTTGTAGTGAGAGTAGGGAACAGGTGGATGAGACCCTGGAGAGATGGAGATATGCTCTAGAGAGAAGAGGAATGAAGGTCAGCAGGACTAAGACAGAATATATGTGTGTGAATGAGAGGGAGGATAGAGGAATGGTGAGGATGCAAGGAGTAGAGATGGCGAAGGTGGATGAGTTTAAATACTTGGGGTCAATAGTTCAGAGTAACGGTGAGTGTGGAAGAGAAGTGAAGAAGAGAGTACAGGCAGGATGGAGTGGGTGGAGAAGAGTGTCAGGAGTGATTTGTGACAGACGAGTACCTGTAAGAGTGAAAGGGAAGGTCTACAAGAGGGTAGTGAGACCAGCTATGTTATATGGGTTAAAGACAGTGGCATTGGCAAAAAGGCAGGAGTTTGAGCTGGATGTGGCAGAATTAAAGATGTTAATATTTGCACTGGGTGTGACGAGGGTGGACAGGATTAGGAATAAGTATATCAGAGGGTCAGCCCAGGTTGGAAGGTTTGGAGACAAAACCAGAGAGGCACAATTACATTGGTTTGGACATGTGCTGAGGAGGGATGCTGAGTATATTGGGAAAAAGATGCTAAGGATGAAGCTACCAGGTAACAGGAAAAGAGGAAGGCCTAAGATAAGGTTTATGGATGTGGTGAGAGAGGACATGTAGATGGTTGGTGTGACAGAGCAAGATGCAGAGGACAGGAAGAAATGGAAACAGGTGATCTGCTGTGGCGACCCCTAACGGGAACAGCCAAAAGAAGATGATGATAGTTTAATATGATTAGTTGAGTGTTCACTTTATCTAAGAATTTTCCAGTGTCAGAAGTGGTAAAATGCACACTTTGTCAATTGCAGGACTAGTCAAAACATGCAGCATCAAATATTAGGTAAGAGGCAGTGGGTAGTAATGTCATAAACCATAATTTATAATAAAAGTTTTGGTACTGGGTGTGTGTGTGTGCTTGCACTTGTGAGTTAGGTTAGGGAGGGGAATAGATGTTTTGGTATGCTTAGGTACTGGTATGTGTGTTTGATCTAGCACTAGGTGACCTAAGCAGTTACCTAGGGCTCCACACTAGTAGGAGGGTCCCAGCCACAATATTAATTAAAAAAAAAAGTTTTCTTACATTTTTGATTGACAGTGTACTGTAACTTTAAGAATTAAAAAAATGTTCTTGTAACTCCGTATGGATGCTTTTTTCCTGCTGTGCCTATGTCCATGTCTTGCTGCTTCTTGCCTTCAGCCAGTGAAACAGGAGCAAGCATGGACTTGAGATACAGAATGAGAAGCAAAACTAATAGCAGGAACAGCAGGTGTCTGGAGTGGAGTTGGTATTTGTAATAACGGCAGGTTTCTGAGTTATTGCACAGCAAAATAGCAGGAAATGGCTTTCATCTGCTACAGAGAGTCCATGCAGAATGTAGTGCTTTTGGTTCACTGGGTTATGGCACAACATAATGTGTATGTGCATGTGTGTGTAAAATGCCCCACTTAGTTATGGAGGCTTGTCAGAGTCACATCTGTACCTTAGGTATAGGGGGTGAGTGACTTAATCCAACTGCCAGATCCATAGAAGTTGATGCAAAATGTGTTCTGGTAAATTTGTAAGTCCTAGGCAGGTCAAAAAGGAGATCTAGATATCCTTTAAGCATATCATTCCCCTCAAAAAAAAGTAACTGTATGCTATATGCAGTAATATTTCTGATTTACATATGACTCTACTACTACAACATTTATATTGTCTGGTTTGCTTTATTCAATGAATAAAATGAATCAATTATTTCATTAATAAGCCTAGATTTTGTAATATAGTCTAAACATGCTGATTTTTACTAATATAGTTTTGCAGTGCCTTCTTTAGATCCTCCAGCAAATGCAAAGAGTTTTACATTTGCCAGATCACTTAGTTTGCTGATTTAGTGATGACTAGAACTGTCTGATTTTCAGCATCCCTTATGTAGCCATTGTTGCATATTATTGTGGTAATCTTTTGTACAAGATCGGATTGTAAAAGATTTCTGCATTTAGTTAAAAACTGTTAGCGTGACAGTAAGCACAGAGAACCAAAGCTCCAACTTTTTAATGAGCTGCACCCTGTGGCAAGGGTGCAGGGTTTGAATCTTTCTACCTTCATTTACCTGTCATGTGACATTGAACAGGTCATTTAACCAGACAGTGCTTTGGAGCAATTGGGACTTTGTGCTAGGCTTCTTAATGATCTCCAAGACTGCATGTCTTGTAACCAAGAACCTCTCGTCGTTCTTTGCTATATATTTTATATTGCACAGCTGATCTAGTTTAGGAAATGTTTGGGCAATATCACTGGCACACCATTTTTTAATGCAACACAGGCAATTTTTTTTCAGCAAGCACTGCATTAATCGATGAAGCACTTAAATGCAAAGTTGTACACCATTGGCTACCTCTGCATTAGTAATAGCACTCTTCAATGTGGTATTATTCAGATTACTTTTACTTCTCCGGAGATTGTGTATATTGACTTAGCATACATTATTAGGTGGTTGATATTTCTTATACTCTTATAAATACTCTCGTATTTAAAATGTGTTGCACATGGCTGGATCTTATGGCCTGATGTTAAAGACATTTATCATGTAGTTCATCCAAAGCTAGCAATAAAGTACATGAAATGTATTTCTTTATAACAAAGGGTGTATACAATCAACAAAGTAGTTATAACTGCTGGTAGGGAAAGGGGGCTGCCTGTGGAAGAAAGTACGTTATGAACCTATCTGGTCATTTTTAAACAGTCAGTCTGGCTTTGCAGTGTGTGTGTGTGTGTGTGTGTGTGTGTGTGTGTGTGTGTGTGTGTGTGTGTGTGTGTGTGTGTGTGTGTGTGTGTGTGTGAATGAGAGAGAGGGAGTGAAAATTAAGCTGGAATACTTTGGCTATTGTATTTCATTGAATTACTGATTCATTTTTGCTGTTTGTTACTAAGTCCATCTAGCCCACTTCCTTTCTAAATACCACATTCAGAAAAATCCTGCCACAATGGACGGCCAGTTTCCCATTATTTCTCCTGCCAGCTTGATTGTTATAGGCATCTTGAGACAATGTAGCAAGTGCTTATTGTATAATGACAAAAATTTATTCCTAAAGCAAACTAACACCCTATTTGAGAGATGCAAATGCACTCTGGAATTGGAGTCAATCATCTCCTGTAAAAACAAACTAGACATCAAACAGGTTGCCAGCACACATGCTTCACCTATCACACAAACCTCACCTCTCACACAAAATAAGTTTACGACACACAAACCCACATATGCAGTGGTACTCACTAAAAGCCTAGCAAAAGTGCAGAGACCTCCCAAATGCACATGACCCACACTCACTATTAAGCAAAAAGAAACCACTACACATATCAACACACACACCATGTCTCAACAAATAAGCCCTTAAGGCATACCTCTCAACCTGGAGACATCAAAAATCTGGACAAAGGCACATGAAAAATAGGTACAACTGGACAAAATTTGGGGTGATAATTAACATGACATTTGCATGCATAATAATAATATGACTCCACCCGCTCCAGTGGAATTGTGGGATACCAACATTCAAACACAAGCTGAAAAACAGAAAAAACAACAAACTATAACCAGAACAATATGGTTTTATTTACATTAATATTTTAACTTTTATAAAGCTTTACACTTCCATAAAACTAAAATGTCATGTTCTATCTTTTGCCTCTTATTTTTGGTCCATTCCTCATAAAATTTGTGGTTTTCTGGCAAATCATTGAGGACTGAAGTCTCTAAATAATGGCAGATATTTCATAGGCTCATAGGTCTGTACTAGGTTAATGGCCCTGGAGCTTTTGCAAGCCTAGCCAATGGATTACCCTGGCATCATGCCACCCGACCTTAGTTTCCAGTGCCTCTGTTGAGTAGAGCCACTGGAGTGATCCCCGGGGTAAATTTTCTATTTCCCATCCACTCATCAACATTTCTCTTGAAGAGGGCCAGTGAGGTGCTCTGTTTGACTTGTATGGGAAGTCTATTCCATAGCATGGGCAGTCTCTGGGTTATGAACCTGTCCCTCCAGCACGTTCTGTTGATTGTGATAATGAGGTTGAGTTTTCTGGAGCATGTGGTGCGAAGGGATTGGAATTTCTTTAGATGTAGCATTTCTAACAGAGCTGGGTCAAATCAAGCAGAGATCGCCTTTAAGTAGGTGATATGAGACAGAGAATAGTTGGAGTTTTTTGAGTCTGTCCATATAGGACAAGTGTTTAAGGCCTAGGATCCTCTTTGTGAGGTACTTTTGCAGCCTCTCCAGTTGTTGCAGGTGTCTAGTGAGGTACACACCAAATGGGGCATTGTACTCGATGATTTTCCTAATGAGAGAACAGTATAGGGAGACAATGACCTCTTTCTTCCTGGATGTAAAACCCTTAGTAATGAGATGTGCCACATAGAAGTACTTTCTGACTGCAGTGGCAGTGTGGTGGAAAAAAGATAGGTTGCTGTCAACCTGTGTTCCCAGATCTCTTATAACGCCTTCTGTGTTCAGTTGACTACCATCGATGTGGTAGTTCATGGGAAATAGGTTTTTCCCAAAGGGGAAGATGACACATTTTTTGGCATTGAGCTTAACGCCATGGTTCTGATACCAGTCGTCTGTCTCAGTGAGGCCTTTTTGTAGAATGTCAGCATCACCAGGGGAGTTAATAATGGCTTGCAACTTGCAATAGTCTGTGAACTTTGTCAGCCAGAGTCCATTCATGTTGGACTGGACTTCTGAGAGGTAGATACCAAACAGAGGACCCAGGACTGATCCCTGTGGGACTCCACTCATGACTGGTTAGCAGTCTGACTTGGAGTCAGCTACTTTCACACTGTGGGTTCTATCTGTGAGCCAGTTTGCTACCAACCTAGTGATATAGGGTTTTACGCCTAGCTTAGTGAGTTTTTCTATGATTCCTGAGTGGGAAATGGTATCAAAGGCCTTGGCCAGATCAAGGTAGGCTGTATGAACCACCTTGCCCTCATCCACAGCTCTGGTGACTGACTCAAAGAAGTCGACCAAGTTGAGCAGGCATAATCTACCCTTCACAAAACCAAACTGTGTGGGATCCAGAGTTTAGAGATTCCCTATAGCCTTGTTTATTAGGTCCATGATGATGCATTCCATAGCTTTGCATATCAGACTTGTCAGGCTAATGGGGTGATAGTTCCCAGGGTCTATAGCCACTCCTCCTTTGTGGAGAGGGATGACTATAGCAGTGCGCCATTCGTTAGGGACAAAGCCTGAGGTGAGGCTGTGATTGAACAAGGCATACAAGTGAGGTGCCAGTTCACTCAGTAGTAGAACACAGTCAGGGATATTGTCAGGTCCCATAGAAGCTGTATTCTTGGCCTTGTACAGTCCTGTTTTAACCTGTGCACCAGTAATACTGGGAGCCTGGCAATCTACCAGTATTGTGATTGGTCCTTTGTGGGGGAGAGAGGGGAAAAGTTGGCACTGAATCTGTCAGCCGGTATATTGGCAATATCTGTTGGCTCAGTATAGGAGATACCATTATGCAGCAGCTCAGAGCAAATCTGGGTATTGCCATGGAGATTCTTTACATAACTATAGAAGGCCTTGTGGTTGTCTTTACTATCTGCTGTAATTCTGTTTTCATAGCTAGCTTTAGAGGATTTGATGAGGGATCTCAACTTTTTGTTGAGGCTGATAAGGGAGTTTTTCCAGTCTTGGGACTTCAACTTATTCCACCTCAGTTTCCTCCTTCTGTTGTAGAGTTTGTTTATCATAGGGGACCACCAGATTGGCTTCCTTTTTTTGGAGACAGCATCTTGGTTCTATTGGCTATGGTGATATCCATGCATTTGTGTACGTGTTCGTACAGTGCATTGGTATATGATTCGGTGGTCATGCAATTATTCTCCATTTGCATGGGTGCTGTGAAGTTAGTCACATCTGTTCTTAGGAGCCCAAAGTTAGCTTTGGAGAAGTTTTTCATGGTGGTTACCTTTGCAGAGGAGTGGGAGGGATGTGCATTTCCAAGGTGATTTGTTTGTGGTCAGCTCTAACCTGGGAGGTAAGAACGAGCTAGTCCAGGGCATTGGAATTAATGAATTCTAGGAAATGTTGGGCAAGTGTATTGGTACATGAGTTTATTTTCCCAGTTAATGGAGGGGTAGTTGAAGTCACCCAGTATGAGTGTTTAGGTTGGACCCTAATATTATACAGGGTGCTTAGGAACGTGGAGTGAGTGTCTTGGGACATGGTTGGAGACCTATAACAGGCTGTGACCTGAATTGCTGTCATACCCAGTGTTAGCTGCACCTGAAGTATCTCTGATGCATTATTTTGGGCTACCAGTCTGGAGGTGTGTGCATCCTTTATGAATATGGAAACACCACCACCTTTGGAGCTTCGGTCCAAGTTCTGGGGCCGAAAGGTGTGGAATGAGTTATAGCCTGGTAGTGCAGGGGTGATTTCTGCTGCCTTGAACCATGTCTCTGTTACAGCACACATGTCAGTGTTCTCCATTTTAAGGAATGCTTTGAGCAACTGCATTTTGAGATTTAGACTTCTAGCATTGAGCTGCATGACCCTCAGATTGCATTTGTTTGCAGCTGTTACGGTGGTAATTTGGTCTTTGGAACACCACCTAAAAAAAGCACTATAGGGGTGGCAAGACCCTTGGCCAGTATCCGGAAGCCCAGGGGTGACAGATGCAGGCCATCTCTGGCAAAGCATCAAGGTCTGTCAGTCATGTCATCCCAGGCAGTCAGATACTGGATCCCCTTAGAGTGACACCAGAAACGTAGCCAATTGTTGAAATCAATCATTTTCTGCTTGTACTGTGGTATCATTCTGGGTGATGGTATGATGCTGCTCAGGGCTAGGGTCATACCCACTTGGGCTACATAATCCAAGAGCTCCTTCATGTCTATTTTCATGTAGTCCAGGGAGGTACGTCTCAGGTCATTCACACCCACATGTACAATGAAAGAGTCATATTTGTACCTGTTGTTGAGAGACCTGAGTGCATGCATTATGTGATAGATCCTGGCACCTGACAGGCAAATGACTGTTACTTTCTCCTTATTTAACCTAGTGAGTGGGACATCAGTGTGCCTCACTATCGAGTCACCTATGACTAGTGTGCTGGGCATGCTGTTCTGCCTTAGGGGCTTTGGTTGAGTGGCACACTGTTTAGGAGAGTTATGTGTCTTGTAATTAGTGTTGTGTTGTGTTGTGATGGTTGAGTGTGTTTCTGCCTTGGAGGTCTCTGCTGTTTTTGTAGATTTTTATTGATAGCCTCTGTGAAGGTGGGTGTGTGGTTTGTGTTTTTATGTAAAGGCAGTGCTGGTGTGTGTTCTGGAGGGCTATGTGTTCCATGTGATGTGGTGCAAGTGTTGACCTTCTCCTCTTGACCAGCTATTCCAGTCTTGGCTGGAGAGTGTGTGGCTTCCAATCTGGATATATAAGTGCATCTCTCGCAAGTCTGAGTGTTGGGAGGTAAGAGGAGAGGGTTGTTGGTGTACATGAGGCAATTGCTACATTGCCTCAGGATGCCCACATTCACCAAGTTAACAGGAGAAAGCACAGAGCTGACCTTTAGACATGCCTAGAGGGGTGGGCATTAATAATAAGTACTGGAGATGTTTCCTTGTAGAACATTAGTGCTGGTAGCACTTTTGTGTGCTACAATAATTGCTACAAGAAGTCTGGTATGGTAAAGTGCTAGACTAATAAGCTAGTAAAAATGCAGGAGAAGAGAGAACTAGCAGATCTAAGAGAAAAATGGAAGAGCACACCTTGGCACCACTCAGAAGGTTACAGACAGTCCTGGATACAGCAAATCTGTATCTGGAGTAGACTAGTTACAGGAAAGGCGGGCAACAAGCACAATGCGGGCTTTTAAACCAGAAAGTTGAAAGAAATGGAAAAATTGCCCAAACGGCCAATAAACTACAAATTCTGGGCCAGAAACCACTCCTCTTTTGGTAGATAGGCTACCCAGTGCTTAACACTCCCACTGATAGGCTAGAAGGCTTCCCTGCAACACAGAAAGGCTTGGGGGCTCAGAAGCTTACACACAGTCCTGGATACTGCAAATCTGTGTCTGGACTAGACTAGTTACAGGAAAGGTGGGAAAAGTGCAAACACAGGCTTTTACACCAGAAAGTTAAATGAGATGGAAAACACTGCCCGAAAAGCCAATAAACTACAATTTCTGGGCCAGAAAATGCTCCTCTTGTAGTAGATAGGCTACCTAGTGCTTACCACTTGCACTGACAAGCTAGACGGCTTCCCTCTGACACAGAGAGGCTTGGGGGGGCTTAGAAGTTTACAAACAGTCTTGGATACAACAAATCTGTATCTGGACTAGATTAGTTATAAGAAAGGTGGGAAACAAGCACAAATGCGGGCTTTTAAGCTAGAAAGTTGAAGGAAATGGAAAAAAGTGCTCAAACAGCCAATAAACTACAATTTCTGGGCCAGAAAGCACTCCTCTTGTTGTAGATAGGCTGCCTAGTGCTTACCACTCCCACTGATAAGCTAGAAGGCTTCCCTCAACACAAAGGCTTGGGGGGCTCAGAAACTTACATACAGTCCTGGATGAAACAAATCTGTATTTGGACTAGACGAGTTACAGGAAAGGCAGGAAACAAGCTTAGATTTTTTTATTTTTTGTTACAGAAAAGCAGCTAAAACAGCACTAAAAACAATTCAATTGCAGTGCAAGCTAGCACACTTAAGTGTGTAACAATATTAAAGCAATTTATTCAAACTGTATTCCGAACTGAGTTCAATTACTGTTTAATTCAACCCTGGACAGTTAAAAAGTGCCAAAAAATGTACTTATCAGCTGGAAAGCACACTCAGTCAGAAGACAAAGTAAAGTGGAAAGGGATAAAGGAGAAACAGAAGATAATTCAAGGTTAAAGGCCTAAGTGGGTTGGCCTACTCAAATGTTCTCTCTGTATTAGGCAGAATGAGCGAATGACACTAGACTGGGCTAGAGCTGGGATAGAACTGAACAGATGGGACTGGTAGGGATCTCTGAAATCCATATATGATCTCACTGTACTTTTTTGAGGGAGCAAATGAGATGGACCCAGGAGGACTGTTCAAACACAAATTTACAGGAGGGGTGGGAATTCCAAAGCCATCAAGATTAATACCACAACAAGAACAGGGAGGGAGGGAGGGCAGGAAACTAACTGCAGAGAGAGAGAGAGAGAGAGAGAGAGAGAGATCCCAATATTCAGTAAAGCAAATAAATACACAGAAAAATAAAATGCAGTACTATCTTATAACAGTGCAAGTTTGTACTTATCTCAGCTTGTAATAAAGTTTATGTAGGTATATAACAGCTAACCAAACAGCTCAAATATTCAGCTATTCAGCAGAAATACAGTCAAAGACAAGTGACTAAGACTTATAAGCACAGAGAAACCCTCTAGGCTAAGAGTTCAACACCAAATATCAATGAAGTGAGAATAATAACCCCCATTTACTGCAGAGAGAGAGAGAGAGATTACAATATTCAGTGAAGCAAATAAATACACAGAAAAATAAAATGCAGTACTATCTTTAACACAAAATTCAATGAAACAAATTATAAATAAACAGAAAAATAAAATGCACTACTATCTTATAACACTGCAAGTGTGTATTTATCTGAGATTGTAATAAAGTTGATGTAGGTATATAACAGCTAACCAAACAGCTGAAATGTTCAGCTATTCAGCAGAAATAAATTCAGAGATAAGTGACTAAGACTTATAAGCACAGAGAAACCTTCTAGGCTAAGAGTTCAACATCAAATATCAGTGAAGTGAGAATAATAACCCCCACTTACTGCAGAGAGAGAGAGCGAGATCACAATATTCAGTGAAGCAAATAGATACACAGAAAAATAAAATGCAGTACTATCTTAACACACTATTCAATGAAACAAGTAAACAGAAAAATACAATTCGGTACTGTGCTATAATTCTGCAAGTACTTATTTCAGCTTGTAATAAAGTTGATGTAGGTATATAACAGCTAACCAAACAGCTCAAATATTCAGCTATTCAGCAGAAATAAAAAAAATTGACTTTCATATCTTTCAGAAAATATATGTTTGTCTTTTTGGCTTTTCCCGGTTAGGGGTCGCCACAGCGGAACTCTGGTCTGCTAATGATTGGCAGTAGATTTTTATGGTGCCAAGTTGCCAGCCCGACACCCAACCTTCAGCGAAGGCACACCCATTCACGCATGTCTTTTGGAGGCCACTCGACCATGGGGAGGACATGCAGACTCCAAAAAGAAGGCACTCCAGATGAGAATCGAACAGGAGAACCTCTTGTTGTGAGGCAACAACACTACCGCTATACCACCGCGGCTTATCTTTCAGAAAATATATAATAATGTAACATCTATCATTCAGCAATTTTCTAAGTTTATAGGAGCAATGTTTAAAATCTGTCCTTATTTTGGGGTATCATGCCGCGGTGATACGGCGGTAGCGTTGTTACCTCACAGCAAGAGGTTCTCCCGTTCGATTCTCGGCTTGGCTTGGGAGTGCCTTCTGTGAGGAGTCTGCATGTCCTCCCCATGGTTGGGTAGTGTTCGGAAGACATGCGTGCGTAAATGGCTGTGCCTTCGTTGAAGGTTGGGCATCGAGCTGGCACCTCGGCGTTTCATAAAAAAATCTACTGCCAATCATTAGCGGACCGGAGTTCCGCTGTGCCGACCACTTACCGGGAAAAAGCCGAAACACAAACAACAACAGACTCCCCATTATTTTTGGCTTTGTCCAGATGTCTTGCCCTGAGAGGTTGAGAGGTATGTCAATGGGCAAGAAAGATATGTCAACTGTTTCTGGCCATGAGTACACAGGATCAAAGAGACCATTGCACTGATATTGCCCAGTACCAAAACAGCTACAGAAAACCATACAAAGCAGCAGGCATATACATGGCACTTTATGTGCTATTAAACAAATGACCACTGTTATGGATCCATGATATCTCCTGTTCCTTCAGCACCTCTTACTTCAGAATTTCATAGTCTGCTACTAGCAAAACTCAACACCACATAAATAGAACTCTGTGCATCCTATCTCACTTGTTTATTCTCTTTTCCAATCCCATATACTTATCTTCTGGTGTATTTGGGAGAACTGTATCAATCAGTATGATTATCTATTTTCCTGTACTTTTAATTCACTTCTATATCATGTTATCGAAAGTTTACTTAATCAAATCAATAAAGGTCGAACTTTATTGATCGATTAAGTAAAACATCGAATAAAGTAAAAAAAAACAAATTAAAAAAAAAAACTAAATGGAGTAGGCAGGGGGGAAGCCACCCTGCACCACCCACACCCCCCTACTTAAATATACCAACTCCGAGACTGCACTACATTGAGGTAAACGGAAATCTCCCCTTACAGAGATTTCCGTTTACTTGCACAATGTTCTTCACTTTCGATATTGTTGTGCTGACAATATCAGACTTGATATTGTCAGCTTATAACAATGTGAAGTAGACTCTTTAATTCAAAGGTACATATCTTAGGTTCTGTTCCTTGTTATTCCCTTACTTTTCTGGTATGATGTTTCCCTTCCTATAGTAGATCATTTCTCCAGCCCTATTTCTCACTTCTCTTTTATTCCTTAACAACCTGTACCTGGGTAACCTCATATCCTACTCCTTCCCACCATTAGGTCATTTTTCTGTAATGTCAGGAATGTCCACCCTCACTACCTTGTCTTTACACTGTACAAAAACACTCCCTAGCCATGCTCTGAACCCTCACTCTTCTGCTCGGTGTCACCCCTGTTTGCTCCTTTCCTATACTGTGTATCTGAATTTTCTTCTGCTTACATCCTGAATATTTACTGCTCTGCTTCTGTGACACCATCCACTGCATCTTCATTTAAATGTATGCTTGTTAAAATGAACCTTCATAACCCAGCTCTGAGCACTGTTGTACATTAAAACAAAAACAAAGCTCTTCTATAACTACATGAAAAGTTAGAAAAAAAAATCTACTTTCTTATTTTAAACTGTAGCAACTGCTTGGTTATACCAAGTCGCAGTAAATACTATGGTGCTGCACAAAAACACTCCACTATATATCTGAAATGTTATTCTAAACAGTTATGTCCCGTGAGGGAACAAAATCAAATGTAAATTACTAAACACCATACATAAATCCGGAAGAGAATGACACAGTATCACCCAAGAGTACGATCAAAACGGTCACGTTCATTCAAACTCCGAGACCACCCATACTATCCCTCAAAACTAAAAATCTCACCTGAAATCAAAAGCAACCAAAATTGACATCAAATCAGACTCAACCCCACTGCAACCGATAGTGTAACTGTACAAGTCCATCCATATAAAGCAAATCATACTATTTGAACAGCTTGCACTGTTGCCACACTTTGTTCAATTGGTTCACAGGCAAGTATTGTGCTAGCTGCCCTTGCAAGCATACCTCACAACTACTGTACTGCCAAATTTCACTGCTTCTGCAGTATTAACCCCATCGATTTGCAGTTTGTAGGAGCGGCAGGACAATAATACTTTTCATTAAATTAAATGTACTAACAATCTTTCAACTTCCAACACTAGTTTCTAATCAGGAGTAACACCTGCAGATTCCTTCCCCCTTGATGCAGTTTACACTCCAGAAAATAGTCTAGCTTAGCCACAACTCTGAGAAACCAGCAAATAATTGTGCAGAGTTGCTCGAGCATAATGCCACTGTAAATCCAGCTCAGTATGGTACTTAAAATAAGTACAATGTCTAACTGTGAGTCCATGATAAAAAAAAATATTGTAGGAACAATAAAACATGATAAAAACCTTGGCGCTTTGTCCCCAAAAGTTCAGGGACTTAATCAGAGTGATTCATTTCATATAGGCAACATTCCTATATTTAAATAAAATAGCCCACAAATGCTAAGAAGTATGCTATGCCGTTACCCTTAAAGAAACACTAATTTATTTAAATGGAGTACAAAAACACATTAAAAGCTAAACATTGTCCCTACAATAAACTTGCTGTATTTTAACATGGTGGAACATTGTACTTATTTTAAGTACCATGCTGAGGTGGATTTATGGTGGCAATGGCATTACGCTCAATCAGGTCTGCTGCTCTGCATAGTTGTTTTGTTGGTTCGTTGGTTGTGGTTCCTTCAACATACACAAAGCTCAGCCTCTTGCGTAGACCACCATGCACTTCCAGTCTCAGTCATCAGTGTCTTACTCAGTGGGGTACATATATATTCCTCAAGACATTTGCTTGATAATCGCCATTGCCATCCGGTTACATTCAGAGTTCTTTATTTTAGACAAACATTCACTTTTTTCTCCTTGTCTCGTGGTATACATAAAAAATGGAAATAAAAAAATCAGAATTTAAAGGGACAACTCGGGAATTTGTGGCACTCTATTATTTGTACCCCAAATATTGTAAATATCGAGGAATTCAGAACTGTTGAGAGGTATGCCTTAAGGCAAAACACATCAAATATCTTGGTCATAGGCGTTCCATAGTGAGACAAACAGATGTCCCAGTCACCAGATGGGATAAGGAGAAGGTCATGGTCAGTTGCCTATTAGGTGCCAAGATCCAACAAATCAGGCATGCACTCAAGTCACTCAACAAGTACTGTTATGACTCTTTCATAGTCCATGTTGGAGTGAATGATTTGAGCCATACTTTTCTGGACTATATGAGGACAGACATGACAGACCTCTGTGATTATGTGTCCCAGACAGGTGTGTCCCTAGCCCTAAGCAGTATCCTACCCTCACCCAGGATGATGCCACACTATAAACAAATAATGATTGACTTCAACAATTGGTTCAGCTTCTGATGTCAGTCCAGGGGGATCCAGTATGTGTCAGTCTGGGAGGATATGGTAGATGGACCTCCCTGCTTTGTTAGAGATAGTCTGCACCTGTCATCCCACTAGGCTTTCAGATACTGCCAAAGGCCTTGGCCTCCCCCATAGTGCCTTTATTAGGCAATGTCTAAACAACAAATCTTCCAACATAAAAAAACATAATTGAGACAAACTCACGGTTGTGCTGCTTAATGCTAGGAGTTTAAACACAAAACAGCACTCCCTGGAAGCAATCCTCACCTTAGAGGATGCTGACATCTATGCAGTTGCCAAGACATGGTTCAAGGGTACTGAGAACACCCCAGCCATGCAAGGCTACAATGCCTTCCACACATTCAGACCTCAAAATGAGCATGAAGGAACCAAATGTGGTGGTGTATCCGTCTTCATTAAAATCAAATACACTTTGAGAATAATCAATCAGCATGACTCTCAAACTACTCCATGTCCAATTAACTATTGGGAAAGTACCATACCACATCATTGCTAACTATAGATCCCACCATGAACCAGGATGAGCACACCATCCACCTCAATTTACTGAAGTCCCTCGCCATTCAGCCCAACTCCTTAGTCTTTGGAGATTTCAACTATCCTTCCATTGACTGGGGGACATACATGAACAAAAACATGCTTGTCCAGAGGTTCCTGGACTTTGTTAACACAAATGATCTGGAACAGATAGTCTGCACCTCCACTAGGGGTCTATTCCTCTAGACTCACCAACATGGGGGGGTCACCATACTTCCCCATGTGTGATACCCTCTGTGACGCCCCACCACTGGCAGCAGTAATCAAAGAGCCTTATCCTCACCACTACCACCATACATTGGGAGGATGACAAGTACACACACAGTATTTCCAGATGCAGCTCTCTGCATCAAGTGTCCCTTAAGAGCACATAGAGACCACAGTCAATCCAGGTCTGATTTCTCCCACTTTCTCCAAATCCCTAATAAGACTCCCCACTTGCACAGGTATAGAGTTGAGATCTCAGCTGAGTGGCCAAGCCAAGACCACCGCACCTTCTCTGTCCAACCAGTGTTTCATGTCCCTGCCCAAGTAGCTGACAAACACACATTCTTTGAGGTTTGATTTACACACACACACACACACACACACACACACACACACACACACACCTGGGAAAGGCTGGCACAGGTTTACTAGCTATACCCCCTTCTGCCCAGACTATTATGTAGTTTTTACTGCCAACAGCCATGTCCTTATCAGCTGCTTTAAGGCCCTTAACAAAGGGTGTCCAGTCTTACTGTGTAATGTTACTATTAATCCAAATGGTACTTTGACCAAGAGCAAGGTTATTAGGAGTGGCCTACAGTGTCACCAAATAAATATGCAAGTACTCTCAGAACTTAATTATGTCTCACAAATATCACCGGCAATGAAGCTTTAAATATATTTAATAACAAGTAATAAAAGAACAAGAAAATACTCAATAAATAATCACTGTTACATCAGAGTTCAAAATCACAGGAAATATTTAAAACAACATTGCAGGACAGTCTTAAATAAATAAAGAAAAACATATAAATTAAGCTTTGCTATATTCCTGACTATATCTAAAAGAATTATACTGTTCCCTGGACTTACTTACAGAGCAAGCAGGCAGATGTGGTGAGTGGATGCTCTTGTCAGGTCAAAGACAAAACACAAAATGTTCTTTCTCTCTCTTAGAGATTTCCCAAATTAATATTCCAAATATTACTGTTGGGATACTTGCAGAATGACATAATTTCTTGTCACCTGACTTCAGTTCTCAGGCTCAAAACAACCATTGATGCCAGCTGGTAGCATTTAGCATCTACCTGTAAAAATACATAAAGAAGGGCTTTTCTTAGATATAAGGCAGATCCTGGAAGTCCTAAAACAATAAACACTTCTAAAACTATACAAACAACTTCTAGTTCTAGATATTGTGTCTGTTACTCCACTGAAACTGAAATATAACATCCTTTCATTATGTGGTCATAAAGTAATTTAAAATTTCAGCTATTATTCTGAAATTAACCTCCTGTGTTCCAGCTTCCATTGTTAAAATATGTACATCTAAACAGTTACAATAATGTATATACATTTCTGTACAAATCCAGCAGAGTACACTGTGGTCACACCCCTAAAGTCAGTACTTTACAAAATATTTCTTCAGCACACATCTGTACAAACTTATATGACATACAGTTCTAATACATTTGTAACACAAGCATATGAATCATGCTGATATTCAAAAATTAAATAATTATATACAAAATTCCAGATAGCTGGGCTGGCAATATCTCCTTTCGTGACACCCTCCCTGGTTAGGTCAGACCACAAATATGTCTTGTTTGAAGTAAATACTGGAACTGACATCCTCACAGGAGCAAAAATTATAAAAAACTTTATCAAATCTAACTACAGCCTACTAAGCAATGGTATAAAAAGCTTTATACCACCTGCAATCACGAATATCAATGATAAGTATGCAGAAGTCTATGCAAATTCCCTGTACAAACAACCTTGCCCTAATGGAAATGCTGCATAGCCACAAGTCTAAAGGCACAAGAGTCACATGTTCTAGGGAGATCAAACTAGCTTGTGACATTAACAGAACATGCTGGAGGGTTAGATATGTCTCCTGGAGGCTGCTGCTTCTTTGGAATAGATTTCCTATTCACATAAAACAGAGCTCCTCAGTGACCCTATTCAAATGCAACCTAGATAAATAGATGGGATAAATAGATAGATGGGAGACCACAAATTCACCCCTGGGATGGCACTGATGTCCCTCATGGACAGGGGCAGCCAGTGTTGACCACAGACCCGCTCTGTTCGTACATTTGTTCTGTGAACTACCCATAAAGAACAAATGGGGATACTTGGGATTAACATGTCCAGACTTGTAAAGGCTGTAGGGCAGTTAGCCTAGTAACCTTCTATGAACAAACTATGTGTTTGTGTGAAACAAATTTGAAATATGTGACACTGGTCATTATTATTGTTAATCTTTTGACACCAACATCTGAGAAAGATGTAGTCAACAATGTCACTATAATTGCTGGGTTTGGGGATGTCTGTGGATTTAAATGTACATATAATCTGCTAGTGGTCAGATGCATTTTCAATGAATGTGAATTTCAAGGGAAGAGAAGTCTACTGTAGCCCATGCTAAGTGTGTTTTAACAAAAAGCCATCAGTGTTTGTGCTATACAATTTGAAATAAAAGTTTTAAATCAAATGTCTGTAGCACTGTATAAGTAAAGAATAGTATGCACACAGGTCTGAACACTGTTTATAGTAACTGGGGAGAAGCAGACACATAATGGTTAACTGGAATGGTTGTAGGATGAGGCAGGCCCTAGTCCATTTCTCTGCCTAGTGACCCATTTGACCATTTGATCATGACTCAGCTCTGGTTTGTCTTATTTAGTGGTACTGTTATGAAAAAGGAATTTAGCACCCTAATGTTTATGACTAGATTTAGGGTTAGCACATTTGAGCAAAGTGGTACCATCAGAGAAAGCAGATTATGCCATTATTTACTGAAAATATGGGAGATAGTGTTGTGCAGTGAGAAAATTTAGCAGCAAGGGATGTGGCAGAAATTCTATAAAGGATGGATTAGGAAAGTCAGCAAATTTAGCAAAGAGTGAGGAGGTAGGAAGTTTGGTTTGTATAAAGTGATGCCAAATTATGAAATTAAGGACAATGGTGAAAACAGACATCATAGTACTGTAATAAAGTATGGGTTTGGGAGGATTAAGCGTGAATGAAATCACAGGAAATGTAGTTCATATGATGTGAGCTGGTGTATGGAAATAAAATGCAGTAGTAGCAGAAACAAATAGTGTGATACTGAAATACAGCAGACAAGAGACTGTAGCTGTGATGAATGGGCAGACTGAAGAATCTTCTAAAAACACTAGAAACAAATTTAAAATAAATGGGGTGGAGAAAGGTAATATAATGATATCTATGAGCTTATAGTACTGTGGCTGTTCATAGGTTGGTACTAGGCTATCGGCCCTAGGGCCTATACAAGCCTAGCCATAACAATTCCCTGGATATTTCTTCCCACAATATTTACTTCCCTGGACCCCTGTCTAGCAGGGCGACTGACATGATCGCCGGGGTGAATTTCCTATCTCCCATCCAATCATCAAGGTTCCTTTTGAAGAGGGCCAAGGAGGCGCTCTGCTTGACATGTATGGGCAGTCTATTCCAGAGTATGGGGAGTCTCTGTGTCAGGAACCTATCCCTCCAGCATATTTTGTTCATTGTGATGACAAGGTTTAGATCCCTGGAGCATGTGGCTCTGAGAGATTGGGATTTCTTTAAGTGGAGCATGTCCAACAGCTCAAGGTTTGACATGGCCTTGTATGTTAAGCAGAGATTGCCTCTGAGAAGATGATATGCCACACAGTATAGTTCTGAGGCCTTTCCAGCTGTTTCAAATGTCTTGTGAGTTACATACCAAACAAGGCACTGTACTCTATAATGGGTCTAATGAGGGATGCATACAGTGGGACAATGACCTCCTTTTTTCTGGATGAAAAGCCCTTAGTGATGAGGTGTGCCACATAGAAGGATTTCCTGACTGTTGTGGCGATGTGGTTATCGAAGGTGAGACCACTGTCCACCTGTATCCCTAAGTCTCTCATCACACTTTCGGTGTTTAGTGTACTGCCACCTATGAAGTAATTCATGGGTACATGTTTTTTCCCAAAGGGGATAACTATACATTTCTTGGCATTAAGCTTGAGCCCATGGCTCTGGCACCAAGCATCTGTTTTTGTAAGGCCCTTTTGTAGAATATCCACATCATTTGGGGATTCAATAATGGCTCCCAGTTTGCAGTCATCTGCAAACTTTGTTAACCAGAGTCCCTTTGTGTTGGCCTGTACTTCAGAGAAGTAGATGCCAAACAAGAGCTGTCCCAGGACTGAACCCTGGGGTACTCCACTTGTCACTTGTCTAGAGCTGGATTTGGAGTCAGCTACTTTTACAGTCTGGGTTCTGTCAGTAAGCCAGTTGGCAACCCACTGAGTGACGTAGGGATTTATGCCCAGCTTAGTAAGTTTATCTGTGATTCCAGAGTGGAGGATAGTGTTAAAGGTTAATGAAACTGTTCCTGTGGAATGTGATAAGAATGCAACTAGAATAATTGAGACACCATTATTTCATTGTGTTATAACCAAGCTAATAAAGTGTACAGTATTTTTTATAAGAGAGAGAGGGAAGTTCAAGTTCTCCTAGAGTCTGGAAGCATGACTGATTACCATTGTCAAAGGCCCTTTGGTATGTAGCAAACAAATAGTGGAAGTGATATACATCATGGCAATAAGAAAGGAATATCTCCTCATGGATGTAGAAATTCATACACTTCTATGAAATCATCCTGTAACTGTACCTTGACTCACAATGTCCTCTAAGAAAAGCTCTTCCCCATTTTTAAGTCATGGTGGAAAATGTGGGAGGGAGAATCCATACACAGTGTAGTAGGCTGAGAAAGATGTAATTCAACAGCCTAATATATGCTCATGCAGTATGCGAATACAGGGAAGTAAGACAATGACACCCTTAGAGAGATCCAGAATCAAGACCAGGAGAAGGCAGTTAGCACTGAAACTACAAAAAGAATTAGAATCTGGTTGTAGTTACACAATAGAAAAGATCCTGTGTGTTACCAGAAACACATCCCAGAGATGAAACAACAGAAACATGATACTAAAAAAGATGTTGGCATAGGAACCAAATGTGAACTGATTAAAAAAACACTCAAGTACAAATTAGTACAAGACAGATGTCTATGCAGAGACTTACTAAAAATGAAGAAACAGGAGACAAAAGTGAAAGAAGAAAGGGGCTTAAGTGAGGACCCTCAAGAGTGAAGAAATGGTAGTAAATACTGAAACTAAAAAGTGTAGAACTCTTAACTCATTTCTGTCCAGGGGGAACATAAAACTAATGAAAACCGCAACTGTTAAGATGCTTTTTCAGATATTGAGAAATTTAATGCAGAAGGATTTTTTGTCTAGAATTACCCATAACATAAAATAAATTGTAGTGCCAGTGTTTTGGGGATAGGAAGCTATACCTTCTACCTCAAGACAAACAAATGAAGACAATAACCCTGAAATATTGGCTTACAGGTAAGCAACATAAACTTAAAAAAACATATTGGGCAGACGATACATTACGCAAAGCAAAAAAGGCTATAGCTAAGGTTGTAGGGGAAAGTAGTGAACAAGATATTGCAATTACGTCTTACTGTTATTTTGTATTAAAGATAAATTATTATATAGAGTAAGTAAAAACTGAGAGTCAAGTTTGCACAATTGCTCTTGCCAAAATCTTATAGTACATTACTAGTGAAGTTAGCCCATAGTCATATGTTAGAAGGTCATCTAAGGTAGATAAAAGTAAGAAGTCTGTTGACCAGATTTTATTGGCAAGATATAATAACAGAAATAATTAGAAACATGTACTTCTTGCCCAGCAGGTCAGAAAACCGCACCCCATCCTGGATTTAAGAGTCCTTTAATTCCAATGTTTGCAATCTGAATATATTACTATGGATATTGTAGGACCATTAATAAATTCTAGCAGTGGGTATCAGTATATACTACTACTAATAATGGACTTGCTACTACATTTCCAAAAGCTGTACCTTTATGTAACTATAATGCTAAGGCTATTGCTAGAATGCTGGTGCTGTTATTTTTAGAGTAGGTATCCCTAAAGAGATACAAAGGCACTCCCTTTACGTTGAAACCATTGCATCAGTTATGCCAAGGCTTTAAAGTTGAGCAGTTGAAAATGCCAGTATATTATCTGGAGACTGACCGTTTAGTGGAGAGGTTAAATAAGCTACTGATATCCATACTAAGTACAGTAATCGATTGAGATTGTAAGAAATGGGACCAGTCCCTACCTTACTTGTTTACAATATATAAAATGTCACAAGCTCAAAATAGGCTTGCTCATTTTGAACTCTTCTATAGTAGGCATCCTAGAGGTCCACTTGTTGTCGCTAAAGAGACTTGGAAAGAAGAACAGACATGATTTAAAAGTGTGATATAACACTATATTAGTTTCGAGGATAAACTAAGCAAGCAATAATGCCCAATAGGGTGTGTGTTATTGTAGACTTCACACCCGCCCAGGCGTGTTCTGAGTCCCGACCCTGGTAGGGCATTATTTCCACAACAACACATACCCGGTTGACAAGGGTGCCTGCAGGCAGGTGCAAGGGGGTGCACTTGCACCCCCCTGGATTTTGACTTGCTTGCTGAGAGTCTGTCACATTAGCTTTTTAATTTAAGAGTGTTCCAGTCGCACACACCTGTCACGTCATGCATTGTCACACAGTCTGTTATTCCTTTCCGCTCACGCGCAAAATTTTAAATACAAGATGACGTTCTGTTATGTGTGTATAACTGCAAGTAAAAGTTTCCTTTTCTTTCATCCTGGGCAGGATTTGTGTAGTTTACTTGCAGCAGATGGCGTCCATGGATTGCAGATTTATGCAGGCTATAGAAATTGGTGTTAGGAGATCTGTAAGTCATGTGGAATTCTGTGGGAGAGCCATAGTCAGAATCTGCAGGCAAGTGTTGAACCCAACAGTGTTATGCTTCCTTGTGATCATCATTACTTTTCTTTTGAAACTTCCCTTGCGTTTCCATTTATTGATTTCTCTGTCACTCATTGCAGTTATTGAAGATAGAAGTTACTAAATAATGACAGACATTTGAGGACACCTACTCTAAAAACTTTTTATTAAACCACAGCCCCCCAAAAATTTAGCTTCTCCATTTGTGACATTAACATGGGGTAGCATGAGTTACATCCATAGACTTCAATGAGGCACATTCTCACATGTACCTTGGTGCACCCATTAAAGTCTATGGACGCAACATATGCTTTGCCTATGCTTACATCCATCTATACATCCTCAACCCCTTTTCCCATTTGTCACATGGGGTCGGGGTGTCAGTTCAGCAGTGACAATCATCTCGAGACAAGGTCTACACCACTTGGCGGCTAGCCCTGCCACAGTAGTTCATCTGTACCACACACACACATACACACACACACACACACACACACACACACACACACACACACACACACACACACACACACACACACACACACACACACACACACACACACACACACACACACAAATAAACATAAATGCGTACAAACACATATACGCACACACCTTTTTCTCTTTCACTTTCTCTCTCTCTCTCTTACTCTCATACATGCACACACACACACACACACACACACACACACACACACACACACACACACACACACACACACACACACACACACACACACACACACACACACACACACACACACACACACACACACACACACACACATTTTTTTTCTTTCTTATTTTACACTCTTACAAATAGCATGACTGCTGCTTAGTGAGTATAAAATAATGGCAGCCATTAGTTTTTTTTTTTTCAAGTCGGAGCTCCACAACAGCTTGATATGCTGCCATGAAGCAGTGGACTTGTATTTCAGATGGCATTACCTGTAGAGTAACACTGTGCTGGAGAGCAATCATTCTCCAGTCAGGGTGCAATCTACAAGTTCAAAAACACTGCTGCGTCTGGATTCACACACGATCCACTTTATTGAATAATTCCACACGTTTAGATTGAGCACTTTCTTCCCTCTAACAAGGGATTTCATCAGAATCTAATTTTCCCTCTCATTTCTCCCCTTAAATACTCAATTACAACTATGATAAATTAATGACATCATCCAATTTTATACTTAATTAGTATACAAAATCCTTGTTATTTTAAAATACTGTATAAAAATACTATGACATTCTGTTAAAATAAAATGCAATTCATAAAATACTTTATGTTTAAAAACTTGATACTACAACCTCATATGTAGTATTTATTTCATAGATTCTACTTTTTTATAAAGCAAGGGCTTGATAGATATTATGTCATTTAACCCAGGGGCTTGGCTTGCTTGTAACTTAATTTGCCACCTCACTTTTCTTTCTTCTATGTGGCTTTTAAAGTTTCCACCCCTGGGATTTTGTAATACTCTTTCTAAAATTGCAAACCTAAATTCAGAATAATTCGGGCATACTGTTGAATGCTTATACAAAGCATTATTCATATTTTAGTAGTTATTTGATATGTGTGCTCATATATCCTGTCCCTTAATCATCTCTCAGTTTTACCTACGTAGTAACTGGGACAGGTTTTACATATAGCTAAATAAATCACTCCTGTAGTCTGACAATTTCCCTTCTCAAATCTTACCATAGTCCTTAAAGAATTATTTATAATAATATTCTCTTCAGTATAGATGTATTTACATTGGGAGCAACTCCCACACTTTAAGGTCCCAAACTTTCCCTTATTTTTTGGAACACCTTCAAAGGACCTTTTTAAGTTAGGTCCTATTTTATAGACAAAATTTGGTTTAGGGCCCCCAATAGCCCAAAATTTCGGGTTATTTCTTAAAATAGCCCAGTTGTTCTTCACTATTTTTTCCACCTCATTTGCTTTCCCTCCAAAAGGAACTACCATAGCTCTTTCAAATCCTTTATTTTCTTCCCCACTCCTGTGTGTATCTTCTCTTAAAGCACTTAGGTTTCCTAATAGGGGCTTGTACTTTTTCCCCCATTCGTTCCTTACATAACTAATGTATTCATCAATTATTTTAATGGGGTACCCCCTTTCTTGGAATAATTTAGCTGTTATCAATAATTCTTCATCCACATCTTCTTCATTGGAAGTCATCCTGGCTATACTAATCAGTTGTCCTTTGATAATACTGTTTTTTTGTTGTACAGGATGACTACTAGTATATTGTAAATATGAATTACTGAAGGATGGTTTCCTATATACCTTAGATTTAAAAGAACACTTGTCCTTTTGGATGTATGTATCTAAATAATTTATACCTTTCTCTTTATAATCATATGTGAATCTCAAAAACTCTATACTATCATTAAGGTATTTCACCAAATCTTGGATCTTGTTTTTTGGACCCTTCCATAAAATAAAAATATCGTCCAGAAACCTTACATATAAATTCATATACTGAAAGAACTCAGTTTTGAGCATTTTATTGTGTTCCCACTCTAACAACACAAGATTGGCATATATGGGAGCACATGATGCCCGCATAACTACCCCATTTGTGCTGTTTGTAGTATTTTCCCTCAAAAAATATGTAGTTGTGGTCCAACACTATCTCCATAAATTCTATAATCAATTCTATTTTGTCATTCATTAGTTTGGTATTCCTATGTAAACGCTCTTGAAACATGCCAAACTTTCTTTTTTGGGATAGATGTGTAGAAATCAATTATATCTATAGTTAAAAAAATTATGTCTTTATCCCACAAATCTTTACCTATCCTTCCTAAAAAATCCCATGAATCTTTAAGTAAATGATCTGCATTCACTACTTGTTTTTTTCAGCCAACTATCTATTACTACTCCAAAAGGGTATGTTTTAGATCCCTGTCCATCCACTACAGGTCTAAATGTCAAGTTTTCAAGTCCCTTATGTATCTTGGGTATCCCAAACATAGTGGCCAGAATTGGTTTCTTTACTTTCAAAAAGTTTTATACATATTCTGATATTCTTTCTTCAATAAGGTATTCTTCTAAATAAAAGCCTACCCTTCTATGGCTGATATTTATCTCATTTAATGAGGATAAAGAGTAAGTGAGTGAGTCATTTAACATTTCAAACATTTTTTGGGAGTACTCTAAGGTGTCATAAAAGACCATTCCACCCCCCTTATCTGGACGCATCACTCTAATAGTCTTATCTTCTCTTATTGACTTCAAAACTTCATTTTCTTTTTTACTCAAATTCATTTTCATGGGAATAAGTTGTTGTTTACTTTTCAACCTATTTATATCTCCCATAACCGCTTTTCCAAAATATTTAATGTTGGGTCTAGTGGTGGGTTAAATACACTTTTATTCTTGAGTTCATTACTATACTTTCTCCTTTCATTTATCTTTTGGTCATAAAACATATAAGCTAAATTTAATTTCCTTAAAAACATTTTTAACTCAGTAATTGTTTCTGTATAATCAAACTGTCTCGAGCGTACAAATTTCAATCCTTTCATACAAAGAAAAAAATGTTCTTTACTTAACTCAATTCCTGCAAAGTTATAAATATGATATCCTTGCAGTGTATACATCACCCCTTCCTGGACAATATTCTCTACCATCTCTCCTTTTTGTTCCTGTTCTTTTTGTTCCACCATCCTTCCTAGTAGTCCCTTTCTTCTTCTAGTCCCACATCCCATTTCTGTTGGTATTGAAAAGGTTGTGGTTCATATATTTGTTTGTTATAATGTTCCTTATTGAAATTTCTCCCATTTCTATCATATCTTTGTTTCCCATAATATACTTTTCTATTCTTTCCTATTGTGTTTTTATTTTCTTCTCCTTTTTTATCATTTTTCAACACATATGCCCTATTGTCTTTATATTCGTTCAAGTCCCTTTGCATTTTTTTACATTTAGTTTCAAATAGTTTATTACACTTACAATCTATATTATGCATTTTCCTAAAATATAATCCTTCATATTCTGAAAACAAAAGATCCTTTTTAATTGTTTCATCTAATTTTCCTGTTTGCCCTATAAGCTTACTAAGTTTCATATCATTACTTTTAATAATTTTTTCCATCATTTCCAAACCATACCTATTAAACATTTCCACAAATTCAGCTATCAATTTGTCATCGTAGTCTATACCAAAAGGAAACTTATAAACCCTCAATTCTCTAGGAACAACTTTTTTTTATAATACATTCAGATAGATATCCATTTTCCAGTTGTAATTTTTTAATGGAAAACATTTTAGTTTCAAAGGCAAAAATCATTTCTTTAACAGTGCCTTCTAATTTTTCCATATTACCATTAGTTACACTTTGTATTTTGTCCGATACTATATTGTCCAGGAACACAAACTGTTTACCCAGCAAATAATCAAATGCTATAGCATGTCCAGTGTCATTATAATGTTCAGATACTCTTTCAGAGTTGCTGACATGCTTTTCCAGTGTGTTAGCATGTCCATTGTAACAATACACACCTCGCTTCTTTCTGTGAGCCTCACTGGACCTGTTGTTCCAACTCTTGAACTGTCTAGCCTTAGGACATGTCCCTTTAGGTCTCGCTCCCGTTCTCATAGCCTCGGATACCTCTTCGTATGATGTAACAACAACCTCTTTATCTTGGAGGCTTTTATTAGTTGAATTATCATCTCTTCCTCATACCAAAGTCTCTCCCTCATTTTTATCACCTTCCGGCTGTTCGCCTCTCGTCTCGCAACGAGTGGCATCACTATCTGGCGACGAGTGCCATTTCCTTTTGTTATAACCACCTTTACTTTGCTCTCCCGGTTGCGTTAGAAGCTCAGTAAGCCTAGTGAGCTCCCCCTTCACAATACCGAGCTCCAAATGAACCCGATTTACTTCCTCTCTTTGTATAGGGGAAAAAATTGTTGGAATGTCATCCAATGAATCCATACCACAAACAGGCTCCAAAATCGACAAATAACCCAAAAGAAAAGAGCCAAACAGTGCTTAAGGTCCACCAAACACAAAATGATAAAAAACAATGCTGCGTCTGGGTTTACACACAGTCCACTTTATTGAATAATTCCACACGTTTAGATTGAGCGCTAACAAAGGATTTCATCAGAATCTAATTTTCCCTCTCATTTCTCCCCTTAAATACTCAGTTACAACTATGATAAATTAATGACATCATCCAATTTTATACTTAATTAGTATACAAAATCCTTGTTATTTTAAAATACTGTATAAAATACTATGACATTCTGTTAAAATAAAATGCAATTCATAAAATACTTTATAAATAAAGGTAAAAAGTGGAAGGCACAAACAGGCAGTCACAACAAATACGTTACTCAGCTAAATAAATCCAACTGGAAAAAATCCAAATGGCAGGTGCGTAGTTCTTCAAACCTGGAGATTCACCACTCTGAAATAGTTCTTTCAACACTCTGAAAAGCAGTTTCAAACAGAAAAATCAGCACAGGTAAAGACAGCTGCTTCCCTCCGTCTAACAATTGCTTGTAACAAAGTTCCAAAATCAGGAGCAACCAAGCGTTAGGCGGAATAAACTTTAATTAACATAAAAAGGCGAGTGCTTTCAACAATAGTCTTCCTCAGGCCATTGAAAATGCTATGCAAACAAGGTACATAAATACACTTTCCATTTGAAAAAAATGATGTCATTTCCTGTTAAGGAATAGTTTAAATAAAATAAAGTGGTAGCGCTGAAATTTTAAAAGCCTATTACGTACAAAATACGTACATGCAAAACTATTAAAAGTACTAAAAACAGGAAAATCCTGTCTATTAAACTTTTAAAAATGTAATACCATGGTAAAAAAGTTTATGGAATGCTTATTCAAATGTTATCAACAAGCATTGCATACTGCATCCCATCTTACTCATGCATCTAAAACACATTTGTTTAATTATATAAAAAAAAAACATAAAAATTTTGCCATAAGAAATTTTGCCATAAGAAATTTTAGGGGCGCTGTCATTTACAACTCAAGCTGCATAACTAAATAGACTGTCCATAAATGAATAATAACCAGATAGTGTACCTATATAAATAATGCAATCTTAAACAAATCTAGCAAAGATAATGTGCCGCTACCCATAGAGCTCATGTTCCTAAGCAAACACAATAAATTATATAGATAATATACATAACATATACTGGATTCTGAAGGAATACCATGGGGGGGGGGGATATGTACAGATGTCTGAAATGTATCCACATACAAGTCCATAAGCATATCACTGCAAAAATAATCAACGGCAGGAACGTAACTTCCTTGCCTTAAGCTTAGGCTTGATAGACACTCTATCATTCAGGCCTGGGTGGCAGTCAGCTCTACGTCTAATAATCCAATCAACTTCTTTCAATTCTGTTCTGTTACAGATGTCACCACACCGAACAGTAATAGGATTAACCTGTATTACTTGGAACTTGAAGCAATGTTCCTTAGAAGTATTACTGACATGTTTGGATAGTGCATTGTTATTGGATCCTGTCCTGATCTTATACAAGTGTTCCCTGATTCTATCCCTAAGCTTCCGATCCATTTTGCCTACATAGAACGCAGTGCATTGTGTGCATGTGGCCAAATAGATCACGTGCATGGTATCACAGGTAGCATTTACTTGAAACGTGTACTGCTGTGAACTAATGGGATGTATAAACATATTAGTTTCATTAATGTATACACCAGTTAAAAAATTTTTTCTGAAATATAACCTTACTAAATTTGACATATTATTTATATTAGTTTACTGAGTTAGTGCACTTACAGCAGAAAGGAACATATCAATCTGTACTTTTACTGCACCACTAGACCAATAAACCCTAGACAAATATATTTCTTCTTTTTCTGCAGAGGTTCCGCCGCCGGGTTCATAGGTTTGTTTCTCTTTTTTCAGTCATAGTTTGGTGCATTCTGTTATATTTATGCAAATTGTATAAATAACATCAAATTAACCTTACTTAACCTAACACTAACCTAAGTATAGAAAAAAAATTCAGTAAAAAAAGTACTTTAGCTTTGTACTGTAGTATGTTATGTTGTAGTCGGTGGTCTCCATAATCTATAATCTCCATCCTCCCTTCCTTCAGCTTTAAAAAAAATAAAAAAATGACCGAACGGTAAGCCAAGATAATACGGAAACAGGCAGCGACTGAAATGGTAAAAAAAAAAGAAAAAAAAAGCGTAACGGCGCAACAGCAAAAAACGCGCGGACGTGTAAACACACGAAAAAAGTTAAATTAAAATTAAATTTAAATTTAAGGGTCACAGTACTTACATTTGTGACATTTCTTAGTAACATCTTCTACTCCTGATGCTGACCTGTCCACTCTACTGGGGCCACACAACATCCTATGTAAGTTAAGTTTATTTTTATATATAAACTTGGGATGATCATCAATTATGTTAGAAATTCTAGGATCTGTTAGCAATATTTCCCAATGTTTATTATAAATATCTCTAATTTTTTTCACATCTTGTGTGTAGTAAATGGGTACTCTAATACTGTTAACATCATAAATACTCATAGCTTTAAATGCAGAATTATTACTGCATTCTCCAAAATATGGCCTGGCTCTACCTGTTCTTAACTCATCAATTTCTGACATGCCTGCATCTATTTCAGTCATACTATACGAACGATCCAAGAACTTCAGTTTTAACTGATTAATTTCATTTTTAAAATCAGTGTCATTAGAATGTAAACGGGATGCCCTTATAGCCTGACCCTTAATAATATTGTGAAAAATATGTTCAGGATGCATACTGCTTCTATGTAAATAAGTGTTCCTATAGCAACTTTTTCTGAACACTCCTGTATTTAAAAAAACATTGGGTAACTTTTCTACAAATACATCCAGATATGAGATTTTTTCTCTGGATTTAACCATTGTAAACTTTAAATAATCAGTGACTGTATTCATTTTGTCCAAGAGTTCTGCGAGTAAATTATCATCTGTTTCCCAAATAAGGAAAAGGTCATCTACAAAACGTGTATAAAACAGTACGTGTTCTTTGAATTTACTCATCTGAAACAAATGTGTATATTCCCATTCTGCCATGACTAGGTTGGCGTAACTATTGGCACAAGAAGTGCCCATAGCCACGCCATCCCGTTGTATATAGAGTTGACCATCAAAAGTAAAAACATTATTCATCAGAACAGTTTGCATCAAATCGCAGATAACTTCTATTTTACTTCTAGAATAGGTGCCATCTCTTTCTAAGCAACTTTTAATACTATTAATCACTTCTTTATTAGGGATAACTGTAAACAGCGACTGAACATCCAAAGTCACTAAAAAGTTACTATCACATCCCTGTCTGTTAGGCATCCTTTCATATAGGATAACCAAAAATTGTTTCGTATCCCTTAAAATGTGTACATGTTTATTCACAATGGGCCTAAGAATGTACTCTAAATATAATGAAATAGGCTCAGTCACCCAACCTCTCCCAGCAACTATAGATCTCATAGGTGGGTTGCTGCCATGTTTATGTATTTTGGGTATCCCTTGAATGCATGGAATGGTGGGTTTATCCACTATGAAATATCTATACAACTCTTCACTAATTTTACTTTCACTGAACATAAAGTTCAAACTGTCTACAACATTCCCTATAATATTAACTTTACACATACTAATTTTACTGTAGAAGTTTTCCTCATTAAGCATGGTTTTCATGCTACCAACATAATACTCCATATCCATTATGACCGTCGGTCCACCTTTGTCTGCCGGTCTGATCATAATGCTATGGTCACTTTTTAGGGTTGTAAGTGCTCTTCTCTGTGCTGGTCTGAGATTACCATGCCAATTTCTTTGTTTATTTAAAAGTTCATTTTGGTAAAGTTCTTGCTCTACCAATTTGGAGAAAGCATCAATTAGGGGATGCTGGTTAGGGATAAATCTGCTGGGCTTCCTAAACCCATGTTCACAGGTCGCAGCATTACCAAAATCTAATTTTAATTGTAAATTCCTTGTAAAAAGTTTTAAGTCAGTGATGTTATCTGTTATATTACTTTTATAGGAAGGGATAAATGTTAAGCCCTTCTCTAAGATGCTACATTCATCCTGAGTTAGATTCCTCTTGGAGATATTCCATATCAAGGATCTCTCCCCCCCCGACACATTTTCTTCAGGGTTGGGCCTATATGATTCAAGTCTGCTTGCCTTTTCTTCTGCCGTCCCCTGCTTAGGGAGTGGTCCTTCCCCCCGCCCCCCCTCCCCCCTCCATTGGACAGCAATAGGGAAAGGGGCAGAGGGTACCCCCAGATATACTATCATTAAGGTATTTCACCAAATCTTGGATCTTGTTTTTTGGACCCTTCCATAAAATAAAAATATCGTCCAGAAACCTTACATATAAATTCATATACTGAAAGAACTCACTTTTGAACAATTTATTTTGTTCCCACTCTAACAACACAACATTGGCATATATGGGGGCACATGATGCCCCCATAGCTACCCCCTTGTGCTGTTTGTAGTATTCTCCCTCAAATAATATGTAGTTGTGGTCCAACACTATCTCCATAAATTCTATAATCAATTCTATTTTGTCATTCATTAGTTTGGTATTCCTATGTAAACTCTCTTGAAACCATTCCAAACCTTCTTTTTTTGGGATTCTAAACAGTTATGTCCTGTGAGGGAACAAAATCAAATGTAAATTACTAAACACCATACATAAATCCGGAAGAGAATGACACCGTATCACCCAAGAGTACGATCAAAACGGTCACGTTCATTCAAACTCCGAAACCACCCATACTATCCCTCAAAACTAAAAATCTCACCTGAAATCAAAAGCAACCAAAATTGACATCAAATCAGACTCAACCCCACTGCAACTGATAGTGTAACTGTACAAGTCCATCCATATAAAGCAAATCATACTATTTGAACAGCTTGCACTGTTGCCACACTTTGTTCAATTGGTTCACAGGCAAGTATTGTGCTAGCTGCCCTTGCAAGCATACCTCACAACTACTGTACTGCCAAATTTCACTGCTTCTGCAGTATTAACCCCATCGATTTGCAGTTTATAGGAGCGGCAGGACAATAATACTTTTCATTAAATTAAATGTACTAACAATCTTTCAACTTCCAACACTAGTTTCCAATCAGGAGTAACACCTGCAGATTCCTTCCCCCTTGATGCAGTTTACACTCCAGAAAATAGTCTATCTTAGCCACAACTCTGAGAAACCAGCAAATAATTGTGCAGAGTTGCTCGAGCATAATGCCACCGTAAATCCAGCTCAGTATGGTACTTAAAATAAGTACAATGTCCAACTGTGAGTCCATGATAAAAAAAATATTGTAGGAACAATAAAACATGATAAAAACCTTGGCGCTTTGTCCCCAAAAGTTCAGGGACTTAATCAGAGTGATTCATTTCGTATAGGCAACATTCCCATATTTAAATAAAATAGCCCACAAATGCTAAGAAGTATTCTAAGCCGTCACCCTTAAAGAAACACAAATTTATTTAAATGGTGTACAAAAACACATTAAAAGCTAAACATTGTCCCTACAATAAATTTGCTGTATTTTAACATGGTGGAACATTGTACTTATTTTAAGTACCATACTGAGGTGGATTTATGGTGGCAATGGCATTACGCTCAATCAGGTCTTCTGCTCTGCATAGTTGTTTTGTTGGTTCGTTGGTTGTGGTTCCTTCAACATACACAAAGCTCAGCCTCTTGCGTAGACCACCATGCACTTCCAGTCTCAGTCATCAGTGTCTTACTCAGTGGGGTACATATATATTCCTCAAGACATTTGCTTGATAATCGCCATTGCCATCCAGTTACATTCAGAGTTCTTTATTTTAGACAAACATTCACTTTTTTCTCCTTGTCTCGTGGCATACATAAAAAATGGAAATAAAAAAATCGGAATTTAAAGGGACAACTCGGGAATTTGTGGCACTCTATTATTTGTACCCCAAAAATTGTAAATATCGAGGAATTCAGAACTGTTGAGAGGTATGCCTTAAGGCAAACCACATCAAATATCTTGGTCATAGGCGTTCCATAGTGAGACAAACAGATGTCCCAGTCACCAGATGGGATAAGGAGAAGGTCATGGTCAGTTGCCTATTAGGTGCCAGGATCCAACAAATCAGGCATGCACTCAAGTCACTCAACAAGTACTGTTATGACTCTTTCATAGTCCATGTTGGAATGAATGATTTGAGCCATACTTTTCTGGACTATATGAGGACAGACATGACAGACCTCTCTGATTATGTGTCCCAGACAGGTATGTCCCTAGCCCTAAGCAGTATCCTACCCTCACCCAGGATGATGCCACACTATAAACAAATAATGATTGACTTCAACAATTGGCTCAGCTTCTGATGTCAGTCCAGGGGGATCCAGTATCTGTCAGTCTGGGAGGATATGGTAGACAGACCTCCCTGCTTTGTTAGAGATAGTCTGCACCTGTCATCCCCCTAGGCTTTCAGATACTGCCAAAGGCCTTGGCCTCCCCCATAGTGCCTTTATTAGGCAATGTCTAAACAACAAATCTTCCAACTTAACAAAATATAATTGAGACAAACTCAGGGTTGTGCTGCTTAATGCTAGGAGTTTAAACACAAAACAGCACTTCCTGGAAGCAATCCTCACCTTAGAGGATGCTGACATCTATGCAGTTGCCAAGACATGGTTCAAGGGTACTGAGAACACCCCAGCCATGCAAGGCTACAATGCCTTCCACACATTCAGACCTCAAAATGAGCATGAAGGAACCAAATGTGGTGGTGTATCCATCTTCATTAAAGCCAAATACACTTTGAGACTAATCAATCAGCATGACTCTCAAACTACTCCGTGTCCAATTAACTATTGGGAAAGTACCATACCACATCATTGCTAACTATAGATCCCACCATGAAGCAGGATGAGCACACCATCCACCTCAATTTACTGAAATCCCTCGCCATTCAGCCCAACTCCTTAGTGTTTGGAGATTTCAACTATCCTTCCATAGACTGGGGGTCATACATGAACAAAAACATGCTCGTCCAGAGGTTCCTGGACTTTGTTAACACAAATGATCTGGAACAGATAGTCTGCACCTCCACTAGGGGGTCTATTCCTCTAGACTCACCAACATGGGGGGGGGGTCACCATACTTCCCCATGTGTGATACCCTCTGTGACGCCCCACCACTGGCAGCAGTAATCAAGGAGCCTTATCCTCACCACTACCACCATACATTGGGAGGATGACAAGTACACAGACAGTATTTCCAGATGCAGCTCTCTGCATCAAGTGTCCCTTAAGAGCACATAGAGACCACAGTCAATCCAGGTCTGATTTCTCCCACTTTCTCCAAATCCCTAATAAGACTCCCCACTGGCACAGGTATAGAGTTGAGATCTCAGCTGAGTGGCCAAGCCAAGACCTCCAGCACCTTCTCTGTCCAACCAGTGTTTCATATCCCTGCCCAAGTAGCTGACAAACACACATTCTTTGAGGTTTGATTTATACACACACACACACACACACACACACACACACACACACACACACACACACACACACCTGGGAAAGGCTGGCACAGGTTTACTAGCTATACCCCCTTCTGCCCAGACTATAATGTAGTTTTTACTGCCAACAGCCATGTCCTTATCAGCTGCTTTAAGGCCCTTAACAAAGGGTGTCCAGTCTTACTGTGTAATGTTACTATTAATCCAAATGGTACTTTGACCAAGAGCAAGGTTATTAGGAGTGTCCCACAGTGTCACCAAATAAATATGCAAGTACTCTCAGAACTTAATTATGTCTCACAAATATCACCGGCAATGAAGCTTTAAATATATTTAATAACAAGTAATAAAAGAACAAGAAAATACTCCATAAATAATCACTGTTACATCAGAGTTCAAAATCACAGGAAATATTTAAAACAACATTGCAGGACAGTCTTAAATAAATAAAGAAAAACATATAAATTATGCTTTGCTATATTCCTGACTATATCTAAAAGAATTATACTGTTCCCTGGACTTACTTATAGATCAAGCAGGCAGATGTGGTGAGTGGATGCTCTTGTCAGGTCAAAGACAAAATACAAAATGTTCTTTCTCTCTCTTAGAGATTTCCCAAATTAATATTCCAAATATTACTGTTGGGATACTTGCAGAATGACATAAGTTCTTGTCACCTGACTTCAGTTCCCAGGCTCAAAACAACCATTGATGCCAGCTGGTAGCATTTAGCATCTACCTGTAAAAATACATAAACAAGGGCTTTTCTTAGATATAAGGCAGATCCTGGAAGTCCTAAAACAATAAACACTTCTAAAACTATACAAACAACTTCTAGTTCTAGATATTGTGTCTGTTACTCCACTGAAACTGAAATATAACATCCTTTCATTATGTGGTCATAAAGTAATTTAAATTTTCAGCTATTATTCTGAAATTAACCTCCTGTGTTCCAGCTTCCATTGTTAAAATATGTACATCTATTCTAAACAGCTACAATAATGTATATACATTTCTGTTCAAATCCAGCAGAGTACACTGTGGTCACGCCTCTAAAGTCAGTACTTTACAAAATATTTCTTCAGCACACATCTGTACAAACTTATATGACATACAGTTCTAATACATTTGTAACACAAGCATATGAATCATGCTGATATTCATAAATTAAATAATTATATACAAAATTCCAGATAGCTGGGCTGGCAATATCTCCTTTCATGACACCCTCCCTGGTTAGGTCAGACCACAAATCTGTCTTGTTTGAAGTAAATACTGGAACTGACATCCTCACAGGAACAAAAATTATAAAAAACTTTATCAAATCTAACTACAGCCTACTAAGCAATGGTATAAAAAGCTTTATACCACCTGCAATCACAGATATCAATGATCAGTATGCAGAAGTCTATGCAAATTCCCTGTACAAACAACCCTGCCCTAATGGAAATGCTGCATAGCCACAAGTCTAAAGGCACAAGAGTCACATGTTCTAGGGAGCTTAAACTAGCTTGTGACATTAACAGAACATGCTGGAGGGTTAGATATGTCTCCTAGAGGCTGCTGCTTCTCTGGAATAGATTTCCTATTCACATAAAACAGAGCTCCTCAGTGACCCTATTCAAATGCAACCTAGATAAATAGATGGGATAAATAGATAGATGGGAGACCACACATTCACCCCTGGGATGGCACCGATGTCCCTCATGGACAGGGGTAGCCAGTGTTGACCACAGACCCGCTCTGTTCATACATTCGTTCTGTGAACTACCCATAAAGAACAAATGGGGATACTTGGGATTAACATGTCTAGACTTGTAAAGGCTGTAGGGCAGCTAGCCTAGTAACCTTCTATGAACAGACTATGTGTTTGTGTGAAACAAATTTGAAATATGTGACACTGGTCATTATTATTGTTAATCTTTTGACACCAACATCTGAGAAAGATGTAGTCAACAATGTCGCTATAATTGCTGGGTTTGGGGATTTCTGTGGATTTAAATGTATATATAATCTGCTACTGGTCAGATGCATTTTCAATGAATGTGAATTTCAAGGGAAGAGAAGTCTACTGTAGCCCATGCTAAGTGTGTTTTCAGTCTGAGAGTGTTTTTTTTTTTTTTAACAAAAAGCCATCAGTGTTTGTGCTATACAATTTGAAATAAAAGTTTTAAATCAAATGTCTGTAGCACTGTATAAGTAAAGAATAGTATGCACACAGGTCTGAACACTGTTTATAGTAACTGGGGAGAAGCAGACACATAATGGTTAACTGGAATGGTTGTAGGATGAGGCAGGCCCTAGTCCATTTCTCTGCCTAGTGACCCATTTGACCATTTGATCATGACTCAGCTCTGGTTTGTCTTATTTAGTGGTACTGTTATGAAAAAGGAATTTAGCACCCTAATGTTTATGACTAGATTTAGGGTTAGCACATTTGAGCAAAGTGGTACCATCAGAGAAAGCAGATTATGCCATTATTTACTGAAAATATGGGAGATAGTGTTGTGCAGTGAGAAAATTTAGCAGCAAGGGATGTGGCAGAAATTCTATAAAGGATGGATTAGGAAAGTCAGCAAATTTAGCAAAGAGTGAGGAGGTAGGAAGTTTGGTTTGTATAAAGTGATGCCAAATTATGAAATTAAGGACAATGGTGAAAACAGACGTCATAGTACTGTAATAAAGTATGGGTTTGGGAGGATTAAGCATGAATGAAATCACAGGAAATGTAGTTCATATGATGTGAGCTGGTGTATGGAAATAAAACGCAGTAGTAGCAGAAACAAATAGTGTGATACTGAAATACAGCAGACAAGAGACTGTAGTTGTGATGAATGGGCAGACTGAAGAATCTTCTAAAAACACTAGAAACAAATTTAAAATAAATGGGGCGGAGAAAGGTAATATAATGATATATATGAGCTTATAGTACTGTGGCTGTTCATAGGTTGGTACTAGGCTATCGGCCCTAGGGCCTATACAAGCCTAGCCATAACAATTCCCTGGATATTTCTTCCCACAATATTTACTTCCCTGGACCCCTGTCTAGCAGGGCGACTGACATGATCCCCGGGGTGAATTTCCTATCTCCCATCCAATCGTCAAGGTTCCTTTTGAAGAGGGCCAAGGAGGCGCTCTGCTTGACATGTATGGGCAGTCTATTCCAGAGTATGGGGAGTCTCTGTGTCAGGAACCTATCCCTCCAGCATATTTTGTTCATTGTGATGACAAGGTTTAGATCCCTGGAGCATGTGGCTCTGAGAGATTGGGATTTCTTTAAGTGGAGCATGTCCAACAGCTCAAGGTTTGACATGGCCTTGTATGTTAAGCAGAGATTGCCTCTGAGAAGATGATATGCCACACAGTATAGTTCTGAGGCCTTTCCAGCTGTTTCAAATGTCTTGTGAGTTACATACCAAACAAGGCACTGTACTCTATAATGGGTCTAATGAGGGATGCATACAGTGGGACAATGACCTCTTTTTTTCTGGATGAAAAGCCCTTAGTGATGAGGTGTGCCACATAGAAGGATTTCCTGACTGTTGTAGCAATGTGGTTATCGAAGGTGAGTCCACTGTCCACCTGTATCCCTAAGTCTCTCATCACACTTTCGGTGTTTAGTGTACTGCCACCTATGAAGTAATTCATGGGTACATGTTTTTTTCCCAAAGGGGATAACTATACATTTCTTGGCATTAAGCTTGAGCCCATGGCTCTGGCACCAAGCATTTGTTTCTGTAAGGCCCTTTTGTAGAATATCCACATCATTTGGGGATTCAATAATGGCTCCCAGTTTGCAGTCATCTGCAAACTTTGTTAACCAGAGTCCCTTTGTGTTGGCCTGTACTTCAGAGAAGTAGATGCCAAACAAGAGCTGTCCCAGGACTGAACCCTGGGGTACTCCACTTGTCACTTGTCTGGAGCTGGATTTGGAGTCAGCTACTTTTACAGTCTGGGTTCTGTCAGTAAGCCAGTTGGCAACCCACTGAGTGATGTAGGGATTTATGCCCAGCTTAGTAAGTTTATCTGTGATTCCAGAGTGGAGGATAGTGTTAAAGGTTAATGAAACTGTTGCTGTGTAATGTGATAAGAATGCAACTAGAATAATTGAGACACCATTATGTCATTGTGTTATAACCAAGCTAATAAAGTGTACAGTATTTTTTATAAGAGAGAGGGAAGTTCAAGTTCTCCTAGTGTCTGGAAGCATGACTGATTACCATTGTCAAAGGCCCTTTGGTATGTAGCAAACAAATGGTGGAAGTGATATACATCATGGCAATAAGAAAGGAATATCTCCTCGTGGATGTAGAAATTCAGACACTTCTATGAAATCATCCTGTAACTGTATCTTGACTCACAATGTCCTCTAAGAAAAGCTCTTCCCCATTTTTAAGTCATGGTGGAAAATGTGGGAGGGAGAATCCATACACAGTGTAGTAGGCTGAGAAAGATGTAATTCAACAGCCTAATATATGCTCATGCAGTATGCGAATACTGGGAAGTAAGACAATGACACCCTTACAGAGATCCAGAATCAAGACCAGGAGAAGGCAGTTAGCACTGAAACTACAAAAAGAATTAGAATCTGGTTGTAGTTACACAATAGAAAAGATCCTGTGTGTTACCAGAAACACATCCCAGAGATGAAACAACAGAAACATGATACTAAAAAAGATGTTGGCATAGGAACCAAATGTGAACTGATTAAAAAAACACGCAAGTACAAATTAGTACAAGACAGATGTCTATGCAGAGACTTACTAAAAATGAAGAAACAGGAGACAAAAGTGAAAGAAGAAAGGGGCTTAAGTGAGGACCCTCAAGAGTGAAGAAATGGTAATAAATACTGAAACTAAAAAGTGTAGAACTCTTAACTCATTTCTTTCCAGGGGGAACAGAAAACTAATGAAAACCGCAACTGTTAAGATGCTTTTTCAGATATTGAGAAATTTAATGCAGAAGGATTTTTTGTCTAGAATTACCCATAACATAAAATTAATTGTAGTGCCAGTGTTTTGGGGAGAGGAAGCTATACCTTCTACCTCAAGACAAACAAATGAAGACAATAACCCTGAAATATTGGCTTACAGGTAAGCAACATAAACTTAAAAAAACATATTGGGCAGACGATACATTACGCAAAGCAAAAAAGGCTATAGCTAAGGTTGTAGGGGAAAGTAGTGAACAAGATATTGCAATTACGTCTTACTGTTATTTTGTATTAAAGATAAATTATTATATAGAGTAAGTAAAAACTGAGAGTCAAGTTTGCACAATTGCTCTTGCCAAAATCTTATAGTACATTACTAGTAAAGTTAGCCCATAGTCATATGTTAGAAGGTCATCTAAGGTAGATAAAAGTAAGAAGTCTGTTGACCAGATTTTATTGGCAAGATATAATAACAGAAATAATTAGAAACATGTTGTACTTCTTGCCCAGCAGGTCAGAAAACCGCACCCCATCCTGGATTTAAGAGTCCTTTAATTCCAATGTTTGCAATCTGAATATATTACTATGGATATTGTAGGACCATTAATAAATTCTAGCAGTGGTATCAGTATATACTACTACTAATAATGGACTTGCTACTACATTTCCAAAAGCTGTACCTTTATGTAACTATAATGCTAAGGCTATTGCTAGAATGCTGGTGCTGTTATTTTTAGAGTAGGTATCCCTAAAGAGATACAAAGGCACTCCCTTTACATTGAAACCATTGCATCAGTTATGCCAAGGCTTTAAAGTTGAGCAGTTGAAAATGCCAGTATATTATCTGGAGACTGACCGTTTAGTGGAGAAGTTAAATAAGCTACTGATATCCATACTAAGTACAGTAATCGATTGAGATTGTAAGAAATGGGGCCAGTCCCTACCTTACTTGTTTACAATATATAAAATGTCACAAGCTCAAAATAGGCTTGCTCATTTTGAACTCTTCTATAGTAGGCATCCTAGAGGTCCACTTGTTGTCACTAAAGAGACTTGGAAAGAAGAACAGACATGATTTAAAAGTGTGATATAACACTATATTAGTTTTGAGGATAAACTAAGCAAGCAATAATGCCCAATAGGGTGTGTGTTATTGTAGACTTCACACCCGCCCAGGGGTGTTCTGAGTCCCGACCCTGGTAGGGCATTATTTCCACAACAACACATACCCGGTTGACAAGGGTGCCTGCAGGCAGGTGCAAGGGGGTGCACTTGCACCCCCCTGGATTTTGACTTGCTTGCCGAGAGTCTGTCACATTAGCTTTTTAATTTAAGAACGTTCCAGTCACACACACCTGTCACGTCATGTATTGTCACACAGTCTGTTATTCCTTTCCGCTCGCGCGCAGAATTTTAAATACAAGATGACGTTCTGTTGTGTGTGTATAACTGCAAGTAAAAGTTTCCTTTTCTTTCATCCTGGGCAGGATTTGTGTAGTTTACTTGCAGCAGATGGCGTCCATGGATTGCAGATTTATGCAGGCTATAGAAATTGGTGTTAGGAGATCTGTAAGTCATGTGGAATTCTGTGGGAGAGCCATAGTCACAATCTGCAGGCAAGTGTTGAATGTTGAACCCAACAGTGTTATGCTTCCTTGTGATCATCATTACTTTTGTTTTGAAACTTCCCTTGAGTTTCCATTTATTGATTTCTCTGTCGCTCATTCCAGTTATTGAAGATAGAAGTTACTAAATAATGACAGACATTTGAGGACACCTACTCTAAAAACTTTTTATTAAACCACAGCCCCCCAAAAATTTAGCTTTTCCATTTGTGACGTTAACATGGGGTAGCATGAGTTACATCCATAGACTTCAATGAGGCACATTCTCACATGTACCTTGGTGCACCCATTAAAGTCTATGGACGCAACATATGCTTTGCCTATGCTTACATCCATCTATACATCCTCAACCCCTTTTCCCATTTGTCACATGGGGTCAGGGTGTCAGTTCAGCAGTGACAATCATCTCGAGACAAGGTCTACACCACTTGGTGGCTAGCCCTGCCACAGTAGTTCATCTGTACCACACACACACACACACACAAAGAAACATAAATGCGTACAAACACATATACGCACACACCTTTTTCTCTTTCACTTTCTCTCTCTCTCTTACTCTCATACATGCACACACACACACACACACATACAAACACACACACACACACACACACACACACACACACACACACACACACACATTTTTTTTCTTTCTTATTTTACACTCTTACAAATAGCATGACTGCTGCTTAGTGAGCATAAAATAATGGCAGCCATTAGTTTTTTTTTTTCAAGTCGGAGCTCCACAGCAGCTTGATATGCTGCCATGAAGCAGTGGACTTGTATTTAAGATGGCATTACCTGTAGAGTAACACTGTGCTGGAGAGCAATCATTCTCCAGTCAGGGTGCAATCTACAAGTTCAAAAACACTGCTGAATCTGGATTCACACACAATCCACTTTATTGAATAATTCCACACGTTTAGATTGAGCACTTTCTTCCCTCTAACAAGGGATTTCATCAGAATCTAATTTTCCCTCTCATTTCTCCCCTTAAATACTCAATTACAACTATGATAAATTAATGACATCATCCAATTTTATACTTAATTAGTATACAAAATCCTTGTTATTTTAAAATACTGTATAAAAATACTATGACATTCTGTTAAAATAAAATGCAATTCATAAAATACTTTATGTTTAAAAACTTGATACTACAACCTCATATGTAGTATTTATTTATTGTTACAATGGACATGCTAACACACTGGAAAAGCATGTGAGCAACTCTGAAAGAGTATCTGAACATTATAATGACACTGGACATGCTATAGGGTTTGATTATTTGCTGGGTAAACAGTTTGTGTTCCTGGACAATATAGTATCGGACAAAATACAAAGTGTAACTAATGGTAATATGGAAAAATTCGAAGGCACTTTTAAAGAAATGATTTTTGCCTTTGAAACTAAAATGTTTTCCATTAAAAAATTACAACTGGAAAATGGATATCTATCTGAATGTATTATAAAAAAAAGTTGTTCCTAGAGAATTGAGGGTTTATAAGTTTCCTTTTGGTATAGACTACAATGACAAATTGATAGCTGAATTTGTGGAAATGTTTAATAGGTATGGTTTGGAAATGATGGAAAAAATTATTAAAAGTAATGATATGAAACTTAGTAAGCTTATAGGGCAAGCAGAAAAATTAGATGAAACAATTAAAAAGGATTTTTTGTTTTCAGAATATGAAGGATTATATTTTAGGAAAATGGATAATATAGATTGTAAGTGTAATAAACTATTTGAAACTAAGTGTAAAAAAATGCAAAGGGACTTGAACGAATATAAAGACAATAGGGCATATGTGTTGAAAAATGATAAAAAAGGAGAAGAAAATAAAAGCACAATAGGAAAGAATAGAAAATTATATTATGGGAAACAAAGATATGATAGAAATGGGAGAAATTTCAATAAGCAACATTATAACAAACAAATATATGAACCACAACCTTTTCAATACCAACAGGAATGGGATGTGGGACTAGAAGAAGAAAAGGACTACTAGGAAGGATGGTGGAACAAAAAGAACAGGAACAAAAAGGAGAAATGGTAGAGAATATTGTCCAGGAAGGGGTGATGTATACACTGCAAGGATATCATATTTATAACTTTGTAGGAATTGAGTTAAGTAAAGAACATTTTTTTCTTTGTATGAAAGGATTGAAATTTGTACCCTCGAGACAGTTTGATTATACAGAAACAATTATTGAGTTAAAAATGTTTTTAAGGAAATTAAATTTAGCTTATATGTTTCATGACCAAAAGATAAATGAAAGGAGAAAGTATAGTAATGAACTCAAGAATAAAAGTGTATTTAACCCACCACTAGACCCGAAATTAAATATTTTGGAAAAGTGGTTATGGAAGATATAAATAGGTTGAAAAGCAAACAACAACTTATTCCCATGAAAATGAATTTGAGTAAAAAAGAAAATGAAGTTTTGAAGTCAATAAGAGAAGATAAGACTATTAGAGTGATGCGTCCAGATAAGGGGGGTGGAATGGTCTTTTATGACACCTTAGAGTACTCCCAAAAAATGTTTGAAATGTTAAATGACTCACTCACTTACTCTTTATCCTCATTAAATGAGATAAATATCAGCCATAGAAGGGTAGACTTTTATTTAGAAGAATACCTTATTGAAGAAAGAATATCAGAAGATGTATATAACTTTTTGAAAGTAAAGAAACCAATTGTGGCCACTATGTTTGGGATACCCAAGATATATAAGGGACTTGAAAACTTGACATTTAGACCTGTAGTGGACGGACGGGGATGTGAAACATACCATTTTGGAGTAGTAATAGATAGTTGGCTGAAAAAACAAGTAGTGAATGCAGATCATTTACTTAAAGATTCATGGGATTTTTTAGGAAGGATAGGTAAAGATTTGTGGGATAAAGATATAATTTTTTAACTATAGATATAATTGATTTGTACACATCTATCCCAAAAAAGAAGGTTTGGAATGGTTTCAAGAGAGTTTACATAGGAATACCAAACTAATGAATGACAAAATAGAATTGATTATAGAATTTATGGAGATAGTGTTGGACCACAACTACATATTTTTTGAGGGAGAATACTACAAACAGCACAAGGGGGTAGGTATGGAGGCATCATGTGCCCCCATATATGCCAATCTTGTGTTGTTAGAGTAGGAACACAATAAATTGTTCAAAAGTGAGTTCTTTCAGTATATGAATTTATATATAAGGTTTCTGGATGATATTTTTATTTTATGGAAGGGTCCAAAAACAAGATCCAAGATTTGGTGAAATACCTTAATGATAGTACAGAGTTTTTGAGATTCACATATGATTATAAAGAGAAAGGTATAAATTATTTAGATACATACATCCAAAAGGACAAGTGTTCTTTTAAATCTAAGGTATATAGGAAACCATCCTTCAGTAATTCATATTTACAATATACCAGTAGTCATCTTGTACAACAAAAAACAGTATTATCAAAGGACAACTGATTAGGATAGCCAGGATGACTTCCAATGAAGAAGATGTGGATGAAGAATTATTGATAACAGCTAAATTATTCCAAGAAAGAGGTTACCCCATTAAAATAATTGATGAATACATTAGTTATGTAAGGAACGAATGGGGGAAAAAGTACAAGCCCCTATTAGGAAACCTAAGTGCTTTAAGAGAAGATACACACAGGAGTGGGGAAGAAAATAAAGGATTTGAAAGAGCTATGGTAGTTTCTTTTGGAGGGAAAGCAAATAAGGTGAAAAATAGTGAAGAACAACTGGGCTATTTTAAGAAATAACCTGAAATTATGGGCTATTGGGGGCCCTAAACCAAATTTTGTCTATAAAACAGGACCTAACTTAAAAAAGTCCTTTGAAGGTGTTCCAAAAAATAAGGGAAAGTTTGGGACCTTGAAGTGTGGGAGTTGATCCCAATGTAAATACATTTATACTGAAGAGAATATTATTATAAATAATTCTTTAAGGACCATGGTAAGATTTGAGAAGGGAAATTGTCAGACTACAGGAGTGATTTGTTAGCTATATGTAAAACCTGTCCCAGTTACTACGTAGGTAAAACTGAGAGACGATTAAGGGACAGGATATATGAGCACACATATCAAATAACTACTAAAATATGAATAATGCTTTGTATAAGCATTCAACAGTATGCCTGAATTATTCTGAATTTAGGTTTGCAATTTTAGAAAGAGTATTACAAAATCCCAGGGGTGGAAACTTTAAAAGCCACATAGAAGAAAGAGAAGTGAGGTGGCAAATTAAGTTACAAGCAAGCCAAGCCCCTGGGTTAAATGACATAATATTTATCAAGCCCTTGATTTATAAAAAGTAGAATCTATGAAAGAAATACTACATATGAGGTTGTAGTATCGAGTTTTTAAACATAAAGTATTTTATGAATTGCATTTTATTTTAACAGAATGTCATAGTATTTTTATATAGTATTTTAAAATAACAAGGATTTTGTATACTAATTAAGTATAAAATTGGATGATATCATTAATTTATCATAGTTGTAATTGAGTATTTAAGGGGAGAAATGAGAGGGAAAATTAGATTCTGATGAAATCCCTTGTTAGAGGGAAGAAAGCGGTTAATCTAAGCGTGTGGAATTATTCAATAAAGTGGATTTTGTGTGAATCTAGATGCAGCAGTGTTTTTTATCGTTTTGTGTTTGGTGGACCTTAAGCACTGTTTGGCTCTTTTCTTTTTGCAATCTACAAGTTGCCCATTCTCTAAAGCTGGTTACAGCCGTAACAAAGGAACACCTGGAGAAAACCCAGGAGATGCAACAATGACTTTTTAATAAAACTAGCCTAAATTACAGAATTTAATTCAGAAGATCAGGTATTAGTATTAGCACTCTCCACAATAAACAATTTTTGACTAAGTCGCAAGGATAATTTGAGAAGATCTAAAAAAATAAATGCAGTCAAGTATAAAGTTAGATTACCAGGAAACATAGCTATACTATAGTAATGTAGTAAAGCCATGGAAGGAATTAGAAAGATCTGTGATTCACTTGAAAGCTGAAATTTGTATCTCTTTTCTGTTTTTTATTTATGTATACTAATTTGTGTATGTTGTATGTGATATTTAGAATTTGCTGTTTTGCATTGTATTGTATTGTGTATGTAGTACATTGCATTGCATCATTTTGCATGTATTCTATTTCATCTAAAGATTTGTTGTAGAGTATTTTTTCCCCTAGGCCTCCACTGAAAAGGAGCCTGTTGTGGTCCATTTGGACTTTTCTGTTAAACAAATGCTAATAAATAAATAAAATAAAAACATTTATACAGGAGAGATCAGTGAAACTCTACCTGAATTGCACCTAGAGGAATCCTTATCAAAGACAGAGAAATAGAAAATAAGGTATTTTTTTTAAGAAATAAAGGAGCATTCACAGACCTATCTTGTAGACCATACATACAAGTCTAGGAATGCCCAGTTGGACTCTTTCCTCATCTTCTCAACTATCAGTCTCACTGCAAACATCCAGTTAGTTGTGCTGCACCCTGATCTGAATCCAAACTGCTCATCTCCCATCTTACATTCTACTACTCTGCAAATTCGTTTATCAATCACCCTCTCCAGAACTTTTATGCAATGTGACAGGAGTTTGATACCTCTGTACTGCCCACAGTTGTGGATGTCCCCTTTGTTCTTGTACACTGGCACAAGTATGCTTATTCTCCAGTCATCTGGGATACGGCTTTCTCTCCACACTTCAATGAATACCCTCGGGAGCCATTTCTCTCCTATCTCACCCAGTATCTTTATCATATCTGTTGCAACCTCATCTGAGCCCGCTGCTTTCCCTGACTTAATTTTCCTTAGTGCTGTTCTTACTGCCTCTAGGGTGGGTTCATCCTCTTCCTCTTTCATCGTAGGCTGGTCTGGGGCAGTACAGCTTCTGTAGGGTTTTCCTCATTCAGAAACTGCAGGAAATACTCCTTCCATCTGCCTTTGATGTCCTGTGGACTGGTGAGCAGGTTGTTGCTGGCATCCCTTATGAAGGGTGTCTGACTATCTTCATTATCTTTCTGTCTTTGCCTTACAACCTGATATAGTTTGTTTGCACCACCTACTGAGTCACTTTCCAGAAGATGGTAGAGTCCCTCCAATGTCCTGTTCTATGCTACAGCAAATCCTTTCTTAGCTTCTTTTTTAACCAACCAGTATTCCTCCCTAGCCTTGTCAGTCTTTCCTATCTTCCACTTTTTCCTGTACTCCTTTCTTTTGATGACTTCCTGGACTTCTGCATTCCACCACCAGCTTTCCTTATGTACCTGATTTCTATGTCTGGCTCTACCACATATCTGTTGTGTAGTCATCGCACATGCTTTTTTGAGGTGCTGCCATTCATCTTCATCTCTATCTATTTCCTCCTCTTCTTGTGGTTCTAGAGCTCTGAGTAATTCCTTGAACTTTATGTTTTTTTTTTCAGGATTAACACTCACACACACACACACACACACACACACACACACACACACACACACACACACACACACACACATGATTTTGAAGCTGTTTACTATACAGGGAACCAAAAAGAAGAAGTGGTTCAATGTCACTGAGAAAAAAAGAAATTTAGTAAAAATAACAAATGGAAAATGCAAGCTTTCATGTTCAACAAATGCTTTCTCAAGTATTCAACAAACATCATTCACAACTTAACTGAAAAAGAAAGGTCATGTGATTAATTAATGATGTAAGTATATGGTATATGTGTCATCATTGCCAAAAGGAGAAAAATCACCCATATGGCTGCCAGGATGAAAGCCCCTCTGAACAGCTATCACCCCTGTGTTAGGAATAGTAGTATAATGGGACAAATGGGCTCAAGTCATATTGGGATATGCTGGATGTTTAGCAGATAATTGCACAAACAGCATATAGCAAATAGATGATTGTAAGCCTTGCTAACTAAATGCTTCATCCAAGCTTTAATAGACCTCTTAACTTCAAGGATAAAACTCACAAAGCCTTATTGTAGTTTCTTGTCAGTCTCTAGGAACTACTAGTTCTGTAACCTTATTTAAAGCCCTCCGACAGTAATGCTGTGGCAGATTATATTACACCCTAAACTATTATTATATAAAGATCCTATGCTCTCTAGTGATATGCTGTCAAAACGTAAGTGTATGCTTATTCTTTATCAGTTTCTCAGTTCTGTGTTAAGCCTGGTCATTAGATGATAACATCTAGCAGGATCCATTTCTTTAAACTATTGTCTGATGTCTGTATTTTCTCTTCCTTCCCACAGGTTCTGGTAAATAAAGTCAACAATTTTAGATATGGACAACTGGGCAGCTTACATAACCCAAAAGGCACCTCCTCAACTCATCTATCAGAACATAGAGAAACTGGATTGGATTCTTCCATCTTCAGTTATTACAGCCTCATCTGGTAGAAGTAAACTAGTCTGAGGTGAGCTGGTGTGAAATAATGGTGAGAATAAAGCAACCTAGATACCCTTTTTCAGCTGGGAAAACCAGCTTATCTAAAGACATTCTTTGCTTTTTGCCATCCCAAATAAAATTCTCTGAACACTAAAAATTGTCTTAAGAGGTAATTTGGCAAAGTATGACTACACTAAAGGGTCAATGGAAGTATGAAAATCAGAACAGACTGCATTTTCGTTAATGATCCAGTGACAATAATTTCCACATAACCATGGCCTTCTTGCATTTTCTTAGAATATTACTATACAAGATCCTTTCGGCTTCAAATAAAGTAAAGGCTATCCAAGTTCTCAGTTACTTGAATTAATTGGTTACCATAAATAAGGATATCCCTTTCTGGGCAGAAAGGGTAGCAGTTGTTATCAATGCCTTCATTTTACTTTGAGTAATCTTATATCTGGGCCATCTGTCAAAGGAAAGAATACCAAAGAGTTCTGGGAGATCATTTTCATAATCAGTCAAGTATATCAACAGGTCTTCTGAAAAAATGAAATCTTGATCTCCAGGGTCCCTTCAGCCAGTCTGATACATTGATAACATCCTAATCAATTTAGCTAAGGGTTTATAGTTGATAAAAATAGCACTGGAGAGAGAGAGAGAGAGAGAGAGAGAGAGAGAGAGAAGGAATCTGTCATTTGTCCACTGGTTAAGTAAAATGGGAGTGAAAAGCCCACAACCATACCTCTCAAATGTCTCTGTTTGTTTAGTAGTATTCCTAATTCTGTACCAATATTTTGTTCTAGCTTTCTTCTTCTTCCTTAGACATTTTTTATGAAATTCCATGTTAACAGTTTTTTAAGTGCCCATAATATGGGGTCTTTTCCATAATTATTTTTTCTTACCCCCAATTCTGTCGGTAAAGGTTGATAGCAATGCCCACAACTACTTAACTGTGGCTAACAACCAACTGTCTATCCCTCACAAAGGTTTTAGAAAAGAAAGCCAACATTTCCTAATAGTTGAAAGGTGAAACTTCAATGAACTGTAGCAAATATTTTTTTTTTCATTATTTAGTGTTACTTCATTAGTGAAGTCTCTCTCTCTCTTATATGTACCCTGAATCAAAATGCAGTTTTTAAAGTACTACTGAATATCCATTGCAGTGGCAGATTTAGGCTTTGGCGCAGGGGCGCTTGCCTCCCCCTTTTTACACTCATGCTATAACTTGGCCAAGGACATCAGAAAGTATACGCTATGTACCCTGTGGCATACACACTTACAAGCCAGAGGTAGCAAACGTGTAAAAAAAATCTTTAAAAAATGTCCCAAAAGTCCTCCTCTCTCCAACGATAAGCTTTTTGTACTTCCAGCCAGCCAAAACAGTTATTATTACTTTGCTTTTAGTCCTGCTTGCTGTCTGGGGGAGGGGTAAAAATGTTGCTGGTCACGACTTGCCTAAAGCTAAGAAGGGGGGGTTGGGGGAGTTGGGGGAAGACTGGACTAATCCAAACAGAAAAAAAAAACACGGACTGTTTTTTTTTTTTTAGTTAACATAATTGATTGAGATTGGCTGCAGGTATATTTGGTGGGCTGCTTAATTTCCCTTAAATTCATCTGCAGTCAGTCTCTTGTTGTTGTTGGTGCCTGCCTAATACTAATGTCTGGAGTTTGCAGAAAGTCTGAGTGAAGAGCTGAGCAACTCCTTTTCTTTGCAGTCCTGTGGTGTGGGTAGATTTTTCTGTTGCATTTTAGTACAGTGTGTACTAAATCAATTATGCTTTTGCATTCTCCCTTTCTCTGATTGAGTGTCTGCAGCACTGTACAGGACAGTCTCCTGAAATTTGATTGAGTGCTCCACAGGACAAGGTGCACAGCGCAAAATCTTCAGAACAGCTTCTATATTTCTTTCTTTTTTTTTTTTTTTTTTTTAAGACCAGACAGGAGCCAGGACTTACTATGATAATGCAGGTATGGTCGTTTTTCTGCACACTTCTTTCTGATCCATACTGCTGCAAAAAAACTATAAGGCAAGTGTCAAATTGTGAGCGTGTGTGTAAGTATTAAGTAAACAGTGTTTTGTGTGCAAATATTGAGTAAATGGATGTGTGTACAAGTGCTAAGTAAATGGGTGTGTGTGTGTTCTCTAGTCTGTATATTACAGATGACTCGAAAATGGGTAAGACAGTTACATGTTACAGATGGGGCATGCATGTTTGTAAAAGAACTTCATTAAAGTGACGTTTTGGGCACAGGTCAGCTGATAATTGCATCAAAAACTAAGCTTATAAGGTTGGAGATTGGGAGAGAAGCTGAATAGTTAATATTTTAATACAGCACACAGTGATTGAAACTGTAGCTTCATTTTAGGACTACGGGATATATGGTATGGTAAATGGGTCGTTCCAGGTTTGTTTTTCTAAACATATCAATCAGTTGGTTAGTGATAGCTATAGAACTATATATAGAATAAAAATGTTTGTAAAGTCTAGGAAACTGGAAATGAAGTCATTATTTTTTTGTTACATTAGACCCAAACTTAAGTGTGGAATAACTATATGGAAACCATGTAGGAAAATCATGAGTGAACAGTAAAGACCCCCGCAGAAATATACCAAGAGCATTAATGGAAGTAAAAATGATCACTATGAAAGGCTAAAATACCTGAACTTGTACAGTGTCTCAGATATTTAAGAGGTGACCTTATTCAGGTATATAAAGCATTTAGAGACGACTACCTCTGGGAATTTTTGGGGTTATCAAAAAGTACTAGAGAATCATCAGATAATCTATGTAGAAGATTCTATAGGAATGAGAAGTGTACTAACTGGTTCTCTGAGAGAGCAACTGATGCATGGAATAGACTACCAAATTACATTAAAGCAAGTACCAGTTTAGATATTTTTAAGAAACCCACAAAGCGCGAACAGAATGGCAACCAAATAACAGAATATGCTGAAACCTCTGTTCACAATAACTTCTCTGTGACTTGGGAATTCCTCTCAATCCTGTGATAGCACGTACTCAGCAAGGACACAAAATGTGTAAAAAAAATTTTATTCCATAAAACAGAAAACTGGTTAAGTGCTTTCACTTGTATACATACAAGCTTCTTCAGAACAATCAAACTCATTCAAAAAACTCATCAAATAACTTTTTTGGCGCCATTTCCTTGGGGAACCATCCCAGAAAATTTAAAAGCATACTTACACATTCTTTTCAAAGTTATGTTACACTAAATAAACTAATGTCTCATTTAAAAACATTGTTTTGTGAAACTCTCCTACATATAATCCATATGCTAAAAAATGTATATAACCTTAGAATGTAAATATGAATATAAGATATTCAATTTATGTTCAATAAAACATTTAGTAAAATGTCCATGAGCAAAAAAATTTTTTACATAAAACAAACAGTATGTTACATGTGCAGAAAAAAATATATATACATGGACAAAAAATTCTTATCTAATAGCCAGTAATGATTTAATTGAAATTGTGTCATTTAACCCTGGTGAAACAGATGCGTCAGTGTATATCTGCCACCACAGTTCTCTATATAAAAGTAGACTATTAAAATCTCCCCCTCTTTGATTCACTGTTACTATATCCACTATACCAAACCTAAAAAATGTGTGTCTCCATGTTTGGCAATGTGCCTATACAATGCGTTCTTTTCGTCCTTTCTTCTTATACTGTAAAGATGTGAATACATTTGTTTAAACTCCTCTGTGTTTTGCCTATGTAGAATCCTGAACAAATTCCACATAATGCAATATATACAACCATTTTAGTCAAACAATTCCCTCCACAAAATTTGATACAGCTATGGTTGTAATTATCCAATGTCACTCTATCTCCTGGATAAATAGTGTGACAATGTCTACAAGACCCACATTTTGTTGTGTTCTTGAAAGTTGACATCCTAATACGGGGGCCCTTTTCTAAAATACTTTTAATATTAATATCTATTTTTGTAACAAACCTAGGAGAATTACCTAAAATAGGTACTATATCTTGGTCTACTGATATAATGTACCCGTTATCAGTTAAAATCTTTTTAACTTTTCCCATATGTTTACCATATTTCAGTATGCATGTCCTATCGAATTTGATAACTTCTTTGTTTGTGTCAGTAATACTGAGCGGCCCGTTATTTCCACTATTCTTATCATTTTCACCCAGTAAAGGTGTATATCTCTTCCCCCACTCTTTGATCACTTTTTGCTAATATTTATCATAACCTTATCATCATATCCTCTATCCCTAAATAGTGAAGTAATAAGGGCTACTTCTTGTATCATGTCTTTATATAGTGAGGTCATTCTAACTGCTCTAATGAGCTGGCCTTTGTAAATATTCTTAAATTGCTGTCTCGGGTGATTACTGGAATATTCTAAATAATTATTTGAAAAGGTGCTTTTCCTATATATCCTAGAACTGAAAAGGTTATCAGTACGAGACACATGTGTATCTAAATATGCCAAACCTACCTTACTGGATGTATAAGTAAATTTCAAAAATGTGCTACTACTGTTAATATATTCTAAGAAGCAGTCCAACTGCGTATCCCCTCCATCCCAGATCAGATATATGTCATCCAGATATCTGGAATAGTGTATGATATTTCGCATGTAAGGGCTCTTGAATATAATACTTTCTTCCCAGTTCAGCATAACCAGGTTAGTGAATATGGGAGCACAAGCTGCTCCCATAGCCACACCTTTAGTTTGTCTAAAAAGCTCTCCCTCAAAAATAATGTAGTTGTGATTGAGTACCAAAGACATCATATCCATAATTAAACAAATAGTGTCCCACTGTAGATCTGCATGTTTACCTAAACTATCTGCAAAAGCATTTAGTCCTTCCCCTTTCGGGATACATGAAAAAAGATCTATAACATCTATAGTCACAAATGTTAAATCATGGTGTGTTAAATATGTTGGATAATTTCTTAGAAATGCCCAGGAGTCTTTAACAATGTGTGGAATTTTGCCATAAATATGTTTAAGATATGTGTCCATGACCTTCCCCATAGGGAATGTTTTAGACTTACTCCCCGATATAATTGGCCTAAAAGGGGGGTCATCTATGTTCTTGTGTATCTTAGGAATATCCACAATGGTGGCTAAGACTGGATGTTCTACTTTAATAAACTTATATATTTCATCGTTCACTCTTTTGTCTAATAAAAATTCCTCGATACACATGTCTATTTTCCTATATCCTATATTGATTTTGTTGAGGGATACCATGGTATAGTTCCCAGAATCATGTAACAACTCATGGATCTTACATGTGTATAATAAACTATCGAATATAACTGCACCCCCTCCCTTATCAGGTTTCATAATTCTTATATTGCTGGCATTTCTTAATTCCTGAAGCACATTCAATTCCTCCTTGGTTAAATTAGACTTGTCTAATTGTCCGGCTAACTGTCTATTCAACTCATATATCTGTCGAGTAACTACTTTATCATATATAGCTATTGTAGGGTGCATCGGTGGTATAAACATACTCTTCTTCTTTAAAGTTTTGATAACGTTAGTCTTAGTATGTAATGTATCTGTCGTAGTCTGTAAAGTATCTTCCGCAATACTGTCCTTAAACATAATAGCCAAATTTAATTTCCTAACATAGCTTTTAACCTCACAGATACAGTCCACTATGTTAAACCTTTTAGTGGGAACATATTTGTTCCCCTTAGATAACAAGGTGAAATGCCCTATGTTAAGTTGGTATCCTGTGTAATTGTAGATGTTAAAGTTTTTATAAGTTGAAATTATACCATCCTGTGTAATGCCTTCATTTAATACTGTGTCTATAGAAGTGTTGCTCCTTAAGTCTACCTGACCTTCGTCCCTATTTTTCTCCACTAATTTTGATAAAATTGATCTTTCCTGTATCCTTTCATCCACTGTTTTTCCTTCCCCCTGTGTTCTGTGTATAAAAAATCCCCAGAATTATCAAGTGCTGTCTGATTTTGTATGGTGTACTTCTTATCATTTCTATAATTTGTATCCACTCTGGGTTTACTAGTGTGTTTATTATAATATTTTTCCCACAGGTACTCTTGCCCTCTTTTATATTGATCTAAATCTCTATGCAATTTCTTCATCTTCCGTTCATACACTTTCGTTATATTGAATTCTGCATTGCTAAACTGTTTCACATACAAATTTTCCCACTGGGAAAAAAGCAGGTCATTCTTAATTACTTGATTTAATTCTTCAACCTCTTATATTAAATGAATCAATCTGTCATCATTAAATTTTATAAGTAATGACATGTATTTAAATCCACTTTGGTCAAATAAGGTGTTAAATTCATGCATAACAGTCTCATTAACAGTCAAACCCATAGGAAATTTAAAAGGTGTGGCTATGGGAGCAGCTTGTGCTCCCATATTCGCTAACCTGGTTATGCTGAACTGGGAAGAAAGTATTATATTCAAGAGCCCTTACATGCGAAATATCATACACTATTCCAGATATCTGGATGACATATATCTGATCTGGGATGGAGGGGATAGGCAGTTGGACAGCTTCTTAGAATATATTAACAGTAGTAGCACATTTTTGAAATTTATTTATACATCCAGTAAGGTAGGTTTGGCATATTTAGATACACATGTGTCTCGTACTGATAACCTTTTCAGTTCTAGGATATATAGGAAAATGATAAGAATAGTGGAAATAACGGGCCGCTCAGTATTACTGACACAAACAAAGAAGTTATCAAATTCGATAGGACATGCATACTGAAATATGGTAAACATATGGGAAAAGTTAAAAAGATTTTAACTGATAACGGGTACATTATATCAGTAGACCAAGATATAGTACCTATTTTAGGTAATTCTCCTAGGTTTGTTACAAAAATAGATATTAATATTAAAAGTATTTTAGAAAAGAGCCCCCATATTAGGATGTCAACTTTCAAGAACACAACAAAATGTGGGTCTTGTAGACAATGTCACACTATTTATCCAGGAGATAGAGTGACATTGGATAATTACAACCATAGCTGTATCAAATTTTGTGGAGGGAATTGTTTGACTAAAATGGTTGTATATATTGCATTATGTGGAATTTGTTCAGGATTCTACATAGGCAAAACACAGAGGAGTTTAAACAAATGTATTCACATCTTTACAGTATAAGAAGAAAGGACGAAAAGAACGCATTGTATAGGCACATTGCCAAACATGGAGACACACATTTTTTAGGTTTGGTATAGTGGATATAGTAACAGTGAATCAAAGAGGGGGAGATTTTAATAGTCTACTTTTGTATAGAGAACTGTGGTGGCAGATATACACTGACGCATCTGTTTCACCAGGGTTAAATGACACAATTTCAATTAAATCATTACTGGCTATTAGATAAGAATTTTTTGTCCATGTATATATATTTTTTTCTGCACATGTAACATACTGTTTGTTTCATGTAAAAATTTTTTTTGCTCATGGACATTTTACTAAATGTTTTATTGAACATAAATTGAATATCTTATATTCATATTTACATTCTAAGGTTATATACATTTTTAGCATATGGATTATATGTAGGAGAGTTTCACAAAACAATGTTTTTAAATGAGACATTAGTTTATTTAGTGTAACATAACTTTGAAAATAATGTGTAAGTGTGCTTTTAAATTTTCTGGGATGGTTCCCCAAGGAAATGGTGCCAAAAAAGTTATTTAATGAGTTTTTTGAATGAGTTTGATTGTTCTGAAGAAGCTTGTATGTATGTATACAAGTGAAAGCGCTTAACCAGTTTTCTGTTTTATGGAATAAAAATTTTTTTACACATTTTGTGTCCTTGCTGAGTGTGTGCTATCACAGGATTGAGAGGAATTCCCAAGACACAGAGAAGTTATTGTGAACAGAGGTTTCAGCATATTATATTTTTAAGAACAGTCTGGAGCTTATAATGGGAACAACTGTTTTGGTATATTGGCAGGGTAGAAGGGCATTAATGCCCATGCTTGAAATATTTCTATGTATGTAAAACCTGAAATGGGAGCACAAAGGCCAAGAAATAGGGAGAGATTTTAAATATCACTCTTAGAAAGATGATGGACTAATTGGATATGTGTTATCATTTTTCCACATTTAGGACTCTAAAGGCTGGGTTGGTTAATAGTGTGTATATTGTCAGTCTGATGCTAGCTCAAACTGTAGAGAGATGGAGTTGATTTAGATTTGACATCACACTAAAATGAATGTCTTTCCAAGAAGTCTTTGAGTGTTACAGCTGTACAAACGAACAATTTTATCTATGTGTAGAAGCAGTCCGTTTGGTGATCACAGCTGGTGGCTAGAAGTGGCTGTCTGTCTGGGGATGGAAAGGCCGCATAGCTCTCAACTGTATCTCATTATGAGAAATGTTCTTTAGTTTGTGAGCCTAAGTGTTAACTGTTGTCATGATATACAATACTAAATCATGTTAATCAGGAAAACTCTAAGTATGAGGAAACAGTTATTTTATTTATCATGCTATGAGCGTCCTAGGTGAAGTTGTTAGTAAATGTTTGTATTTTGCTCCATATTGTCACATTATGTCCTACATTTTGGAGATGAGGGGTTGAGCGCTATGGGAGGCAGTCAGTGGAAGAAAACAAATGGCAGACTTTAAGTCAGACCATGTAGGACATATTGTTTAGGCCTTGTATCCTTTTAGTAAGGTATCTCTATGGGCATTCTAATTGTTGCATGTGTCTGGACAGATACAGGCCAAAGGAGGCATTATGCTCAATGACTGTTCTAATGAGAGGGGCAATGACATCCCAGATCTAGACATAACCCCTTTCTTTAAGCTGTACAATACAGAAGCACGTTCTTACATCAGTAGACACATTGGTCAATATTTAGGTCACTGTCCAGATAAGTTCTAAAATCCCAGTCTGTTCTCAGAGTCTTATTGTCATTGTGGTTATTCCCTAAGGTAGATGACTTCCCAAAGGATAGAATAATGTATTTATTGGCATTTCATTTCAGTCCATGATTCTGGCACTAGTTATATGAGACAAGCCTTCCAGTGGCTATGTAATTTGGGGATTCAGTGATTGGTTCTAACTTGTCATCATGTACAAATTTAGTCATCCAGAGTTCTTTGGTATTGGCTTTTACTTTAGGGAAGTAGATGCTAAACAGGAAAGGTCTCAACACAGAACCCTGGGGACTCTACCAGTGGCTCATCTTTTTATGGAGGTAATGTTCCCAATTTTGTTTTCTTGCATCCTATCTGTGAGCCATGTGGCAATCCAGTGGGTGACATAGGAGTTTATTCCTAGTTTATTTACCTTTTGTACAGTGCCTGAGTAGGGGATTGTGTCAAAAGCTTTGGTTAGGTCAAAGTATGCATTGTGTACCATTTTACCTTCCTATATTGCACAGGTGAACTTTTCAAAAAAAGTCCATTGGTTTCAGTAAGCATGACCTACATTTGACAAATCCAATCTGAAATAGAATCAGTTTTCAGAGGGATCCTGTTTCCTAACAAGTGTTTCCACGGCTTTGCATATTAGGCTGGCCAGACATTAAAGTAGATTTTGTGTTACTGTCCTTTGTGAAATGCTACAGTGTTTAAATTTGTTTTTATACATTGCATATAACTTTGCTGACTTATTTTGTTTTTAGGACTTTTTTTCATAACATGTATTTCCTTAACTTGCTATATTCTTTAACTGAATCTCACTTGTGCACATAAAATTATTTACTTAAATGAACTTTGCTGATTTTCACCTAAATAATTATTGACTTAAATTACTTAAATTTGCTATGAGTATTGTTGGGGGGTCTATATCACATAGTCAAAGTTTTATAACTTCGAACACGAAATGTACAAACCATTCTATTTGAAGTTATAAACTTTGACTATGAATAAAATAAAAAAAAAAGGAAAAACAAAATAAATGTCTGTAAGGAGGGGGGCAAGCCCCCTGCACCCCCACACCCCCCGCTACTTAAATACACCAACTCCGAGATCGCACCTCATTCAACAGAATAGAAACCTCCCCTTATGGAGATTTTCGTTGAAACTCTCAAACTTGTACAAGTTAGAGACCATATATGGTTCAAACTTGTACAAGTTCGACTATGTGATAGGAACCCTTGTTGGGGTGATATCACCTTCATTGGAATTCTTTGGTAGGTTATCATAATGCTTATATCAGGTATGGAGTAGAAAAGAACTATGACTTGGCATATGTTCTTTAACTGAACTTCACTTGTGCACATAAAATTATTTACTTAAATGATTTTTGCTGATTTTGCATAAATCATTATTTACTTAAATTTGCTATGGGTATTTTTGGGGTGATATCATCTTCACTGGAATTCTTTGGTAGGTTATCATAATGCTTATGTCAGGTATGGAGTAGAAAAGAACTATGACTTGGCATGGGCAACCAAACATCTTCCAGGTGTGTCTTGAAACAACTGGTAATGTCTGCTAATATGCTGTGTGCTGGATAGGAGTTGTGTACCTCCATTAACACAGCCGCACCAGGTTCATTGGGTCATAGGAGAATATTAGGTTAATTGCCATGAATCTTAATTTTTAAGTCTAGCTAATAAGCTGAGGTCAGAATCAAACCCGGTCCTTTGTGTCTAAGGTGAAGACCTTAACCGTTATGCTAAATCCACCTTCAGTGATTTGCAACTGATAGTATGTTGCTGCGTTTTCGCACATGCTGATATAATATCATAAGGTGATTCTTTCACATCCCCTTCCACAGTGTTCTGCTTTCCCACCTCCCCATCTCACTTGTCGACCTTCCAGACTTCTCCCCCCTTTTGCAAAATCCTGGATCCACCACTGCATTGCCTTCTTACAAACACATACTGGATGAGATCTGTCAGCTTCTTCATCAATTTAGCCAACCTGGTAACAATACTTGTCATAAATAACTTATAATCATTAATGAAATACTGACACCATTAACTTAGATCTTCTCAAAAATATCCAAGAGTATTTTCCAGATTTATGGAGTAGCACTGGCCCTCCATAGTCTCATTTATTTATTTATTGACATTTCTTAACCAGGTTAGTCCAACTGAGCCAGGGTCCCATTTTCAGTAGAGACCCGAGGAAAATGTACTATATACAGAGTATTTAACAAATTGAGCTACTGAGTCACTGCTGCCACTACTTTATCTGTCAATCTTAAGGAGTTACAAATCAGGTGTTAGCCCATCTAGCCCCAGGGACTTAACCTCATGCCATCTTGCCATCACAAAAATAGCTTCATGAATAATGATTAGGGTAAATAGGTCCCTCTCCTGTTCAAAAGAAATTGATAGCATCAGCAACAGATACAGTTATCTCATGGAGTAATTGCCCAGTACAATCAGTCGCCCATACAACAGTGCTAAATCTTATTAGAATAAAAAAAAACTGGGCCACTAGGTCCAGTAGAAATGGTCTCTACCTTTAACCTCGGAACTAATATTTCAAACAGTTAGTGCCTCATCCTTAGAGTGAGGGACTCCTATATTCTCTATATATTTTTTTTCAAGTTCTCTTGCCAAATTCCTTTTTTCATTAACTATGTGGATCTCACCTTCATCTCCTTCCACTTCTTCTATAACTGCCATCAAATCTTTATCTGTATGTTGAAAGCATTGTAACCAATATTGCCAAGGCTGAAAAAATATAATTGGCATGATTCCACTGTCTTCTTGAGTAGAACCACATCTGATGTCTAAATGGATCTGTGATGGTATCCTACCATTTAACCTGAGTGACAGCCATGTCAGAAAAATTAGGCTGGAATGTAATGCTTTATATTGCAGACTATGCATTTATCTGTTGGGGTGAGTAAGCTGGCTTAACACTTACTTGTCTCCCTTTCTAAAACCTCTTGTTTTAAATTACAATCATGTCACAATTAAAAGTAGCATACACCAAGTTGAATTGTGTATAAAAACAGATTTTTTTAGCACATAAGGAATAAATTATTAACTTAATTTTGAGTAGGCATTGATCAATAAAATGAACTTTCTGTATAGCATGAAAGTCAGAAAAAATTACTTACATTAATTGCTGGCAGTGGGGTAAGATATGCACTATATAAAGTAGTCAGTGTTCAGTCAAAAAAAAAATTAAGTCTGTAACTAAGAGTCTTTTGATCCTCGCTAGGCACTGTGAAATAGCTCTGCATTCTCTATCCACTATTTCTTTGGGAGATCCACAAAACTGATGATGATTTTGGGTACTTCACTGCTGGCTCCTCTTATAGGCTAAAGTCCAATTCATTTGCAGGGAGTCCTGGTTAAATGCCCCTGTCTGGGACACTCCACTTTCCCTCACTGAGAATGGATCTACCTTTTGGATTTATCAGTCTCAAAACTGCCAAGGTGCACTATTACAGTCTTTGGTTCCTTTTCCAGAGTGTATAGCTATAGACGTCCTTCTGCAGAGCCCTTTCAGTGTCTGTCTGAGACCAAATAAGCATCCAGTAGACTCTTACTTTTGTAGTTGCTTCAAAAACGTTTTTCACAGCCTGGAATGTCCTCAACTGTAGACCTCCTTGGATGCCTCTCCACTTATGTTCTCAATTCCAGCCCCCACCTAGGATCATAAGACTATTCTGAATATACTGTAAATTTTGTTATTAATTAATTATTAATTGTAATTAATTTCCATGTCTCTGAAAGAACAATCCCTATAGGGAGTATACTTTGCATACCAATATTCTCAATGAGTCCCAGTAACCTTTAACCCTGACATACCCTTCTGGCTTTAACTGCCTTCATTTCTATTTTGAGAGTCCAAGTTCTAGAAAGCAGAATGGCCACAAATGATGCTTTGAATAAACTTAACAATAATAATAACTTTCTCCACAGCCCATTTTGATTAACATTTTATGTTTATTATCTCCTAGACAGATTTCCTTTAGACAGGTATACTGAAGGAGTATGCTTTCTGATATAAGTTAAAACCACATCTTTCTCTCAACTGGATTAATTTACTCACTGACACTCTATAATAATAATGACAATTTTATTCTAAGTTTCTGTGTACAGAACACAGCAAAGAAAAGGCAAGGGGCCTCACAAAGAATAGCAAATAAGTCCCTTCATCCTGCCCTGAGTGACAGATCACCAAACCAGGACAGATAAAATAAATAGGGTCATGGTTTATATAGTAACCTTTGATAACATTCTACATATCAATATCAAGAATAAAAAAGCTACCACCAAAAAAGACTCAGAATCTGTGTCCGATAAAAACAAATGTCCAAAATACAAATACGAAGCAGACACAGACAGGGCTGTATTATCCAGTTCAAAGTCTTTACTTAGAGTGCACAAAACACAAGCGCATTCACTTCAGTAGCTTCTTCAGGTGTTATAAATTGCACAATAAAACACACACCCTTATATACACCTATAAAACCAATTAAGATCACATGACACACTCCTTTCAGTATCTTAAAATCATATTACACACATTTTAATGCAACACAAAATAAAACAACAATAAAACCATACTAGACTCATAAATACTACACTACCTCCAAAGAGGTCTAGATTTAAGTCTAGGTTTAAGGGTACAGATTCATTAAGGCCATGTCCTGAGTCCACTCTCATTCTAACAATCCATGTTGATTCTAAATCTTCAGTTCCATTACGTATATCACCTAATCTAACACTCTCTGCCACTTGAGCAATGGCTAGAAACTTAAATGCATGTATGGAATCGGTATTCATAACGTGCTTGGCAAGTGCATTAACCTTATCGCACTTATTAATATTATAAATATGCTCTCTAATATGCTCTCTGAATGTTCTATCAGTTTTCCCTATATAGAACATCTTACATACCACGCAATAGGCAAGGTAAACTATATGCTCCGTGTCACACGCGGCATGTACTCTAAAAGCATATGACTTTCTCTAATCAGGATGAACAAACTCTGAACTTGTGTCTATATATGCACAAAATTACAATGCCCACAAGGTCTCGTACCATAATTTCTATCACACATACGAATTTCCTTAGGATAGCATAGCCTTCTTTTTAAAGATTTGTTGTTTCTAAAAAGAATTTTTGGCTCATTCTCAATTAACTTGGCTATCTCTGCATCAGTAGTGAGAACTTTCCAAAACTTTTTAATAATGTCTATATACCATATACTTTATACAGTAATAGGAAGTTGAGAGTCCCCCTGAATTATATGAGTGATGTTGGCCAGTATATCATCACCTTTATAATGTTAACTTAAACTTGCTGCAGATGTTCATCATGTTACACTGCTGCAGTCATTACAATTGGGTTATCCTGCCGTCAGGCGGTCCCGCAGTCGGCCAGAGTTCCAAAGTCTTGGTCCGGCGTCAGTTGCTGTCACTTCTTCCCTGACGTCAGTGTGCCAGGGGTATATAAGATGCATCCAATGCCATTTTCTTCAGTCTTTCTTGCCGCGCGGTGCCCAAAGCAGAAGCAGTTCGCAAGTGCCGGTCGGCCGACTCCTGAGATTTTCGAAGTCGAATTTCAGATCCAAAGTCTTCAATAAAGCTAAGTTCCCCGTTGGGGAAACTTTTTTCTTGCCTCAGACTGATGTCAGAAAAAGTTAATAATTGTATTTCTTGTGGGAAGCAAATACTTCAAAAGGACTTCCACTCTTACTGTATTCCATACCTAGGCCCTGATCATGATGTCACTAGTTGTCGGTTTTGTGCTAGATTTAACAAACACACTATAAAAAGACGTTTTGATTTTGCTTTGCACTACTTTGGCCGAAGGTTCAATTATACCATGCCGTCAGATCAACCGATGACCTCAATACCGAAAAAACGCAAAGACAAGGATAAAGACAGGCATCCGAGGTCCAAAACCGACGACGAAACCTCTTCTAGGCCAGTCGCCGGTTCGCCAGTTCTCAGTGAGGCATTTTTGCAGCCCCTGACACCCGCTATCTCAGAGCCACAGGCCGCTTCCGACTCCCACGTGGAGACAGCTAGGCCTCTGGAAACTCAAGGTATTGGGCCTACGGAAACTAATCCCTCAGATGGGTCCGGAGCTGCTGTGCAGGCATCGGCTTCTGAGGGTGTTTTCAGACCTTCACAACTTACCATTAAAACAACAGCCAAGACAAAGGTACCATTAAAGACAAAGAAACAAGTACAGCATTCTCCTGGACAGTCCTCCATGCCTAAGAAACAGATGCTTAAAATGGCCGCAGACCTCATTACTCTTATCAGGGGTTCCCATCCCCCTCCTGAGAAAAGGCCTAGGCAGGATACAGACTATGATTCCTCTGATCAGGTTTCCATTTCCTCTGATTCCTCTTCAGACCAGGGATACTCTCTACCCCCCTATGAGGACTCTGATGCTGAAGAATCTATCCCTTCAGCCTCTCCTCCTGAGGAATATTCTTTTGGGGAAACTTTGCATACCATGAGGGAGCATTTCCACTGGAAAGTCAGGATTACTCAGAATCCAAGAAAAGGCTCAGGGATTTCCTTTTATTGCCTCAGCACAGGCCGCTGGCTATTCTGCCTGTGCTAGACATTGTGGATGATGTGTTCTCTGAATCCAGCTTATCTCCTGATTCTTTGCCCCCTGCTCCAGCCAAGCCAGACAGGTACTAGAGAGTCCCTGACTCTCACAAGTTTCTTTACAAAAACCCTTCTGCTGATCCAGAAACTATTTCCCAGGGCCCAAAAGGGGTTAAGGCTTCCATTTAAAAAAATCCAGTAGCCTCTGACAGCGATTCCAGAGCTTTGGATAGTTGGGGGAAGAAAGTATACACTTCTGCAACCTTAGCAGTAAGATCTTTAAATTGCCAGTTTCACATGCTTAAGTACCAACAATATTTAATGGCTCAGTTAAAACAGAAAATGCTTGCAAGCTCAGAAGCTCCTGATTGTAAAGAAATGCAGGATTTATTGCATGCAGTTGAACAGGTGGGAAAACATACTCTGTAATGTGGTTTTGATTCTTTAGAGGCCTCTTGTAGAGCCGCAGTTACAGGTTCTGTGATTTGAAGACATGCTTGGTTAAAAGAACAGAGTTTACCTGATCATGTTAAGGCAAATTATTGGATGCTCCTTTACAGCATGATACCTTGTTTGGTGTTAAGGCAGAAGAGGTGTTAAAGAAAATGGAGGATAAAGCTAAATCTATGCAAACAGTCACGGATTTCTTACAGGTACAGCCACCTCGGTTTAGCAGAAATTGGCCAACAAAGAATTGGTCCTTTCCAGTGTCAGACAGGCCACAGAGAGGCAGATACAGACACCCAAGAGGCAGATCTCAACCCCAAGGCTCAAACAGACAATGACGGTGGGGCACCTCAACCCCAAAAGGACATGAGGACAAGTCTCAACCTTACAGGAAACAGCCGCAATGACTTTCCCCTTCGTAAGCCAAGCACGTCCCTTTTTGAAGCCCCCTTAGGGGGAAAACTAGCACTTTTTTCTCAAAACTGGCAAACAATCACCCAAGACAAATGGGTTCTGAATATTGTGTCTCAGTGTTACAGGTTCCACTTTCATACTTTACCAAGGCTAAAAGGAATGCCAGACCTGCCACAAAATCAATGGGCAGAGGCACAAAAACAAATTTCAGCCCTCATGGACATGAGAGCTATTCAAAAAGTACCACAACAGGAACAAGGACAAGGATTTTTACTCAAGACTCTTCCTGGTCCCCAGAAAGGACAAGGCCTGGAGGCCCATACTAGACCTTTCAATTCTGAATACTTACCTGGATATTCCAAAATTCAAAATGTTGACATTACAGCAGCTTCTACCCATGCTGGGCAAGAAGGCTTGGCTTGTTACTCTGGACCTCAAAGAGGCATACCTACATGTCCCTATCAGACAAAATTGCAGAAGATACCTCAGATTCAAAGCTGGTACAATGCACTACCAATTCTCTCTACTGCCCTTTGGCTTAGCTACTGTGCCCAGGGTCTTCACAAAGTGCCTGGCACCAGTAATTGCATTTTGCAGACAAAAAGGAATTCAAATATATCCATACCTGGACGACTGCCTCATTCAAGCAGAGACAAAGGACATTCTTCTACAGCATCTGGCGTTTGTAAAAAGGTTGCTAATTTCTCTAGGGTACACAGTAAATGAAAAGAAGTCAAAATTAGTGCCCATGCAACAGATTATATTCTTGGGTGCCAGCTTAAATACAACGGTCCAGATGGCTTACCTCACGCCAGACAAACAAGTTCACCTAACTCAATATTTTCAATTACTGGCAAAAAAGTCCCATCTCCCTGCAAGAAAAATTCTGCAGGCCCTGGGATTCATGGCATCCTGCATTCTACTAATACCATATGCCAGACTGCATATGAGGAAATTGCAATGGTACCTAAAACGTGTTTGGACTCAACACTCTCACAGTTTAGAAGCAGTAATACCAATGATACCCTGCCTACAACAGGAGTTTCAATGGTGGGCACAGGCATGTCACCTAAACAAGGGTCAGCCTTTTACCCAACCCACAGCCAGGCAAACTCTAACAACAGATGCTTCGGATTACGCCTGGGGAGCACACATGGCAGGAAAATGCATTCAGGGCAAGTGGACCACAGACCAGATGCATCTTCACATCAATCAAAAAGAGATGTTGGCTGTTCAAAATGCCCTAACAGCTTTCAAGGACCTTCTGCATTCAGGACAATTATTACTAAAGACAGACAACACCACAGTAATGTGGTACATAAACAAGCAAGGGGCACTCATTCTTATCCCCTATGCAGGCAAGCCATGACCTTGTGGAACACAGCTCTAACGTATCAAGTTCACCTGCAAGCACAATTCCTGCCAGGAAAGAAAAATACTCTGGCAGACGATCTAAGCAGAAATATCATGGACCCTCACGAATGGAAATTGAATCCACAAATCTTCAGCATGGTAACGCAAAAATGGGGATGCCCAGACATAGATCTTTTTGCTTCCCCATTGAATTGCCAACAACAAAAATTCTGCACAAGGACTTATCACAAACAAGCATGGAAAGTGGATGCTCTCTTGTTCAGCTGGAAAAACCTAAAAGTTTATGCCTTCCCGCCATTGCCTCTCCTTTCAAAGGTACTCCTAAAAGCCAGACAAGAAAAACCACAGATTATCCTGATTGCTCCAGACTGGCCACGCCAGCACTGGTACCCCATCTTAAGGAACTTGGCTCAAGGACCACCATGGATTTTGCCTCAAATTCCACACCTTCTGACTCAACAAAACAATCAGATCCTGCACGGTCAGCTCAAAACCCTAAACCTAGCTGCATGGCAGATACATTAGCCAAACAGGCAACACCTCTCTCTAAAGCTGTTATGGATGTCATTTTGGAGGCCAGGAGGCCTAGCACCAGGAAAGCTTACTCAGAAAAATAGAAGAGATTCTGTGCCTAGAACCAGGCTCAAAACCTTGACCCTCTTGTTCCAAACATTCCTCAGATTTTGCAATACTTAACTGAGATACTGGACAAAGGCCTATCCTTCTCATCAATTAAGATCCACGCCTCTGCCATTTCAGCACATTACAGCATGGATCCTCCTTTATTCTCTCATCCCTTGCTAAAGCAGTACCTCAGACGGGCTAAAAACATAAGACTGCCCCAGAGAGCACCAACACCGACTTGGGACCTCAATTTCGTTTTGGAAAAACTGACCCTACCACCTTTTGAGCCAGCCAATACAGCCAATCTAAAATTTTTATCATGGAAAACAGCTCTGCTCTTGGCAGTAACGTCAGCACGAAGAGTCTCAGAGCTACAGGCATTAATGGCAGTCGAACCTTTTATAATTTTTCATTAGGACAGGGTTTCTTTAAGGACAAACCCTACCTTTATGCCAAAGGTGATATGTAGTGTGGCTCTTAACCAAACCATCCATTTGCCAACTTTTTATCCAAACCCCCAGAATAAAGGGGAGAAACTTTTGCATTCTTTGGACATACACAGGCAGCTATGCTTCTACTTGAACAAAACAAAAGCTTTCAGGAAAACTGAGCAACTGTTTGCAGCATATGCTGCAGGATCACAGGGCAAGGCTATCTCAAAGCAGAATATATCCAAATGGATAGGACACTGTATTCATTACTGCTACACACAGCATGGAAAATCAGTCCCAAATACCATTAGGCCACATTCCACCAGGGCAACAGCCACTTCAACAGCCTTTCTCAGAGGAGTACCTACCAAGGAAATTTTGGAGGCTGCAACTTGGAGTTCAGTGCACACCTTTACCAAGCATTACCACCTGCCTCTTTACTCTAAATCCAGAGCAGGATTTGCCACTGCAGTTCTGCAGGGCCTCATAGCCAATCCTAACTCTTTATAGACCAGCCACCCAACCTTAGCTTTGGGATTCTACCCAAGTGTAATGACTGCAGCAGTGTAACACGATGAAAATAGTACAGTTTTGTACCTACCATAAATGTAGATGTTCGAGTGTTCACACTGCTGCAGTCCAGGTTACCCTCCCTCCATCCCCTCTGAACTAGCTGGACTTGTCTATACCTTTCTATCCTGTACAACCTTTGTGGTGTATTTGCTTGTAACTGAAGGTATTATTTTTATTTTATATGTATATATTTTTATTAGAAATATGTATTGCCTACCTATTGGGGGCACCTGACATCTGGGGCAAGAAAAACTGAAGAAAATGGTGTCGGATGCATCTTATATACCCCTGGTGCACTGACATCAGGGAAGAAGCAACAGCAACCTACGCCAGACCAAGACTTTGGAACTCTGGCCGACTGCGGGACTGCCTGACGGCAGGATAAACCAAGTGTAATGACTGCAGCAGTGTGAACACTCGAACATCTACATTTATGGTAGGTACAAAACTGTACTTTAGTGTCCATGTTAAGTGACAACATAATGTAAACAAAATAACTAATGGATTCAAGTATCATGAAACAATTATACAGAGAAAGCAACACTTGTCCTTCAGTAAAGCATATTGCATGAGTCAATAAATTACACTTTGGTGGGACCAAAACCCTGCTAAGCTGACAATATTTTAAAGCCTTCATTATTTCAATTTCTGGACATGTGATATAACACTGCTGCTGCCGCCATATTCATAACACCTCATTTCCCACTTTTGTGCTGCGGTGGTGGTGCGGTAGCATTGTCGCATCATAGTAAGACGTTGTCCTGTTCGATTCTCAGCTAGAGCATCTTCTGTGTGGAGACATGCGTGAATGGGCATACCTTCATTGAAGGTTGTGCATCAGGGCCGGCAACTCCCCACGTAAAAATCTACTGCCAATCATTAGCGGACCGGAGTTCCGCTGTGGCGACCACTAACTGGGAAAAGCCGAAAGACATAACAACAACTTTTAAAATAACACCTCAGTTACCACTGTTGTAGCTGTACTTGTAATATAACACCTCACTTATCACAGTTGTAGCTGTACTTGTAATATAACACCTCAGTTTCCACTGTTGTAGCTGCACTTTTAATATAACACCTCAGTTAGCACTGTTGTAGCTGTACTTTAAAAATAACACCTCAATTACCAATGTTGTAGCTGCACTTTTAATATAATACCTCATTTACCAATGTTGTAGCTGTACTTTTAAAATAATAAAAAAAATAAAAATAAAATAAAAAATATAATTTTAATATAACACCTCAATTACCAATGTTGTAGCTGTACTTTTAATATGACACCTCAGTTACCAATGTTGTAGCTGGACTTTTCATGTAACACCTCAGGTACCACTGCTGTGTATCCTCCAAACACTCTGGCGAATGATCTCTATCAGGATAAGGTCACCATGCAGTCTCTGATTATCATAGTAGTCTATTCATCTATAATGCAGAAGTCAAAATAATACATCAGCAAAATCAGTATAGTCACATAATGACCCTTATGAAATGAGCATGCTAAGTAATGGATCAAGTCAATGAAACAGCCTTCAAGGTATTACTCATGTGCAGTCCTAAGAAACAGTCACTAAAGGCAAAATTTACAAATTTAACTGATATTGGGAAACTATGGTATCACTAGCAAGGCAGTACTAAGAGGTTCATGTGAGACTCTGAAGACTACATATATATATATATATATATATATATATATATATATATACATATATAGAGTACTACTTACTACATTAACATATGACTTTGTCAACATCAGTGCAACTATTCTCAAATTAAACATTGTCCTGTCTAATCTGTATTACAAACAAATATAAAATGTCATAGTCTGATTGTTAGTTGCCTGCTTGGTGTAAATCCACTTACTGGACTGAATATTCTGTAGCCTAAAAAACAGACACATCTTCATCCTGTAATGGTTTTGGTGTAGGTGACAGCACAGCAGATCGTCTAAGTTGCATTTTCTTTCTAAATAATGAAAAGGGTTCAGGATATTTTGTTTTTGTCTACAGCTTCCTGTTTTAGCCAGAGTATAATGACACCTGATGCAAGACTAAGGTGTCTGGTATAGGGCTATTAGGTTCATACTGTTTCATTTCCTTTAAGGGCTTGTGTGCCACCAAAAAATTTTACTCCCAAACAGGAACACGATTTTGAGATAGGCTGAATAAAGGACTCTAACAGTAAGACCTTTATGCCTGTAGAGATGCATTATGGGTGCAACGTATATGTGCTTCCTTCTTGTCTCCACACTGAAATCCTGTTCATAAAACAGTTAAGCTTCATTGCATGTGAGGACCTTACCAGGATGTCAAAGATAACTCACATGTTCTTTTATTTGTTGAATCATAGCAAACTGAACTATTATTTTATGAGGTTATTTGGGTACTAAAAAATTAACCCAGCTACTGGGGATGCACAAGCCAGTGCACTTCTTTGTGCCGGTCCCAAGCCCAGATAAATGGGGAGGGTTGCATCAGGAAGGGCATCCGGCGTAAAACCTCTGCCAAATTACTTATGCGGAGAACATTTCATATTTCCATACTGGATCAGTCGAGGCCTGGGTTAACAACGACCGCCACCAGTACTGTTAGCCAACAGGGTGCTGCTGGAAATTGGGCTACTGTTGGCCGAAGGAGAAGAGGAGGGGGAAGGCATGCCCAAAGGTAGGAAGAGAGGAGGAAGGTTAGAAGTGTAGTAGTGAGGGTAGGAACTTTGAATGTTGGCAGTATGACTGGTATAGGGAGAGAGCTATCTGATATGATGGCAAGAAGGAAGGTTGATATATTGTGCGTGCAAGAGACCAGATGGAAAGGAAGTAAGGCCAGGTGTATAGGAGGTGGGTTCAAATTGTTCTATCATGGTGTGGATGGCAGGAGAAATGGGGTAGGGGTTATTCTAAAGGAACAGTATGCCAAGAGTGTTTTGGAGGTGAAGAGAGTGTCTGATAAAGTGATGTTTATGAAGCTTGAAATTGATGGTGTAGTGATGAATGTTGTTAGTGCATATGCTCCACAAGTTGGGTGTACGATGGATGAGAAAGAAAAATTTTGGAGTGAGTTGGATGAAGTGGTGTTGAGTGTACTCAAGGGTGAGAGACTAGTGATTGGAGCAGACCTCAATGGGTAAGTTGGCGAAGTGAACAGAGGGGATGAGGAAGTGATGGGTAGGTATGGTGTTAAGGAGAGGAATGCAGAAGGTCAGATGATTGTGGATTTTGCGAAAATGATGGACATGGCTGTGGTGAATACGTATTTTAAGAAGGAGGAGGAGCATAGGGTGATTTACAAGAGTGGAGGAAGATGCACACAGGTGGATTATATCCTATGTAGGAGGGCCAGTCTGAAGGAGATTGGAGACTGTAAAGTGGTGACAGGGGAAAGTGTAGTTAAGCAGTATAGAATGGTGGTCTGTATGATGACGTTGGTGATCAAGAAGAGGAGGAGGAGGAGTGTGAAAGCAGTGCCAAGGATTAAATGGTGGGAGTTAAAAAAGGGTGATTGCGAGGTGGAGTTCAGGGAAGAGTTAAGACAGGCACTGGGAGGCAGTGAAGAGTTACAGAATAGCTGGGTAACTACAGCAGAGCTAGAAAGGGAGACTGCTAGAAAGGTGCTTGGTGTGACATCTGTACAGAGGAAGGAGGACAAGGAGACCTGGTGGTGGAATGAGGAAGTACAGGAGAGTATACAGAGGAAGAGGCTGGTGAAGAAGAAGTGGGATTGTCAAAGAGATGAAGAAAGTAGACATGAGTATAAGGAGATGAGACGCATGGCAAAGAGAGAGGTGATGGAGGCTAAGGATTAGGCATATGGAGAGTTATATGAGAGACTGGACACTAAAGAGGGAGAAAAGGACCTGTACCAATTGGCTAGACAGAGGGACAATGCTGGGAAAGATGTGCAGCAGGTAAGGGTGATAAAGGACAGTGAGGGAAATGTACTCACAAGTGAGGAGAGTGTGTTGAGTAGATGGAAAGAGTACTTTGAAGGGCTGATGAATGAAGAGAATGAGAGAGAGAAGGTTGGATGATGTGGGGAGAGTGAATCAGGAAGTGAAGCAGATTAGTAAGGAGAAAGTAAGAACAGCTATGAAGAGGGTGAAGAATGGAAAGGCTGTTGGCCCAGATGACATACCAGTGGTGCTTAGGAGAAATGGCAGTGGAATTTTTAACCACATTGTTTAATGAAATTTTGGAAAGTCAGAGGATGCCTGAGGAGTGGAGAAAAAGTGTTTTGGTACCTATCTTTAAGAATAAGGGTGATGTGCAGAGCTGCAGTAACTACAGAGGGATAAAACTGATCAGTCACAGCTTGAAGTTATGGGAAAGAGTAGTGGAAGCCAGGTTAAGAAGGGAGGTGATGATTAGTGATCAGCAGTATGGTTTCATGCCAGGAGAGAGCACTACAGATGCAATATTTGCTCTGAGAGTGTTGGAGAAATACAGAGAAGGTCAGAAGGAGTTGCATTGTGTCTTTTGTGGACTTAGACAAAGCATATGACAGGGTGCCTAGAGAGGAGTTGTGGTATTGTATGAGGAAGTCGGGAGTGGCAGAGAAGTATGTAAGAGTGGTACAGGATATGTACAAGGGCAGTGTGACACTGGTGAGGACTGCAGTGGGAGTGACAGATACGTTTAAGTTGGAGGTAGGATTACATCAAGGATCAGCTCTGAGCCCTTTCTTATTTGCAGTGGTGATGGACAAGTTGACAGATGAGATCAGATAGGAGGCCCCGTGGACTAAGATGTTTGCAGATGACATTGTGATATGTAGTGAGAGTATGGACCAGGTTCAGGAGACCCTGGAGAGGTGGAGACATGCTTTAGAGAGGAGAGGAATGAAGGTCAGCAGGGCTAAAACAGAATATATGTGTGTAAATGTGAGGGAGGGTAGAGGAATGGTGAGGATGCAGGGAGTAGAGTTGGTAAAGGTGGATGAGTTTAAGTACTTGGGATCAACAGTTCATAGTAATGGTGAGTGTGGAAGAAAGGTGAAGAAGAGAGTACAGGCAGGGTGGAATGGGTGGAGGAGAGTGTCAGGAGTGATTTGTGACAGATGGGTACCAGTAAGAGTGAAAGAGAAGGTCTACAAGAGGGTAGTGAGATCAGCTATGTTATATGGGTTGGAGACTGTGGCATTGACGAAAAGGCAGGAGTCAGAGCTGGATGTGGCAGAGTTAAAGATGTTAAGATTTGCACTGGGTGTGACTAGGATGGACAGGATTAGGAATCAGTATATTAGAGGGTCAGGTCAGGTTGGACAGTTTGGAGACAAAGCAAGAGAGGCAAGATTGCGTTGGTTTGACATGTGCTGAGGAGGGATGCTGGGTATATTGGGAAAAGGATTCTAGGGATGGAGCTGCCAGGTAAGAGGAAAAGAGGAAGGCCTAAGATAAGGTTTATTGATGTGGTGAGAGAGGACATGCAGGCGCTTGGTATGAAAGAGCATGATGCAGAGGACAGAAAGAAATGGAAACAGTTGATCCGCTGTGGCGACCCCTAATGGGAACAGCCGAAAGAAGATGATGATGATTTGGGTACTAAAAAATTACTACTTCTGAGTTTTGTGTGTTGATTGGAAACTATTTGGTTTCTTAGTTTTATATGAACACTGTATCAGGTCCTTCCAAGTTGTACAGTATCGTCTTTCCAAACCCATCCAGTTAACAAGTAAGACAGTATTAGTTCAGCTTCTTAGACACTAATATAAATCTTTATATCTTTCTGTCTTTGCCATCAGTCTTTTTCCCCAGTGATTTTATATTTCTTTTTAAGATAGAAACGTATGTTTTGGACTCTTAACATTCATTGCTTGAGCACATAGAGTGAGCCAAAGTGCTCCATTAAAACTTTGTGGACATACTCCATTGTCATCATTCAAACCAAAAACTCATCCAGGTTTGTATTCTTTGTAATAATCTCATCCAAATCTAATCTAATGTTAAATACTGAGAGGGATATTCAAGCAAGATTTTTTTTTCAACTGGTTTCTTTGACATGGTGACCTTTGCTATCATATTTAGGTTAGCTGTACCCTGATCAAACTAATAACTAAAAGGCAGCTCTCAGGATAACAACAAGACTCCTAATTTTTACAATCCCATGTGGCAACAGCCAAAAAGACAACAGCACCAAGTAAATAAAAACTAATTTATTAAAGAAAAAAGTTGAGCGCTTTCATTCTGACCATACAAACTTCATCAGTACAAATAAAACCATATTTAAAACTTTTTTCTTTAATAATAGCCTTTGTCCCTCTGACTGTCGCCAAACGGACTTGTAAGAATTAGTACCCTGATCAGTCCGAACACAATTCTGTGACTTTTTAATGCTTAAACAATCAGTTTAACAGGGTAACATAGTAACAGGTAGGTAATATAGGACAGTTTGATATTTCATGGCTTAGTAAAAGTACTAACAGCAAGTTAAGTTTCCCTTTTCTAATATTAGCTGAGCACATTCTTCCTATATCTGTTCAGCAGTCATCATCGTTTGGAGTTCCCAGATGTCCCTATTTTCAAGAAGGGGGAAAGGAGAGTATGTTCCTACTGCACAGCATCCCTGGCCAGGGATATTTGTCCAATAGTTGAGCCTCTTATTCAGGCAAAGTAGTGCTGATTCTGAACTGGCAGTGGGACAGTGGATCAATTCGTTGTCCTAGTATAGATACTGGATGGGCCATGGGAGTTTGACAGTACTATGTACATGTGCTTTGTGTATTTGAGAAGGCATATTTTTGTGTAACAGTATATCTTGTAGGAAGTGCACCAACAATGGGGAGTCTTAGGGCTTTTTCAGTTCATTCTGTCCTGTATCTGAAGAGTGGCAGCTGCATCTGTATTTTCAGCATGAAGTGAAATACATTTATGGTGTGCATAAGACTTGTTAAAAGAGGTACCTCATTTCCTTTTATAATTGTAATTTTCCTGGACAGAATATCAAGGAACAGTCAATGTCTGGACTCATCCAATTTCATCTTTGTTGTTTGCAGATGATCGTGTCCTCTTAGCATAAAATAACTGTGATCTCTGAAAAGGACTTAGGTGGTTTGTTGTTTAGTGTAAAATGGTTGGGAAGAAAATTCACACCTATAAAAGAGTTGACTACTCTCTCCAGCTGAAGGATGAGGAAGCTGGCTAAGGTGGAAGAGATTAAGTATAATGGGGTCTTACACAGGAGTGAAGGCAGTGGGAATTGGGAGACTCACCAGCAGATTGTAGCAGCACTCATAACACTGCAGGTATCATACATAACGGAGAGAAGTGAGACTTCTATGTTTACCTGTCAGTCAGAGTCCCCACTCTCACACATGGGCATGAGCTTTGGGCAGTGACCATGTGAATGAGACTGTGAATTCAGGCAGCAGAAATGAGTGCCTTCTCATGGGGTCATAGTTAGTTACAGAATAAGGAGCTCAGTAATCCAGGATGGCCTTTGATTACAGCCACTGCTCTTCCATTCTAGGATGAGTCGGTGTAAGTGCATTGGGCATCTTGTGAGGATGCATTTTGGGTACCTCCCACATGAAGTGTACTAGGCACAGCCCACTGAAAGGAGGTCTCACGGCAGACTCAGGACACACTGGTGGGACTGTATCACTCAGTCTCCATATTAACATATGGGGATCCCACAGGATGAACACAAGATGAATTGGAGGCTATTGTTGAGAACAGGGAAGTATTTTATCTAAAACAAAATAGTAAATCCACGACAGTCAGCACAGGAACACCAGGTAGATCCAACAAGAAATTTATTAAAGCGCTTTTCGGCTCACAATACGGCAGCCTTCCTCAGAATAAAAAACTTGATACAGCACTTTCCTTTTATACAGAAAAAGGCGCAAAACATGAAACAATCATTCAATTAATTAATTAAGGTAAATATTTGACTAAAACTACACAATCAACATTTTCTTAAAGATATATGTATAAAACTAAAAATAAAATAAAATAAAATAAATATGTATATACTACTAACATTGATGCACAATAGCCTGGAACTAATTACTACAAATAAAATCTGTCAACAACTTCAGCCCATGTTATTAGACACTACTGAAACCCATGCTTACTATATACATATGTGTATATGTACAAACACCTATCTATTTTTTATTATTTATTTTATTATTATTTTTTATTTTTTATTTTTATTTGTATTTTTTATTATTAATTCTCAATTTGCAAAAAAATTATAGTATATTTATCAAATTAGTTTTTTATTCACATGATATGAAAAAGTTCATGAAAGTAATTTTTAATTTTATCTCACTTTAAACTATCTCACTAAGCTCTTCAATTTCAATAACACTCCTATTGATGAAGCTTTATCTACCCTGGTCAGGTGGCTTCCATCTTGTCCCTAAACAGGTTAACTGGTATGGAAAATGACAATGACAGCGACAGTCCTAACAATGATAAATTATGTAATTATGCCTCTATACTTGCAGGGTATAAAAGTTCATTTCAATTAAGTGAACATCTGCAAGAGAATAAACAACTAACTTGAGATATTTTAAATGATTCTTGACATAGCTTTGACATATCACTTCCTCAATACCAGCCAAAAATCTAAACCACAACTGACTCATTCAGACTTAACATGTTTGCTCAAAATGTAAGCAAAATACCTTCCATTAATTTCAAAGACAGCTCCTTTTCTGTCTCTGCCTTTATTTAAAGTGCTTTGCATAGAAATGGATAGCATACTGTATCAGTGACTATGCTTCAAAAAAATCCACATAAACAAACACAGACACACACACACACACACACACACACACACACACACACACACACACACACACACACACACACACACACACACACACACACACACACACACACACACACACACACACACACACATATACACACACACACATATACACACACACACAGACACACACACACACACACACACACACACACACACACACACACACACACACACACACACACACACACACACACACACACACACACACACACACACACACACACACACTCATACGCGCACACTGGATAGTACCTGAATAATTTAAAAATTTTAGAGCTTTAACTTAGAAGTTCAAGATAAACTCTTAACTATTTCTGCAGTAGGTACCACTAATCATATACAGATACATACACACAAGCATATATGTGCACACACACACACACACACACACACACACACACACGCATCTGCGTGTGCGCACACACACACACACACACACACACACCCTACATGCATGCACAAATACATGCACAAATGCACACCATATGCACACACATACACGCAAACATATACAGAATTAAGAACGTGTATTAATTTAATAAAAACTGATTTTCTGTGATGAGACCTATATGAATTATAAAAACATTAAACTATCAATTACATGGAAACTGAACTCTTGAGCACTACAGCACCATCTCAAAATTCACATTTACTGTACAGCTTTCTTCCCTGCATTAAGGTAACTATACCACTATAATTACACGGATACTGGTTTCTGAGAACACTGACTGTGTTCCCCCATGTGCACTCGTAACTCTGATCTGCTTGTTTGTCACTAATGACACATTGTTTGTCACTGGACTTTGGTGTGGATGTGATGGTAGAAGAGCACTGATACGGTGCTGTACTGTTTGTGAGATTGTGGCAAAACAAGTTTTCTTTAAGTTTTATATTGGGATGAAGAATAGAGACTGTTGACAATGTGTGTGTTGTAAATGGAAAAATGTTGAAGGGCAATGCACATTTACCTACTTTTGATTGTTTAATGCTTGAGGAACACTATAACCATTGACAAAACAATATTTTTACTTATGTAATTTCCTTTCTTTTTGACTACTGTGTTTCTAGACTCCTATATTGCATTTCACATGCTGCATATTGTATGCAGTCTTAGACTGGTTACAAAGTTATGTGCCATTTTACTTTTATTACTGAAATGTGATGCTGCTATACAGTGAGTGCTCCAGGTGCACATCATTATCTTAAAGGTTAACTGTAAATCAATGGTTACCAACAGTATTTTTAACTGTGAATCAGGTGGTACCACAATATCCAATGCAAGTAATTAGAAAACAAGCAATATACCATCTCCCACTGGTATAGAAAACAAGCAATATACCATCTCCCACTGGTAATACAAGGTCTATGGTAATGCATGAAGCAAGGGTATAGCCACATTTTTTTCAAACAGCACTCTAAAGTATCACGTTGCTGCCCCCATTAATGATGCCCTACCGATGAGCAATCATTCATGCCGCCACACTTCCAAATGATGACCCACCTCCAAGACAGATTTTAGTCATTCAATGCAAAATCAATTAACCTGTGATTGTAAACTTGCTAACAACACAATGTTCTCATGCAGCCTCCTTTTGGGGTGTTATAACATAACTCCATTCAAGAAAGTGTTGCATTGTAAGAAATGTATTGCAAGTCAAGCAGTCAAGCAGGTCCACACACACATACTAAGCAGGCATTTTGTTGAGCCTTACAATGATAAGACTCCCAAAGAGGTCAACTCACACCAAAGTTCACATATATATGCACATCCACAGCCTTACTGATTGCATACAGTATGGGTCATGAGATCATAGTTCAATTAGCATCCCAGGTATTAAACATTGGAGTTTATTTGAATGGAAAAAATAATTGAAACTTAGAAAATAATTATTAAACTAGATTTGGATAATACAATAAAGTATGTGACTGGCATTTAGATCTGAAACAGATCTAAAAGAGTAAATAAAACTTGTTTACTAAAGAAATTTATGACAGCAGAAGACTAAAGGACATTATTTGAAAATCAAGGATGCTATACTGGCAACAACATGAAAAGATGATTTGGGTAAGAATGAAATTGTAAAATACCTCTTCAATCCCTTCTCCTTGTTTTTTTCCCCCATTGGTAAAAATAAAGGATTTTGTTTATCCTGGGAAGACCAGGATTTTTTTTTTTTGATGAGGAGACAAAGGTCACATTAAAGTAGATTATATAAAAATGGACATTTTGCTGAAAATCACATTGAAATTTGTGAGGATTCTGGTCATGTATTTAATATTTGCAGTGACAAAAAAGTGAAATGGGAAGGAAAAGACAGATCATTAGATTAATAACATGTAACAAGTAATATGTGTGTACATAATGAAAAGGTGTTATGTGTATATGGGGGATAATACCCAAAAAAACACTGGAAAGGAGCCAAAGAAGAAGCAGATGAAATAGCTGCATAGAAAGGAAAGTGTTGGAAAAAACAAAGAGAAGTAGTAAAAGTGTACGGGAAAATGGCTTCCTGTGAGCAACAGAAATATTAGCCGGGAAAACAGGAATAGATTTTCAATTGTATAAAAAGGAAAAGAAACAATAAAAGAAATGGGTTGTTATAATTGAGTCTAAAAACAAGGATAACATTATTTCAGAGGTATAAATAACAGGTTTTGGGGGTAATAAGAAAAAAGGACAAATGGGAAGGTAAAGCTTAAGAAAGTGAAAAGGGGTCAATTAACATAAATAGTTTAGTGGCAAGTGAGAGAATGTTTTATGCAGATAATAACAATGGGACAGCCTGATATTTTTATATTGTTGAGTTATTTGTTGCATAAATCATGCAACATTAATTATCACTGTAGATAAAGTAATAATACTGAACACTGGAAGGGGAAAATTAAATATAACTACACAGACTGAATAAAAAGCTAAATTCACACGAATATACATTTATATACCACAACTGAAAGGGCATAAAATGCATTAATGGAGAAACAAATAACCTTTTTTGATTTAAAAACAAATTCTCTATATGAAATAGTTACTCTCAGACCATGAAAAAAAAAAAAGGGTCTACTATGTATCTATATATATATATATATATATATATATATATATATATATATATGAGTCTACTATGTATGTTTGGCCGAATTTACAGGTCGAAATTCACTTTGGGCAGCTCATTTCACTGAAAGCTCATTTGGTCGAAAGTCATTTCGTCAAAAGTTATATATGGCCCCTGCCACACTGTACTGCAACCCTAGTGTGAGAATACAAAGTAAGGGGGGTGTGAGGGGGGCACATCTCCCCACATTGGGGTGTGTGGGGGGCATAGCCCCCCCAACATAGTTTACATATGAATTGTATTATAGTAAGAGCTTTACACTGACATTATCAATATCCATATCCATGGTTTCAAACATTTAAAATAGGTGAGGGACTATGCCCCCCCACACCCCCCAATGTAAGTAGTGAATGACAAAGTAAAGGGCTTAAAGAGTCAACTATACTTATAGTCATAATAATTCACAGAGTCTTCACAAAGACATCTACAGTGAGTAAAAAAATGACTGGTCCAATATGTTCTCTCCAATCCCATGTGAACAGTATGTGATTTTGAGTTACGTAAGTGTGATATGTTTGATTATTGCCCTCCCCATCTAGTAACTAAAGAAATTAGGTCACTAATCAATTACTCCTCCCTCAGGCAGCATAAAAGAGGTGTGGGAAGGGATTAATATTTGTGGCAGCAGCTTTGAATAGCACACAAAGAGGTGTCATTACAGGTCCAAGTAAGTGCCTAGGAAGTGTTATATTGTTTTAAATCATTGTTTGTCTGAATGGCATGAATTAGCACTGAACAGCATTCCTATACTGGGAGAGATTAATCGCATTGCTTCAACGAAGATAGAAATCTAAGATTAATTTTTTTACAGTTTGTGTTGTAACAGTGATTATCTCCCCTCCTCACTGACTACATGTATACTGTAGTGTAAGCTTGATGATCCCTGGCAGGAAGCTTTGGTGCTACAAACACGTCTCAATGTTATGCTTAGCATGGAGTTTCCCACACCTCAAACAGGCATACCTACTCCTGAAATGAGAACCTTAAGCAGTTAAATTGCCAAGCCAGCATTCTGTCAAAAAATCCATTTAATAAAAACTATGACTTAATAAAATAACTAAAATAAAAGCATGACAGTTATGCCAAATCTTTTTTATGTAAATTTTAGCACACCCAATTGCACAAAATAAATAATTAAGAAAACGTGTATGCCATGGGTTAGATGATATAGCCTGCCCTGGACCAGTGTAATAAGTCCTACTACATGTTAACCATAAAAGTGAAGCACTGTAATGCACCCACTGCATAGGTTGCGTACACACACACACACACACACACACACACACACACACACACACACACGTGCACATGCGCGCACACGTGCACACACACACACACACACACACACACACACACACACACACACACACACACACACACACACACACAACTTACTAATCAACAAGTAGTAAATTTACTAGGGTCCATCTTATTGATTTATACTTGCCAGTTTAGTAATCCCTGCATGATAAGTTAAAATCACTGAGTTGAGTCCTCACTGATTTGGATATTTTGATACATAGAAAAACCTATCAGTGTCATTTGTATGGTGCCAGTACTATGATATCCTCTCATAAATCAGCTCCTTCTATGATATCAACAGCATGTAAATAGGAAAAATGAATCAAATCATGCATTTAACCGATAGTCAGGTATATGAGCTGAAGTTTATTGGGATGTAATTGGAAAAAGTTAACCATAATTAACAGCAGTGACTTTGTAAACAAGATATAACCAACATCTCAGTGACACTTACAGCAGTGAATGTGTTATGGTTCATACTAGCAGTTATGGATTCATTTAGGTACATTAATGTATGTCTGGGGAAATGATAGATCATAGTTATAATGATAGGGAGCAGACCTTCTTGTTTTTCATAAAGGAGAATCTGGGCAGTGGGATTCTGCAAACAGTTAAACTGACAATTTTAATTGTGTTATTATTACATGCAGAAATGAATCCTGTGCTGAAATATTTGTTGTGTATGGTCTAGATATATACTGAGTTGAAATGGTTTACCTATCTAAAAGAAAATAACCAAACACCAGCAGCCTAACAAACTCTGAACTTTAATAATAAAACAAAAACTTGGAGATAAAAGCAGTCATGGTTTAGCGCTTTCATTTAATATAAAAGACATCATCAGAACCATGAAACAGGAAGTAAAAATAATTGTTAAAGGAAATTCATAAACACCCCCCCCCCAAAAAAAAAAACATCAAGTGACAGAAACCACTAAAACTCAGGAAAAATTTTAAGAGACAGTAAATACATAATGAATAACACTGTTTACAACTTGGAAGCTCTCATTTTAAGCTTACTGATAATAGAAATCCCATCATTAATCCCTGGCAAATGTGTGGCATCTAATCTAAGTTGCCATAACATTTCACAGTGCAATAATTTGTTCTTCCAGTCCTCTGTATAGGCAGCTGATTGTACTTTTTCCAAAATAAAAAAAAACTGAATCTTTTAAAACCTAGACAGGATAGGGAATACCTGGCAAGGATAGTCTTGCTTTCAGCCTTTGCATACTATAAACATGCTGATAAATTCTTTTGTTGAAGGTATTTTAGAATAGCAATAAAACTTGCCCCATTTCACATGTTTCATGATGATGTCCATGAAGGTACCCATATAACTGTTCTCAATGTAGCAGCAGTGAGCACATCTTCATCATTTCAGAGTCAATGGAAGTCTAGAAACAGGGTCAAGACAAGGTCTCTCCAATACATTTTTGATATTAGGCTTCCTTTTATATGTAAATGTGGGCTGGCTATTAACCAACTGCTGGGTCTCTTCATCACAGGAAAGAACATGCCAGTTCTTGCAAATAATTTGCTCAATATTTTTAACATTCAGGCAATATTGAAGAATCATTGCTTTTGATCAGTGAATTTATTAATGTCCTTCTGGTTAAACCCTGTAGAACTCACCAAGCCACCATGTATAATAGCTGCATACCTTTCCATTGTCCCTTCTCATACCTCTGCTTGAACACTGTCCAAACGTGAGATCAGGTATCCTCAGTCTAAAAACATGTTCTTAAGGACTGAGAATTCATCTAGACAAGTGTCATCATTAGAAGTCAGCCTTGAGACTCTGATGAATTGACTTTGCACAATTCCTTTCTTCTGGTGGAAAGGATGGCAACTAGTAAAGGATACAAATGAAATACAATAGGTAGGCCTCCTATATACCTGGGTTTCTAAACAACTATAACTTGTCCTTTGGATATCAGTATCCAAAAAAGTTAATCCGCTGTATATCCAAGTGGCAAGTAAACTTCAAAAATTTAGTACTACACTCCATCACCTTCACTAATGCCAAAAAATCATTGGTGGCACCCTTCTACATAAATAATAGGCCATCCAAATCTCTGAAGTAAGTCAGCCAACCACTAAGTAATGGCACCTTAAACAGAGTGTCAAGTTTCCACTTGAGGACAATGGTATATGCACAAATGGGGGCACATGCAATCCCCATTGCTAGTCCTCTAAGCTGTTTGTAATATTCACCACCAAAAAAATATGAAGTTGTTATTTAACACAATGTGCATGGAATCCTGCACAAGTACTTGATCTTGCTATGAAAGGCCCCCAACTCTCTGACAATTCCTCCAAACTATTCCAACCTCTCGTCATGGGGGATAATTGAAAATAAGCTTTGTACATAACAGGTAGCAAATAAAGAAATACTATCAACATTGATGTGATATATTTTATTCAGCAGGTCCAAGGAATCCCTAATAACCTATAGGGATGAGTGAAACATGTTCTTCAGTTTCTGATCTATAAACCTCACCAGCGGATCTGTAATAGAGCCTCCTGTGGCCACAATGGGCCATAAAGGAGGGTCCTCAACATTTGAATGCACATTTGGGATTATAAAAAATTTAGGAACCACTGGTTTGTCCACAGAAAGAAACTCTTACAATTCATGTGTAATGTTGTTGAATAACAGCAATTCATCAAGAGCAATCTTGATATTTCTATGCGCAATAAATATTTCATTAAGGGAGACCACACTATAAGTTTGGGAGCCTCCTAGTAGATTGTACATATCCAGGTATCCCATAATCTCCAGGCCACCAACTTTGTCAAGCTTCGTACATCTTATTTCTCTATTTGTAGTGATGGCTTTTAGGTTCTCCCTGTCCGATGAAGAAAGATTATAGAATTTTTTATTACACTCAGAACTGAGAAGCTCTCGAATCTCTTTCTCAGAAATCTTTTCAAATATGTTGATAGTGGAGTGTAAGGGGGGGGGGGTTGGCAAAACTTTTCCTTTTGAAGGGATTAGCCAAAGTTTGTAATACACCCTTGTCACCAAGCAACACCTGAAAATTCAAACTCTGAGTGAAGAGCTTCTGATCCAATAAAGTGTGCCCCAGATTTACTCTACTGGAAGGGATTACATTGAATCCCTTCAAAAACAGTGACTGGTGCACTTGCCCAATGGGAAAGTCAGTGTAGTTATAGATACTAAAACCAAAAGGAGAAGTTATTTTTACAGTACCTTAATTATTGTTCTGATCCTCCACTCCACTGTGCTACTCCACTGTGTTTATCACTTCTGGTGGTGAAAGCTAACCCTCTGATTGTTCCTTTTCCTCACTTGTTTCCACCCCATCTGCTAAACTGGGGTTGGTGCAGATGGTAATTACGTTTTAGCAAGCCTCTCCAAACTCCAAGGGGGGTGTCCACTAAAGGGACCTCCCCATCATGAATTTCTTCATGAAGCTAGTGGTTTCCATCAAAAATGCTTTGAGTGGTGGCATGTGCATTAGTACCTGTGTCAGGAGGGTTGTGGTATACTGTCTTTTTCTGGTAATGCTCCAACTCTGTGTCTTTCCTTTGTTTCACCTATACTACCTTCTGGTCCACAGAATGAAACATTTCGTTGAAGTGAACTTTATGCTTATAAAAATCCAAATCGCTATTAATGGAGTTGTTTGTTTTATTTCCTGTTTCATGGTTCTGATAATGTCTTTTATATAAGATGAAGGTGCTAAACTGTGACTGTTTTTATCTCCAAGTTTTTGTTTTGTTATTAACGTTCTGAGTTTGTTAGGCTGCTGTTGTTTGGTTCCTTTGTTTTGTAGTGTTTATATCACTACTGGGTTTCCTGCTTATTTTTGGTTTACCTATCTATATGTAATGGATTATGATTGTCAAATGTACTATTGTACTTACTACAATTTTACTGTGAAAGAATAAATCTTTGATTGCAGCTTCAGTGTGCTATTTTTATTGTTATACCTAAGTCTGTATGATTTGAGAACTGAGCATTTGTCTTTTGGACCCTTTTCTTTTTCTTTTTTTTTTCTCCATGGCATTTGCAAACTTCCGACAGGGGTATGGGTATGCATAACATTATATTGTTTCCTATCAGCAATGTGTGGTTTGTGTGATGACATCTACAATGTACAGTGTCTGTCATTTTGCAAAAGGTTGGGGCACATTTGTCTCAACACCATGGTGACCATTATGACTGGAGTTCTTTGTACTACTGCGGGCTGTTAAACAAAAATGACTAGGTGTTATTGACCATTTAGTAAAAGGAACAGCTTGCCCTTTTATTGCCACTTGACCTGTGTTCTTATATTTGATAAATGCTTTGTATTTGAAGGAGAAGAGGTTTAGGAAAGATTTTAATAGCTTTGTAGTCAACAGAGTAGTGTCCAGTGCAGGTCAGTTTGTAGAAAACTGGATCAGTTTGGTCTTAAGACTGATGTATAGTTTTGGGGAACTTTATACTGTGCAGACTACTGATTGTGATTTTAATTGATTGGATGTTATAACAACAGCATTTCTTGTACATTGATTTCTTACTCTGACTTTGTACTTCAAATCAAATCAACAAATAATTGTATAATTCATACAGCAGTTCATGTAAAGCGTAGCCTTTTTACAATACTACCTATTTTAATTTGTTTTAATAGTCCACAGGATAAGCCCAGAGGTTCCCCTTCCTGTGCCCATTTTGACTCTTTCATTCCTTCTTTTGGGGTAGCTCATTTGTTCCCTACTGTAGGTGAGAGCAAGTCTGTAGATCCTGCACATTGTTCCATCCTCCTCCCATGGCAGCCTTGTGAGTTTCACTATAACTGCTTCTGAAGGTATGTGCACATTTCCACATGTGAACAATCTCTTGATCAAGTAATGCACCATTTGCAGTGTGAACACACTGGTTCTTCATGTGAGGTGATACAGCTCCTTTCCTGCAGATGTAACTGATGGAGTGAACTAAGCTGCCTCCCACCTTCCAAGGATGGGTAAGCTTGCATTAACCATTTATTCTCATCCTCTTCAACCTGGCTCTTTCTTACTCTTTTTCCAAACTGGTTATTTGTATTGTGTTAGAATCATTGTAGCTGTGATGTTGCCTCATTTAATTCATCCCCATGCTTAGTGATTTTTAGCTATCAAGCAGATGATCAGGTTCTGTGCGATAATATACTTCACACACACATCACAGGTCAACAATTATTTATTGTCGCTAACGTATGTAATAACAGATGCTTTCCAAAAGGTTTCATGGGGTCATTACTTATATTTTATTGTGTGATGTGAGTTCCCTTGATAAGAGTGAGGATGGGGACACAAAGTAGGTCGCATTGTGCAGCGGTATGTGTATGACCCTACTTCTGAGTTTGTGCTTTACATATCTGCTGTACATAAACCAATGTAAGTATTAAAACAGATACTTTGTTAGTTATAAACCAGGAGTTGACGAATAATTTTACATCTACTTTTTTTTTAATTTTTTGGTCCCACTTGAGACATTGTTAATCCGACACAGCCCCCAGTGCTGCAAATGCACACCAGGTCTACCAACTTGATTCTGACCTTCCCCAGACTTACTCTGATATTACTAGGCAATTTGTGTATCCTAAGAGCATCCTGTGAGCATGGCCATCTCCCTCTGTTTCCTTCATTGGGGGATTGTTATATGTCTTGCCCATTCCCTGTCCCTTCTCTCAAGATCATCAATCTCTTTTTGAGGGTATCAACACTCAATGAACAGTACCTCCCCTAAGCGAGCATCACTGAGGAATGTCCTCCCAGCCAGGAAGGGCACACCCATCCTTCCCTGCCATTCTGTCAGTCACCTGAGCTGCTAACTGAACCTGAATCAACTGAGTTATAGGTAGGGCTTTATCCCTCTCTACCACCATAGCAGCCTACATGCTTATTTGTTATACTGTTTTGATTTAGAGAACATGGTAAATATGTGACGACATACAAAATGATTGTGAATTAAACCAAAGAACCGCTATTATGGTCACATTACTAGAGAGCAATGTTCCTAACAGACAATCATATTGTTTGCTCTTTTCTTGACGAGATAGCCATATTGTGAAGGCATTTTCAGAGTGGTTAAACTCGCATTAGTTGGGAAAGCACAGACTATAATTAGTTGCTTCCTCAATGAACTATATGAGAGAATATATTGACAGACGTATACAGACCATAAATTTATATAAAATGTTGTACTTTACATTATTCATGCATCATTTAGATTAGAGAGTCATGAAGTATAAAGAAGTATTTATTTTTTTCTGGCTTTTATGTAACTTTTTCTCTAATATCCAATGTCTCAAGTTTATTTGTACATATAGCATATTTAATACTGTTTAATTTCTATTCTGAGTAACTATTTAGAATTTTAAATGTTAAAATGATCAGGGAAATACAAATAGTTTTATGTACAATATATTTAAAGTTGATTAATATTCTAATCTTGCTAGTTACTTAGAAATTTATTTTGCAAAAGGATGGTTAAGGTAAAGGGAAATAAAATGAGAGCCGCTGATAAACCAAGATAGTGGTTTACAGAAATTACTGATATAAGTTACCTGGAGCTTGATTTTTAATTTGAAAAATATTTGAATCTTAATGTTGTTAATAATTTTAGATGTAACTTGAGTTGATGATTATTCATTTCATAATTTGCGCTAACGTATTACTATAGATGAAAACAGAAGCATTTTCTTCAGCTTAAATCTTATTGCAATCAAATTGCCAATTTATTATAGCCATGCTTAGTGGGTGTCCACTACACTAAAGGTTTTCCCTTACAGCTTTCTCTCTACTCTTATCTTTCCTCATTTCTAAATTTTTGGTTCCATGAGAATTTCTTAAAAATAAAACAGGTAAGAAAAAGAACAATAAGTCTGAAGGAAAAAGATGGAAAAAGGAGGGAAGGAAAACAAGTGAAGAAAGTATTTTATCCCGTATTTGATATTGGTCTTGCATTAATACATTTTTATATGAATGTAGACAAATAGTTAAAGTTTATTTAGGTGTTTGTCTACAAACACTGGTACAAACAAGAATTATAAAACAAAAGAGAAAATACAAATAAAATAATTGTAAATAAACATATAATAATACCAGGATACAAAAGGATACCATCAGTAATAAAAAATGGCAGATTGAAACTTTAGCCTAATGACATGATTGGAACTTTAGTAACATGAGATAAAATGAATCAGCAATTAAACTAGGATTTTATAATAAGATACAAGAAATCAAAAAGAGGAATTTTAATTCCCTATTTAAACATTCTTTGTGAGATAATAGAATTGGAAGTAGACTCAGAGACATATTCACATATTTTATGTTTAAGGGACTATAAAGCATTATACTCTCAGATATGGTAAATACAATATGGACACCAGAAGGAATACTAATACATATTACATACAATTATTTTAATGTTAGATTTCTGAAATTCTATTTTCCTTTATATATTTTATATTTACTTACCTATTTAATTATTTATTCTTTTGTATGATATTTGTATCACATTTAATACTTAGTAAAAATCTTATTGGAGTAAAGAACCTAAAGTTTTTATTTAGAAATATGTACATAGCTTCATTCTTTTCACAAAAACATGTAAAAGTAGTATATGTCTAGTTAATTACAGCAATAAGGGAATATTTAATAGGGTTAAGATTTGATTTAGGACATTTTTGTTGGGATATTATGAAATGACCAATCATTGTCTCTTGAAAAGAGAAATAGATTAGTTGAGCTAGTTCCTAACTTAGCTAATTCCAGGTTAAGCATTTATTTTATAATTGTATGTAGAGTTAATTAGCATATACATTTATATTTAGTTGTTCCCATTTGTTGCTTTTCCAAACTTTTTTGTTTCATGTGTAGGAAATTGTTATATTTTATTCCACTTTAAGCAATACATTGGATTGTCATTCTAACTGTATTTTTACTTTATTCTGAGGGATTTTCTTTTCTTGGCATTAATAGTTTAATAACACAAATAGGGAGAGGTTTCATAAATTTCAAAATTAAAATAATTCATATGCAGTATGTTTGCAATAGACTTATATTCTGGGGGAAGTCATCATTAGGCTTAACACAAGCGATATGAAGTAAAAGCTTATTCATCATACACGGAAAAAAGAAGACAGATAGCATTATTATGGAAAAAGAATAGTAATGCCAAAAATGTGGCACTCTATCCCTGATGGGAAAGGTATGTTCACTATAGCAGTTTTAAATATCAGAACATTTATTTATTTGCCTTTGTTTTACAAGAAAGTCCAACTAGGCATGACTGCTGTTAAATGGAGGCCAGAGAAGAAAAATGTATATAGAAGAAATGATAAATAGTTCAGAAGTGAGAAATCCATTACAACAAGTGTCTATAATATCAAACAGATATGCATACATATGTTGGAACAATATAAACCATAAGAGAGGCATGCATATTTTTGATATTTGAGTAATAAAATAAGTGTAATCTTATAAACACTGATGCTTATAATAAGTAATCAAAGTGAATTCAACCATGACATACATCTACATAAGCTTATACAGGTATGTGCAAAAAAGAAATACACAAGAACTAGTATGGGAATGACAACAGTGACAAAGTTAAATACACATTATGCATTTATTTACATACATTTGTTGACCTCTGATGTCCAACTGTGAAGATACCATGTTCAGTAGAGTTTTGGGAATAAAATCTCTGAGATATAGTAACAAGAAAAATAAGAAAAACAGCATCACATTAAGCAGAAAATGCAATAGGAACTCTGCTGTTTTATCAGTTATTAATTTTAAAAAACTAGTCAGATATGGTAAGTAAGTAATTAGTAAGCAATGTTTATAAAATTAAATGAAAAGAGGAGAAAGTAACTAGCAGAGTCCAAAATGTCTACAAGTGCAATAAGACATAAAAACAATAAAAAAGAAATCATAATATTATGGTAGCACACTAAAATTGATTCCCTGTGCTGCTGTTGCTCCTCTGACAGCATACGGGGATAAAACCACGAAAATAGCCCAGTCAAACCCAGGTTTACCTGCTGAAGTAACTAACGGAGCGACATGAAGGGATGGGTGTTACCATCCTCAGAAAATCTCCTGTGATGATCCCTTGTGGAGACTGATGACATTGTACTAGCAAGTATAGCCCAAACAGAGGAAAAGGGTGGAGACATGGCTAAATTACAGCAGATGTGGGGCAATACACCACACATCTCCAATGCATGCTCACCCGTCCTGCACAACTATGGGTTTCACATTGGAAGGAGAAAGGGTGAAATAGGGGTATATCTAAAAATAAGAAAAAAAAATCTCTGGACTGATGTGGGGGTTGATTGGGGGGCCCATAGACTCAGTAAAGGACATGGAGCACTGGACGGCTGCCAGAATGAAAAAAGGAGGGTGGAAAACAATACTATAAAAAAAACCCACATTCGCTGTTCTGCAGTCAAATAATTAAAAAATATCACCTAAGTTACTACTTTTCAGTGCTAATCTTAGCATCATTCTCTATGAATTCCATTATAGACTATTGGATATCATGCATACGTAACCACTTTGAAATGATAAGCTTTTACTGAGAAAAGCTGCTGCCAGTGGCAAAGAATGATTTTGAACCAAGTGACAGTTATTCCCATTTAATATCACTATAATAACATTAGCTTTATTCTGCCAATTTAGAATGTAAATCAGAAACAAGTTGAAGATATTAGGCAGAGAGAGAAAATTTTCAGGAAAAAGGAGGCTCCATCTCTCTTCCACAGAGAAATGGAACAATAACTGTGATGTGGGTCTGAGTAGTTAAGCATGCTTATTGCAGCAGCCAGCTGGGTTGGAGGAGCTACTGAGCAGCCAATGCCATCTCTGCTTACAAGGTGGGATTTGCATCACTGTATCCCCCCCCCCCCTCCAGTGAGTTGAGCTGCTGTCTCCCATTCTCTCATATTTTGTATTATTAAATAAAAATTAATTTATTGGACTTTATATGATTCCTCATCCACAGCATACATCTTCTGTGGAAGACTGAATTGGCCATTTAGTGAGGAATGACAAAGGATAAGTGAAGTACTGGAACCAAAACGAAAAATACTAATACCACCAAAGGATGGGCAAGCCTGGAACACAGTGTCACAAGAACTCCACCAGGATAATCAAAAACCTTTTATTGAGCGCTTTTGTCAGGTTGTAACCAAAAGCTTCATCAGAATACAACAAAACTTAATACACTCTTGTTAAGTATACTAAAACCTGTGAGAACACATGACATAGTAAGCCAATGAAACTTCTCATAACATTAATTATAAGACTTTATCTAACACATCACACTTAAATTCATGGACACATTTTAAAGTAAAACAGCAAAAAAATACTGTTACCTAAAAAGTGACAGAAATGTTATAATAACATTTCAACAAACAGAAGCCATAACATACAGCTCATACATATAAAAAATATATAACATAAGAACGCAGCCTTAATAGGCTACTAATATTGATGTTGTTAAGACCTGGGGGGGGGGGGCACAGGCATTCAACTTAATTTACCAACATAATTCCCTGAATTCTAAATAATCTTCCCAGGGACTCACTCTAGGATCTATTTTGACCCCTTCAACAATAGCAAATAAAAAAACATGTATTGGGTATTTTTCTATGTGCTTATACAAGGCATTATTTTATTACCCTTTTTTTATGTCCCTATAATGCTCATAAATTCTGTCCCTTAACTTTCTTTTAGTTTTCCCAATATAGAACATATTACAGTGCTGACACATGGCAGCATAAACAACCCATTTGGAGTTGCAAAAAAAATTGCCATTGGGTTTTATGGTAGTATGGTTCAACTAAATCTGGTCACAATTCATGAACAAATAACATTGAGAACAACAGCCACATTTTTTAGTCCCAATAGTAGTGCTGCTACTTTCAAAAACATTTACCCTCTCTAGTAACTGCTTAATGCTTGAACCTTTCCTAAACACTATTTGTCTAAAATACCAGGATGACTCCAGGATAGCTGCCAGTTTTTCTTTAAAATAGTGGTAATACTTCGATGGTCAGTGGAAAACTTACTAACAAAGGGACAGAAATATTTAGAGGGATCAGCAGTATTAGTAGTCCTGTGAGTACCTGTAACATTACCCACCATATTAACCCCCAAAATAGGTAGAATGTTGTGATTATTTATCCTACACACAATTTCTTTCTGTACTGTGGAGATCAAACTATCCTACATTTAATCATTTTCCTTTCCAGACAAATAAGTGATTGATTAAAAGTCCGGACCTCAGCTACAGAGATTGAGTTCCAATTAAATACTATAACCTGTTTCAGCCAGTCTTGAATGTTAAAGTTGTTATTAGCCCTCACTGGTACAGGGGACACATTCACAGTCTGGCTCTATAAAAGGTTTTTGATTATCCTGATGGAGTTCTTGTGACACTGTGTTCCAGGCTTGCTCATCCTTTGGTGGTATAAGTGAAGAACTCAACAATTAGAAAAAAATATATATCCCAAATGTGTGCCAAGATATTGCATACTTGTGTATTATTATTTAATTTAATATGTAAATCATCTTTAACATCAGTGTGATAGATCTTTCACATCTAGTTTCAATAGTTAGCAACTTCAGTTAATAAACTTGCCTTGGTCATTAAAGTATCTAATCCATATTTTGAAGTTTTGAATTCATTCTAGCTGAGGTCCCCTAAAAAATTCCATTTTAGTCAAACATACAGTTTTGGGGGTATGCAAAACCAGTTATTTTCTCCATATAATACTAAAGACAAAGTGTCTTGATTTTTGTAAAGATTCATTTTTCAGAAACTTTCACTCAGATTTTCTCAATATCTACCATGTGTCTTTCCCCCTGTGTACCTATCAACATCTAAAGGCAGTAAATCTGGGCAAAGCCAAAAAAAATGGAAGGACAAAGGCCCAATGTTGCTAGAATAATGATTTGTATTAGTATGCATTTTTCTGAGGGATATGAAGTCTGAAACTCAAATGCATGTAATTTAGTGACTTCAATCCACAATGATTTGTCATCATCATCACCATCATCAGCTCCCTTTTCCCCATTTTCTACATGGAGTAAGGATGTTGTGTTAACTGTCACCACCTCTTTTTTGATTCAGTGCTGCACTCCTCCCTTCTCTCACACAATCCGTCCACCACTTTGCTGGATGCCTTTGTTTCCTCTTACCTTTTTCCTGTCTGTCCCAAATCTTCTTCACTTGATTGTCTTATGCTTTTTTTGCACATGTGATTAAACCGCTGTAATCTGTTCTCTTTTTTTTTTTTTTTTTTTTTTTTGTAACTGGAGGTACTTTGGCTTCTGCTCTTATGTCCTCATTTCTTTGTCTGTAGCACAGAATGCATCCTACCACCCATCTCAGACACTTCATTTCTATCATCTCTAGCTTCCTCATCTGCTCTGCCTTTATTGCCTAGGTTTTTGTACCATACAGTAATACCAGTTGCACCACTGTTTTGTACACCTTACTTTTCAGTTTCTTTGGCATTCTTCTGTCATACCCTACCCCTGACACTCTATATCAGTTGGCTGCAGCCGTTCTGATTCTAGCTTTGATCTCTTCGCTCAGACTTACCTTCTCATCAACCACCCCTCCCAGATATTTCAAGCTATTAACCTGCTCTACTATCTTCCCTTCTATTTTAATTCTCAGTTTCTTCTGATTTCCCCAGTTTGCTGCCATTACCACTGTCTTATTTGTACTTAGTTTCAAACCAAGCGTCTTCAGCTTTGCATTCCATTTCATTATCCTTTGCTGAAGTTCTTGCTCAAAGTCTGCCTACAGCAACTTGTTGATCTGTCGGGTCTATATTAGCATGTTGACCATACAGAACAGCGAACGCCCTTATGTCGACACATTAAATGAAATGTCTAAATCTTGAATGGCCAGAACAGCGATTTTTTTCCTCAGGGAAAAAAATCGCTGGGACGTTTTTGAGAATTTGCCTTTTCCTCCACTGTAGTGTGAGCTCAGAAATGGTATTTTTAAGTAGGGGGGGTGTGGGGGACACAGCCCCCCACATCAGGGTGGTGTGTGTGTGGGGGGGTGAAGCCCCCCACTTTATTTTGTCTGTTGGTTTGTTTTTTTTTTGTTGTTGGCCCAGCGATTTTTTTCCCTGGGAAAAAGTAGCTTTTCTGGCCATTCGAGATATTGACATTTTGTTTAATATGTGTCGACGTAAGGCTGTTCGCTGTTTTGCCCTGTCGACTTGCTAATATAGACCCGATCTGTCCCCTCCAATCTGTTTTCTAATGTAGTCCATCATCAGTATGAACAGCAGTGGGCTCAGAGCTGAACCTTGATGTTCACCCAGTCCCACTGAGAACCCCTTTGTGAGACCAAAAACTGTCCATACTTGAGTTATTGGGTTCTTGTATACAGCCTGCACTAACTCTACCAATGTTTCTGGGACTTTGAACAACCACATTACTGCCCAAATCAGCTTCCATGGAACTTTGTTATATGCTTTCTCCAAGTCTAGGAATGCCCAGTTGGACTCTTTCCTCATCTCTAGCTTCTTCTAAATTATCTGACTCACTGCAAACATTGGGTCAGTTGTGCTGCATCCTGATCTGTATCTGAACTGCTAATCTGCCATCTTACTGTCTACTGCTCTGCATATCTGTCTATCAGTCACCCTCTCCAGAACTTTCATGCAGTGTGAGAGGAGTTTGATACCTCTGTACTGCCCACAAGTGGATGGCCTCTTTGTTCTTGTACACTGGCACAAGTATGCTATTCTCCAGTCATCTGGGAAACACCTTTCTCTCCACACTGCTATGACTACCCTCAAAAGCCATTTCCCCCCTATCTCACACAGCATCTTTATCATATCTGTTGTGACCTCATCTGAGCCTGCTGCTTTCCCTGACTGTATTTTCTTTAGTGCTATTCTTACTTCTTATACGGTGGGCTCCTCCTCTTCTCTCATCATAGGCTAGGTTTGGGGCATTACAGCTTATGTGGAGTTTTCTTCATTTAGAAGCTGCTGGAAATACTCTTTCCATCTGCCTTTGATGTCCTGTGGACTGGTGAGCAGGTTTTTGCTGGAATTGCTTATGAAGGGTGTCTGACTATCTTCTTTATCTTTCTCTCTTTGCCTTGCAACCTAATATAATTTGTTTCCGCCACCTACTGAGTCACTTTCCGTATTCTTTGCTATTGCAACTCCTTTCTTAGCTTCTATGTTAGCCAACCAGTATAACATGGTCCTTCTTTTCTATCTCCCACTTTTTTCTGCACTCCTTTCTTCTGATGACTTCATGGACTTCTGCATTGCACCACCAGCTTTCCATATGTACCTTAATTCCATCCCTGGCTCAGTTATATATCTGTTCTGTAGTTCTCACACATGCTGCAGAGAGGTGCTGCCATTCTTCTTCAACTCCACGTATTTCCTCCTCTTCTTGAGGTGCTACAGCCCCGAGTCATTTCTTGAACGATTGTACTTTCTCTGCAGTCAACTTCCAGGTCTTCATCCTGGTCTCTGTTGACCTTCCAGTCTTCTCTGACCACTGCTTGCAGCTGAGGTGTGGCAACTGTTAATCTCTTGGCTTCCTGAGGTTTTCTAAACCAGGAAATCACATGCTTTCTCAGAGCTTTTCTCATTATTTCTCTACTAAAAACACACTTTGTAAGATTTTCAGTGCTTGCCAAATGATATGAGTTACAAAAATGTGAAATATGAAAACTCTTTGGTAGACAATGGGATACACATCCGTATTAGTATCAAAGGTCTGTCTGTAGATGCTGATTATATACTATACATTTATGCCAAAACTTAATACAGTCATGGTCAACAAAAGGGATTACATCTCTATAAATGTGTAAGACAGACTCAAGATATCAACAGAAGAATTGGTCTCCTCGTCACACACATCCCAATGATGTATAACAAAAATGGGTAGTGTGTTGCTGTTGTGTGATACTGCAGCATCTATGCAACTGATTTTTATAATGGTTTCACACTATTTCACAGCAATACTAATATATAAAAGCACATGTCAGGTGGCAAGTATAAGTAGTAACATTGTGTGTCTTAATAATTGTTTAAATGTCACCATCTGTTCACCTGTAGGTCATCCCTCTTTTAATAACTGCTTTAGCAAACAAATATTTGTCTGTCATAGCACCTTTACATTATCTACCATGTTTTAATAGCCCACCATGTTTGCATACACCATCCAGAATATGGCAATATCCCACTCCATTTTTGTATTAATAATGTAAATATAGAGAAAATGGCATATATTTCTTAACTTTTTTTGCAAACCATCATTGATGACTCTGGTTCTGTATATCCCATTCTAAGCATTTTTCTAAACATGCTTAGCAAATCATGATGGCCTGTAGGTGTCACCTTGCTGCCTTCATTTTAGGGGTGTATCCATACAATGACTTTAGAAATTATACTTTGAAAACACTGGCAAGTTTACTTATCTTAGGAGTATAAGAAAGTCTCCACTACAGATGTGTATAATCTAACAAAATACACAGAAGCTTTGTTTCCTAATGATTATTCTTTTTCTAAAAAGCAATAACTTAAAGAGGATTCCTTTTCTCTCTGATGTAAGAGGCTGAGCAGTCCTGAAGCAAAGCACAACATAAATTGACAGAAAATAACTCTTCCATGGCTGATTAGTTTGTGCCCTGCAAGGACACCTGAAATTATGCTATATCTTCAGAGATAAACTGGGCATCAGATAAATAAACCCAACAATCTTTGATGTGCTGCTAAAAGCCTATACTATATATAACTCCCTAAATTAGAGCATAAATAGAAAATCTCAAATTTGGATGAATGCATTGGCAAATGCCTAAATAATGTAGCTGTGTCACACAACTGGCAAGAAAACAGAGTAACTATGCAATATTTTAGCCTGAACCTTTACAGCAAAGATATTTCTGTATAATATAATGTCAAACTAGAAAAGATACTGGAGTAACATTATACGACACGCTTGAGAATGTATCCTGGGATATGTGAGGATAGCAAACTGGATGTGCCTGATGTCATCTGATCTCAGAAATGTAGCAGGGCTCGGGTGGGTTAGTGCGTGGATGGGAGACAAGCTAGGAAGACCGGGTATTGCAGGTTTATCTTAAATTTGACAACATCATTACAAGTAAGACTTTAAGACAAGTAGGCATTTTATTCATAACTTGGCCTATAAGTGATCTACAAATCTTGGTGGATGTATTTGTTGCATTTATTAAAGCAATGCTGGAGTACAACTCAGCATTATATATAAATACACACACACACACATATATATATATATATATATATATATATATATATATATATATATATATATGTATATGTGTGTGTGTGTGTGTGTGTCTGTGTATACATATACAGTGGATATAAAAAGTTTACACACCCCACTTAAAATGCCAAGTTTTTGTGATATAAAAAAATTAGACTACAATAAATAATTTTCCCACCTTTAATGTAACCTATAACCTGTACAATTCAATTGAAAATCTAACAAATCTGTTAGGGGAAAAAATATAAAAAAAAAACTTACAATAAGCCAGTTGCATAAGTGTGCACACCCTTAAACTAATACTTTGTTGAAGTACTTTTTGATTTAATTACAGCATTCAGTATTCTTGGCTACACACCTGCCATCAATTAAAAAGACTCTGATTAACCCCAAACAAAGCTGAATTGTCCTAATAGGATTTTCCTGACATTTACTTAGTTGCCTGCTACAGCAAAAGCCACGGTTTGCAGAGAGCTTACAAAGTATCAAAGGCATCTCATTGTTGAAGGGTATCAGTCAGGAGAAGGGTACAAGCACATTTCCACAGCATTGGATATACCATGGAACATAGTGAAGACAGTCATCAAAAAGTGGAGAAAATATGGGACAACAGTGACGATGCAAAGAACTGGATGTCCCTCCAAAACCGATGAAATGACAAGACAAAAACTGGTCAGGGAAGCTGCCAAGAGACCTACAGCAACACTGAAGGAGCTGCAGGAATTTCTGACAAGTACTGGTTGCGTACTACATGTGACAACAATCTCCCATATTCTCCATATGTCTGGGCTATGGGGTAGGGTTGCAATATAGAAGCCTTTTCTTGCACAGAATAACATCCAGGCCCAGCTAAAATTTGCAAAATAATACATGATGTCTCCCAAAAGCATGTGGGAAATGTGTTATGGTCTGATGAGACCAAGGTTGAACTTTCTGGCCACAATTCTAAAAGGTATGTTTGGCAGAAAAACAACACTTTGCATCACCAAAAGAATACCATCCCCACGGTAAAGCATGGTGGTGGAAAAATCATGCTTTGGGGTTGCTTTTTTTTCCAGCTGGAACTGGTGGAGGCAGTTATGAACAGTTCCAAATACCAGTCACTTTTGGATCAAAACCTTCAGGCATCTGCTAGAAAGCTGAAAATGAAGAGAAATTTCACCTTTCAACATGACAATGACCGTAAGCATACATCCAAATCAACAAAAGAATGGCTTCACCAGAAGAAAATTAAAGTTTTGAAATGGCCCAGACAGAGCCCAGACCTAAATCCAATAGAAAATCTGTGGGGTGACCTGAAGAGGGCTGTGCACAAGAGATGCCCTCACAATCTGACAAATTTGGAGTACTTTTGGAAGGAAGAGTGGGCAAATATTGCCAGGTCAAGTTGTGCCATGCTGATAGACTCCTACCAAGGAAGACTGAATGCTGTAATTAAATCAAAGGTGCTTCAACAAAGTATTAGTTTAAGAGTGTGAACACACAACAAAGTATTAGTTTAAGGATGTGTACACTTATGCAACCAGCTTATAGTATTCTTTTTACTTTTTATACTTTTCCCCTAATAGATTTGTTTGTTTTTTAGTTGAATTGTACAGGTTATAGGTCGCATTAAAGGTGGGAAAAGTTTTGAAATTATATATTGTGGTCTCATTTTTTATATCACAACAACCTGGCATTTTAACAGGAGTGTGTAAACTTTTTATATCCACTGTATCTATCTATCTATATATATATATATATATATATATATATATATATATATATATCTATATATATATGGATTCACTTCATAACCTCGAAATGCTGAAATATCGAATTTCAGTATCTCAAGACTATAAAACTGAATCCACAAAACACCGACAAACAAAAACCGTGAAACCACATAACTGAAAACACCACACACACTACACTAAACATACAACACAACACCCACATCACAACATAAAAAACAACACACATACACAACTCGCACACACATAAGCAGGGCAAGCCCCTGCACCCCACCCTACTTATATATACTAACTCCGAGATCACACAAACACAACACAAAAGCTCAGTCACACACGCACATTCTCCAGTCCCTCACACACACTCTAACTCCCACTCAAAACCCTTACAAAACACTCACTTACCTGACATAACACCTACATCCAAACACGGCACCGCACACCAACAAAACACAAACCCGTACATTACATAGCACAACTTCATAACCGCAAATTCGACATATTTTTGACATACGTCAAATTCACGATTATGAACGTTCGCTATTTTTAACATTCGACTTTATAGCTTCGAGATACTGAAATTCGACATTTCAGTATTTCGATGTTATAAAGTAAACCCATATATATATATATATATATATATCTATATGGTTCCACTTCACAATGTCGAATTACTGAAAATTCGAACTTCATATGGTCGAGACCATATGAGTGAGTTGTGTCAGTAACTCAAAATTATGGTGTAATTGAAAAGAAAAAAACAAACAAACACATCATTTCTGCAGGGGGGCAAGCCCTCTGCACCCCCCACACCTCCCCTACTTAAATATACCAACTCAGAGATCGCGCTACAGTGGGGAAAAGGGAAATCTCCCGTTCCGCACTGTATGCAGAAGTGCAGAACAGGAGATCTCCCATTTCCTCACTATAGTGCGATCACGGAGATGGTATATTTAAGTAGGGAGGGTGTAGGGAGGCTTGCCCCCCTGCAGAAAAGATGTTTTTTTTTTTATTTCACTTCCTAATTTCGAGTTACTGAAAACTCGATCATATGGTCTTGACCGTATGAAGTTCAAGTTTTCAGTAATTCGACATTGTGAAGTGGAACTATATATATATATATATATATATATATATATATATATATATATATATATAAATATATATATATATATATGTATATATGTATGTATGTATTTATGTATATATAAATATATATATGTATGTATGTATACACACACACACACACACACACACACACACACACACACATATATATATATATATATATATATATATATATATATATATATATATATATATAGTGAAATTCAAGTTTTTTCTATTGGAAACTGTTTCTTTACAACCTTTAATACGATGCATGACCAGTCCATCATTTTATGCTTTCAATGGGCTGGGAAGTTAGTGGCGGGGCATAGTTAGGATGCCAAGCAAGACAAGTTTTGGAAGAAGAATATTTGTTGCAGATTGTCTTTCCCACCTTTCAAAAATTTGCATTTTACATTACATGACACCATCTTCAGTTATAAATGTGGATTGTGTCACATGAGAGTGGACATAGGTTCACAGATTCATAGGTAAGTACTATAGCAATAACCCACGCCTGGGTGTGGGTAATGCTGGATTTACCCATGGTTGGTGTGGTTTAGTCACGAGGACGAAGCCCGAGTGGCCAAACAAAGCCAACCGTGGGTAAATCCAGCATTATCCACACCCAGAAGTGGGTTATTGCTATTATACAATGACATTATTTAAGAAAAAAAATAATTACTTTTCTTAAATAATGGCATTGTATAATGCCTCCTTGCTGCCCTTCCACAGCTGTCTGGTATTCTGCGGCAGTTCTGATGTACTGCGCATGCGTATGCCCATGCAGTACATCAGAGCTGTGGGCAAAAGCAACGGAGAAAGCAAGACCTCCGTTGCTTTTTACAAACTGTTTCACTATGTTAAATGGGTTTAACATAGTGAGACAGCTTTAAAAAAAGCAACGGAGAATCTTCGTTGCTTTTTTTAAAGCTGTCTCGCTATGTTAAACTCGTTTAACATAGCGAGACAGTGTGAAGCAATGGAGATCTTGCGTTCTCCGTTGCTGTAAAAAAAAGAGCTATAGTAATGGAAAAAGTCCGGGCGACTGGACCTTTTTCCATTACTATAACTCAGATTTACAATGTGCATGCTGCCAATCACCCCCACCTCTCGTACCACCCCTTTACATTTCTCCATCTCCTCTAACACTAACACTATCATCTCACCTGACTCTACTACAAAACTGCTAGGTATAACTATCGACAACAATCTCTCCTTCGATCAACACATTAATTACACCATCAAATTAGTTAACAGAAAAATAGGATCCCTATATAGAATTAAACCTTTTCGAACCCCAGCAACTAGAACCAAAATAGCCCAATCCCATCTCTTATCTTCACTTTTATATGCCTCCTCTATTTATACCAATCTAAAAAAAAGCAATCTAGCTAAACTAACAACCTGCTACAATAATATTGCCCGCTTTGCCACTGGTAACCCCTTCAGAACCCACCATTGTCTAAACCTAAAACTTCTAGGCTGGCTTGAATTCCAAAACTACTTGCTCATCCCTCAACTCTCTATTGCTCATAGTATACTATATCAACCTGACCACACACCAATACTTTCTCAACTGATAATCCCCTATAACAATCTCAACTCCCTACGCTCTTCTCATAAACTAATGGCCAAAGCAATTAAGTCAAACAACTTTGCCGGTGACTGTCTTTTCACTAATACAGTAGGTAGAAACTGGAATCTTCTTCCTAGTGACATAACTCTGACTACATCTTTGCCTCTTTTCAAACAGAAAATTAAACTGTACTTCCAAAACCACTGGCTCTGTTCCTGCAGTACACCTGACTAAGTTACCTTATTTATTACTCTCTTACTCCTCTATTCCTTTCCTCTCCACTCCAACTCCTGTTTCTGATCCTACCACTATTAGAACTATAAGTACTATACTTTCTCTGTAAATTTGTTGAAATTGAAAAATAGTACCTTTCTTATTTTATTATGACAAAACCTGTTACATTACTGTTGAATATCTCTCTTGCAGTGTTTTAATAATGTATTGTTTTTGAGCAAATATATTTCTTATGAAATGTACTAGTAGATAGTGGAGCTTTTCTCCTCGGGCCTCTGCTGAAAATGGACTTGTTATCCAGCCAGACTAGCCCGGTCAACAAATGTAAAATAAATAAAATAAAAATCAGCGTGCACGTTTTTGAATATTAATGGGGGATCGTTGTATAATAAGCTAGTCACCCTTGCAGGCCTTTTCAATCCTGGCCAATTTCCCTTTTTGTGCTTGAAATCCATGCATCCATTCTCAAGCCCTTTTTCCAGTTTTGTACATGGGGTCAGGGTGTCACTTCAACAGTGACAATCATCTCGAGCAAAACCTATTCCATTTCGTTATAGATTAGCCGTACCCATACCATGCTCAATAATTATATATTACCCCTAATGAGAAAAACTGGGATCATACCCTAGATAATCAGAGGCAACCCTTACATGGGATACAGCATTTAGGATTTGCTTCTGTCCATTAGTAGTCTTGGGGTAAATTTTTTGATTCCCATCCATTTATCTAAGTTGCATTTGAATACAGACAGGGATAAACTTTGTTTTAAGCTGATGGGAGTCTGTCCCTCCAAACCATTCTGTTGATTTTACAGAAGAGATTTAGATTCCAAGATTGAGTATTTCTGATGCCATTTGACTTGCTGGAGTGCAGTAAAACCATCAATAATGGGTCGGAGGATGCCTTGTACGCCAGACACAGGTCACTTCTTAGCAAGACACCGAGTATAGTGTCAGGGCTTTGAGTTGATCCATATAGGATATGATGTTTAGGCCTTGTGTCCTTTTAGTAAGGTATCTTTGTGGGCATTCCAGTTGTTGCATATGTCTGGATGCATATACTCTAAAGTAGGCATTATATTCAATTAGTGCCCTAACGAAGGCTTAATAAAGGGGAGCAATGACATCCATAGATCTAGATAAAATTCCTTTCTTTTTAAGCTGTGCAATATAGAAGGACTTTATTACAACAATGGTTAAATGTTGGTCAAATGTTAAGTCACTGTCCACAGAAGTTTCCAAATACTGAACAACTGGGTAAATTCTTAGGGGCATATTGTCAATGTGGTAGTTCCCTGGGGTAGATGACTTCCCAAAGGATAAAAAATGCATTTTTTGGCATTTAGTTTCAGTCCATAATTTTTACAGCAGTTATTTATTTAGGCTAAATCTTCCTGCAAGATGGCTAAGTCATTTGGAAATTCAGTGACTGCTCCTAGCTTACAGTCATCTGCAAACAGTTATCCAGAGCTCTTTGATATTACTTTTCTTTAGAAATGTAGATATTAAATGAGATGTTCCAGCACAGAACCCTGTGGGACTTCACTGGTGACCAGTCTCTTTGTAGAGGTAACTTCCCCTAATTTGATTATCTGTGAGACAGTTTTGCAATCCAGTGGGTGACATAGTGGTTTATTCCCAGTTTATATACCTTTTCTATTATGCCTGAGTGAGGAATTCTGTCTAAAGCTTTGACCAGGTTGAGGTACATGGTGTGTGCCGTTTTGCCTTCATCCATTGTTTGGTGACCTTTTCAAAAAAAATCCACCAGGTTGAGTAAGCATGACCTGCCCTTAACAATTCCAAACTGAGCTGGGTCCAGTGTTTGGAGGTTCTCTATGTCCTGACTGATAAGTCTTTCCATGACTTTGCATAAGAAACTGGTCAGATGTATGGGTCTGTAATTGCGACTTTGTCTATGGAAGGTCCTCTCCTATGCAGGGGAATGACTGTTCTCCATTCACTTGGTACAAAACCTCTATGGAGGCTGAGCTTGAACAGTGTTGTTAGGGGTGTGGCTAAATCATGCTTAATGCTTTTTAAAATGCATCCAGGGATATTATCAGCAACCATTGATGCAGTATTTTTAGATTTTGATAGTACTCTTAGGACCTTTTCTTGTGTGATGGGTGGAGGCAAGCCAGTTTCAGGTATATCTTGAGGGAAAGATGGAGGGGAGAGAGGCGCAAAGTTAGAGCTGTATTTATTGGCTAGTAGGTTTGTTATATCTTCAGCCTCAGTGTCGGTAACATCATTCACAATCAGCTCAGCACATTTCTACATTGTGCATTTAAGATTACGACCGTAACTAAAAAATGCCTTGTGATTGTCTTTGGCTTGGGCAGCTAGTTTAGCCTCAAACTTGGCTTTGGTGGATTTTATTAAGCTCCTAAGTTTGTTTTTTTTTCAGTGACAAGGGCAGTAACACTTATAAACCTTGTTAATATTATGGTTTCACTATGTAGGTTTGTTTCTGGGATTTTTCTTGCACTTGTTCCTATGGGGTACAGCTGCACCTATGCAGCTGTTTACATTCTGGTATAGTGCAGTGGTGTATGTTTTTCTTTACTCAGTGAAGTCAACTGGGTTTTGTGGGGGAACTGAAGCTTGCCAATGTATCACTTAGATGATCCAAAAACCAATGAGACTGGACACTGCTCGAAGACCAACTCCTTCTGTTTATTGAAATTAGATACACAAATGATGAGCGCTTTCGGGCCTCTGCCCTTCATCAGATAAAGCATCTCCCAAAAACCAACATTTTAAAACAAACACAACCAATAAAAATCAGTAAAAATCAGTAAAAAACCCGCCTATTCTTAAGGGTGGGTCTCATAGGAATGACTTCATTAAGCCCAGGACTCCTGTGTGCCATAAGCTCAATTATCCATTTAGACTCAGCTAGCTCTGTTAACTGTTTAATGTCTCCCCCTCTTTTATTCAACTTCACATTCACTATCACTTTAAACTTGAAGCTATGTGTAGGATGAGCTGCCAAATGTCTATATAACGCATTGCGTGTATCCCCATTTCTAATTGCAGAGAGGTGCTGCAAGACCCTAACTTTAAACATACAATTGGTCTTGCCCACATAAAACTTGTGCAGGATTGACACTCTGCCAAGTAGACCACATCAGTGGTTCTGCATGTTGCTCTCCCTTTCAGATCAAACAGTCTGCCAGTAACTGGATGCACAAATACACCCCTACTATCTACATAAGCACACGCCTTGCATAGCCCACATGGAAAAGTGCCCTGTTTAGTGATAGCCAGATTATCCATACTGGTCTTAGTCTTATCCCTACAAAGTAAATCTTTCAAGTTTTTATTTCTTTTATATCTAAAAACCGGTTTGTCACCTAGCATACCCTTCAAACTTACATCACTAGTCAAAATATTCCAATTCCCTCTGATCAGTGCACAAACATCACCTATATTGCTCCCATAATTTAGTGTCAACCTGGATCCATGTCCACCGTCCCTATCATGTTGTGAGCCTGTGCCTGTGTCAACGGTTCTCAGCCATGGTTTATATCTGTCCTTCCTACAATTCCTACCAAACTCCATCCTGTTATTTACCAATTTCCTATCATAGCCCCTAGTATGAAAACAGTCAATCAGGGTCCCCAACTCTTGCTCGAAGCATGCATCGTCATCACTAATTCTAGAAATCCTGGCAACCTGTCCCTGCACTATATTGGGAAATATGTGTCGAGGGTGCATGCTGTCGAAAGAGAGCAAGGTGTTCTTCCAGCAGCCTTTTCTATATAAACTGGATGAAAAACCATTCTCTGTCAACTGTACCCTGACATCCAAAAAGTCAATCTGTGTGCGTGAGCTGTTAACCGTGAACCTCAAAAAGAAGTGGTGGTATGTAGGTAGGAGACGAAATCAGCTAAAGAGTTGTCGTCCCCATTCCAAAGAATAAAAATATCGTCCACAAAACGCTTATACATCTTGATATGACCTTTCCATGACATGTTATTCAACACCATACTCCTCTCCCAAAAGGACAGGACAAGGTTGGCATAGGTGTTGGCACAGGGGGTGCCCATGGCTATCCCCTGTGCCTGCCTATATGCTTGGTTCACACCTATAAAGACATTATTATTTAGTACCAAACCTAGCAAACCTCTTACGGTATCGATCTTAAACAAAGTGACGCCTAACTCCTGCAAAAGCTCAGAAATGGCTCGTATCCCATAGTCATTACCTATAACAGTGAACAGATTCTGGATGTCCATAGTTACCATAAGTAACTCACTATCAGACTGTTCCAATTTATAGGCCCCTAAGCTTTTCAAAAAGTGGCCTGTATCTGAAAGCACATTGTCCAACCTATCTAGGTACGGCCTTAGCTCCGTCTCCAACCAAATCGAAATATTTTCCGTCACCCAACCTCTGCCAGACACAATAGGTCTGAGAGGTGGGTCAGTTTCTGATTTATGTATTTTTGGTAGAGCTTTGAATATAGGTGTCACTGGCTTCTCTATCATAAGAAATTTAAACAAATCTTCACTAATCAATTTACTGTCCAAAAACTGTCATAAATTGCTGTGTACTCTCTCTATAATCCCTTTTACGCCTAAAGAATTAATTGGGGTATACGTATTAGCATTCTGTAACAGACCTAGCAATTTACTTTCATACCAGGTGGTATCCAATACCACTACGGCACCCCCCTTGTCAGCCATTTTGATAGTAATATCTGCATTATTCCCAAGGTCATGTAAAGCTTGTCTCTGTGTGGGACTCAGATTATAAAACCTACCATGTGTCCCCTCCTGAAAATAACACATCAGATCTTGTTCACAAGCATTAATAAATAAATTCATAGCAGGTGAAAATGGGGGGACAAAACCACTGGGCTGCCTTAGCATGGTAACACCCGGGTTATCACCTCCAAAGATCTGTTTCAAAACTAAGCTACGACAAAAACCATAAGGTCCATAATAATGTCATTATATACACAAGCCCTACTGGGCACAAAAGTCAGCCCTTTATTTAAAACAAAACACTCATCTTCAGACAATCTGTAAGATGAAAGGTTAAAAACAATCCCAGTATCTTGCTTAACAGTCAGTGCAGCAGCTTCCTCCTCTTGTTGTATACCCTGTCCTCGCCATGGAGCGGTTCCATGCCCCTTTCTTCTTGACAGGAGCCGGCAGTCTGTCCAAAAAATTCAAACGACCATGTGTGTCCTTCGGTCTGGCACCTGTCCTATAGTCACTCGGATCACAAACCAACACCTCAGACACAAAACCAGTATCCGTTGAAACAATGGCACTGGATGGTGCCTCAGTGCCCCCATTAAGGGAGCTCACAGTGGGGATGCTATCTCCCCGTGTTGAAACTTGTTGAGTAGCTTCCTTCGTGATTGCTGTCGCCTCCTTGCTGTAACTGGAGGCATCACCCAAAGAAGTGGCCTTGTGTGCATCTCGGGACTCCATGAATGTTAGAAGACCCGGTGCTTGCACCCCAGTGTTCACAGTACTGGTGCCGGTGTTACCCAAATCCACGGGAGCAATGATGGAACTGATAGAGGCAGCTAGAACACCATCCGTGCACACTATAGAGGCGCAAGTGCTTCCATGCGCCGCATCTATCGTGGAGGGACCTGTACCGGTGATAGAATTAGTGGAGGCAGCTGGAACCCCAACCATGCATGCTGTAGAGGCGCGAGTACTTCCATGCCCCGTATCTGCCGTAATGGGACCTGTATCGCCTCCGGCTGTTAAAGATGATGTCATCGAGCGTCCGCTTCGTTGAGAAGTACCACCGTTGTTTAAACAAGGTCCCCTCCTGTCTTCCTGCGATGATATCGGATGTCTTGATTTGGACCGTACAAAAATATTCCCTAGCTGGAAATCATGATGGTCCCTTTTCAACTTGCCCAATTTCTGGATACGAATCTTCTCCTCCTCTTCCAATAAGGAACCATGCAGTTGTTCCAGGCGTTGTTGACTCCTAGCGTCTGTGAGCTCAGACGCAAATTTGCATTGCAATAGTTCCACTTCCTGCTTGAGTGTAGCGATCTCTGGGGCAAAAAAGTCATTAATCAGCTCCATGTACTGGTAGCTGGTATTAATATTCAATAGTTGCCATCTAGCCAGTAACTCGGGATAGCGGTCGCCTTGTGTGGGCATACACAAGATCCTCATGCCCCGAGGCACTATCCCGTAAGCTAAGCAAGCTTCCAAGTGAAAGGTCTGCCACTGCAGACACTGTAGCCTGCTCAGTTTATAATTAAAATCTCTTAAAAGAGAATCAAAATTCTTATCGGTAGCTACAGGTACATTGTTGCCAACACGCTTGTCCTTCTGTATCTCAAAACCCAAGCCTAGAAAAGGGTTTTCTCGATTTAGAAGACCAGTTACAACTCCTGTTACACCAACCAAAGTTGCTGAAGGCATTGCAGACATGAAATTGCCTTCTGATAAAGCTCCTTATCCCCAAAGCATGTAAGGCACAAAAGAACACAACGAAATCTCTATGAAAACAAAACAATGTTCTGTGCCTCACCAAAGTCCAGTCAAATAAACCAAAATGAAAATCCAAAAACCAATGAGACTGGACACTGCTCGAAGACCAACTCCTTCTGTTTATTGAAATTAGATACACAAATGATGAGCGCTTTTGGGCCTCTGCCCTTCATTAGATAAAGCATCTCCCAAAAACCAACATTTTAAAACAAACACAACCAATAAAAATCAGTAAAAATCAGTAAAAAACCCGCCTATTCTTAAGGGTGGGTCTCATAGGAATGACTTCATTAAGCCCAGGACTCCTGTGTGCCATAAGCTCAATTATCCATTTAGACTCAGCTAGCTCTGTTAACTGTTTAATGTCTCCCCCTCTTTTATTCAACTTCACATTCACTATCACTTGACACCAACTTATGGGAGCAATATAGGTGATGTTTGTGCACTGATCAGAGGGAATTGGAATATTTTGAGTAGTGATGTGAGTTTGAAGGGTATGCTAGGTGACAAACCGGTTTTTAGATATAAAAGAAATAAAAACTTGAAAGATTTACTTTGTAGGGATAAGACTAAGACCAGTATGGATAATCTGGCTATCACTAAACAGGGCACTTTTCCATGTGGGCTATGCAAGGCGTGTGCTTATGTAGATAGTAGGGGTGTATTTGTGCATCCAGTTACTGGCAGACTGTTTGATCTGAAAGGGACAGCAACATGCAGAACCACTGATGTGGTCTACTTGGCAGAGTGTCAATCCTGCACAAGTTTTTATGTGGGCAAGACCAATTGTATGTTTAAAGTTAGGGTCTTGCAGCACCTCTCTGCAATTAGAAATGGGGATACACGCAATGCGTTATATAGACATTTGGCAGCTCATCCTACACATAGCTTCAAGTTTAAAGTGATAGTGAATGTGAAGTTGAATAAAAGAGGGGGAGACATTAAACAGTTAACAGAGCTAGCTGAGTCTAAATGGATAATTGAGCTTATGGCACACAGGAGTCCTGGGCTTAATGAAGTCATTCCTATGAGACCCACCCTTAAGAATAGGCGGGTTTTTTACTGATTTTTACTGATTTTTATTGGTTGTGTTTGTTTTAAAATGTTGGTTTTTGGGAGATGCTTTATCTGATGAAGGGCAGAGGCCCGAAAGCGCTCATCATTTGTGTATCTAATTTCAATAAACAGAAGGAGTTGGTCTTCGAGCAGTGTCCAGTCTCATTGGTTTTTGGATTTTCATTTTGGTTTATTTGACTGGACTTTGGTGAGGCACAGAACATTGTTTTGTTTTCAATGTATCACTTAGGAGTAGGTAGTTTGCCTTAAAGAAATTTCTAAAGGTACATTGGGCAGAAGGGATCTCTAGTTTCAGTTTTATTTTGAAGGAAACTGTTTTGTGGTCAGACCTAGCATGTGATGAAGCTATATAAGGGATGGTGCAAGATGCTCCCATATTAGTAAGGAACCGATCCAAGACATTATTCCCCTTAGTGGGCACTCTGACTAATTGTTCCAGGGCATTTGTACTGACAAAGTCAAGGAATCCCTGTGTTTGTGCACTAGTGGTGGTATAGGTTTTCCAGTCTATAGCTGGACAGTTTAGATCACCTAGAAAAATGGTTTTAGGTTTAATAATGAATGATTCTAGTTCCTACAGATAGGTGTTGTGGCTTTCTTGTGTCATAGAGGGAGTTCTATAACTGCCTAATATATGGTACGGGACTTTTCCGATGGTTATTTGGACTTGAAGAAGCTCTATTGTATCATGCTGCTTTACCAACATTGATGTAGGTATCTTCTGGAGACACCTCCATTTTTTCCCCTCCTGCACAGTAGCTGGTATAAACATATGGAAGCGGTTATGGCCTTGCACAGCCAGGTTGCTCTCTCCTATTTTAACCATGTCTCAGTCACTACACACATGTCAGTGTCCTCCAGGGTGAGAAGGGCTTGTAGGGAGTGACGCTTCTTGTTTATGTTCCTAGAATTGATCAGTGACACCTACATATTTTTCTTTGCTAGTTTTGTTACATTGGTATGTTTATCAGGTTGGCATTGCCTAAACAAACACTGTGGGGGTGGACAATCTCTTTGCCATTAATCAAAACCCTAGAGAGGACAGAAGCAGGCCATCCCTGGCAAAGCATTGTGGTCTGCTGATTGTCTCATCCTAGGCTGAGAAATATTGGCCCCCTTTTGAATGACACCAAAAACTAAGCTAATTATTGAAGACAATTATGTTTTACTCATATCGTCCTTGGAGAAGGTACAATACTGCTCAATGTTAGGCTTATACCTGCTTTGTTTGTGCTGAGCTGAACTGAGGTTGGCTACCACCCATAACTATGAACTGAGATGCCAGACAACCAGACGCTTCTGAGCTTCCCAAAAAACACAAGTTGCCTGTTGCTTTTGCTTAATTATACTATTTACTGCGCTTTTTATTGTCTGCTCTCTACTTTAATACTGTATTTAAATACTGTGTACTAAACTTCACTGTTGTATTGCAATTGTCTGTTAAATTGTATTTTGTTGCTGTTTTCACTGTTTGCAAAGCTCTTTTGCTATTCTACACTAAGTATTTGCTGGTACTCTTCACTGTTGCAAAGCAATCTGTTCTACTTGTTTTGGTTTTCCCACCAGGCAGTACTAAAATAAATGCTTTGTTCACTGTTCAAAACATTCTTTAGAATCTCTTTGCTATTTTTCTGCTGTTTAAAACCTTTTTAGTGTCTCACTGCTATTTTTCTGCTGTGTTAAAACATTCACCAATGTTTCCTGCCGAATCTAGGATAGCTAGTAGCTGTAGCACAGTCCAAATGCAGATTTGCTGCATCTAGGTCTGTTTGTAGTGGTTATTTGTTCTGAGTACATCTTCCAGGCCATCTTTGATTGGAAAGGGCCCTTCTGTATTCTGGTGAGAGAAGTGTGCTGATTGGAGCCTGTCTGGTGAAGGGTGGTTGGTCTAGGGCTTGGGGTAAGCATCCTCATTGGTCCTTTTGAACCTTTTTAAAGTTTTTTCAGGTTTTTACCTTCTGGTGTTTAAGCCCTGAGTTTGAGCATGTTTCTGCTTGTTTGCCTGTCACTCAGCACCATACACTGCTGCACAACTGTGCACCATAGCCAGTCAGATAAATCTGACAAATTTTCCCTTTGATACAGCTGTAGTACATTAGTGTAGCCCTCATCCTTAGTACTTTTCCGGTCTAAGAAATACTGCTAGTGAGCTGTGACCTATTAAACCACCAACAAAAACAACCCAGGTAGAAATATCCATCCACTGAGCACCTCATTGATCAGTCCTGAAAAGCCCCACCTTTGTGACAACTGCGTTTCAACCTAGAATTATGGACAGTTGGACTACCCTTGTTTCTCCTGCCAACCTTGTTGACTTGGGTCTCCTGAGGCAGTGTAGCAATTACCTCATGTACATTGATTACTCTAGTACTGAGTGAGAGAGATGTATCTACACCAAGAATCTTGAATCCCGGCTCTCTCGCACTTGAAACAGTAACGCTGAAGAGGTTGTCAATCTACCCGCCACTACTCATGCACATAGTACCACTACTCATACACATAGTAAGCATCAAACACAAAAATCAGCATATGTGGAGGTTCTCTCAAAAAAATTACTGAAACACCAGAGGCCTCCAAAACACGACTGCTATAACTAACACAGTTCCCACAGCACCCATGACACATAGTAACACCAGTGTCTCAACTGCCAAGCCCATAAACTGTAACACTGAAAAAAAAATTTTCTTGTCATTGGAGACTTCATAAGTGAGACACATGGATGTCCCACTCACCAGGTTAGACAAGGAGAAAATCACTGTCAGCTGCCTGTCCGGTGCCAGGATTTGTCAGATCATGCATGCAATCAGGTCTCTCAGCAACAAGTACCATTATGGTTCTGTCATAGTTCAAGTTGGAGTGAAAGCCCTGACACATACCTCACTGGACTATATGAAGACAGAAATGATTGAGCTCTCTGAGTATGTGTCCCAGGCAGATATGTCCCTAGCCTTGAGCAGCATACTACCCTTACCTAGAATGATGATACAGTATAAACAAAAAATGATCAGTTTCAATAATTGGCTTAGTTTTTGGTGTCTTTCAAAGGAGATCCAGTTTCTGTCAGCCTGGGAAGTCATGGTCAACAAACATCGCTGCTTTGCCAGAGAAGGTTTGCACCTAGCACCACTACACTTTCATCTGCTGGCAAAGGTTCTTGCCTCCCCCATAGTACCTTTTTTAGGCAAGGTCTTGAAAACAAACTTACCGATGTGAAATTTATCAATCATAACAAAATAGGCTAGGAGCTTAAACCAAAAACTGCAGACCCTGGAAGCACTTCTGTCACTGGAAGAAGTAGATGTCTGTGCATTTAGAGAAACCTGGTTCAAGGCCTCAGAGAGTACTCCAGCCTTGCAAGCCTCCAAATGCCTTGCATACCTTCATACCACAAAACGAACATGTGAGAACCAAAGGAGGCAGTGTTTCTATCTATATTAGAGATAAATTCACCTCCTGTCTATTTAGACTGGACAACTCCATGGAGTTACTCAAAGTTCAGGTTACTGTGGATAAGACCCCCATTCATGTCATAGCCAGTTATAAATCTCCATCCATTGTTCATGACATGCATGAAGCCTACTTGACCAAACTGGAGCTGATCCAAATATTCCCGAACACTCTGGTTATGAGGGATTTTAGTTATCCAACCATCAACTGGGAAACTTACTCTAGCCACAACTCACTAGCACAAAAGTTCCTTGACTTTGTTAACTCAAATACTCTGTAACAAATTGTTCATACCCCGACAACAGGAACAAACATACTAGATCTGGTCCTCACTAACATGACAAACAGATGCACTGCTGCAACTGTCGGACACTTATTAGTTAAATCTGATCACACATCAGTCAACGTCAAGCTGGCACTAACACCAGAACTCACAAATGGTAAAGTCAGATTAAAAAACTTCACCAAAGCAAACTACACCCTCCTAGGGGAAGGTATACATTCATTCCAAGCCCTACCCTCAGGTGGAAGTGGTAACTACACCAAAGCTTACACTATTGCCCTGTGCAATTACTTGCATAATTGTATAGACTCAGCTGTACCAGAAAGAATCAAAGCTAGAGCCCCAAGTAAAAACAAGCTGCCATGGTGGACATCCAGCATCAACAAACTTTACAACAAACAGAAAAAGTTGCTGTCCAAGAAAACAAAGGCAAGGTCCCAACTAGGGAAAAACATCCTCCTCAGCCTCAACAGGCAAATAAGGTAACATGTCAAATCTTCTAAGGGCATCTTTAAGAAAAACATAGCAAGCACAGCCAAGGATAACTATAAGACCTTTTACAGCTATGTATGTAGCCTAAAAGGTAGGAGCCAAGCATGTGCTGAACTAGTGACTAACGGTATCACACACACTGACCCCGCAGAGATAGCATACCTACTAGTGAATAGTTTTGATGAACATTTTACTCCATTATCATCTCCAAACTTATCACAAACCTTGTCCCAACCCCCCCTCCACATATCTGAAGAGCAGGTCATTAAAGCTTTGTCCAAGGCAAAAAACACATCCTTTATGGGACCAGACCTCATCCCAGGCTGTCTTCTAAACATGCTAAAATATGAACTAGCATCACCATTAAGTATCTTTTTCAATCACAGTCTAACCACAGGCTTTGTTCCTGTGGAATGGAGAACAGCTACAGTTATTCCCTTCCATAAAGGTGGCCTAGCAACAAATCTGGGGAATTATAGACCCATAAGTCTGACCAGCCTCATCTGTAAGGCCATCATTAAGCACCTCATAAATAAAGACATAGATGACCTCCAACCCTGGATCCAACCCATTTTGGCTTCATCAAGGGCAGATCCTGCCTGTTAAATTTGATGGATTTCTTTGAAAATGTGACCAGGTTCATTGACAAGGGCAAATCTGTGCACACAGCATACCTCGACTTAGCAAAGGCTTTTGGCACAATCCCACACTCAGGCATTACTGATAAACTTAGCAAACTGAATGTAAACTCCTTTGTTGTAAGATGGGTTACCAACTGACTCACAAACCGGACACACACTATCAAAGTGGGTGACTTCACATCAACCAGCAGACCAGTCACCAGTAGGGTGCTGTAAGGGTTAGTGCTGGGTTCCCTACTGTTTGATATATACTTCTTAGAAGTTCAGACCAAAACTAAGGGGCAGTGGCTGACCACATTGCAGACGACTGCAAACCAGGTGCAATTATTGAATCCCCAAATTATGTCAGTATACTCCAGGAGGGTCTTACACAGACCAACAGCCAGTGTCTTAGTCACGGTCTGAAACTGAATGCATTAAAAGGCATCATCATTCCCTTTGGCAAAAACAATGTATCTTCAAACTATCAAATCAACAGCAATACCCTAAGTACATATGAAGTGGTAAGGGATCTGGGATGACAAGTTGACTTTGACCACCATGTGCCTACTTCAGTAAGGAAGGCTTTCTATGTAGCACACTTGATTAGCAAAGGCATCACCTTGAGAGCAAAGGAGGTTCTAACCCCTGTATACTCGACACTAATCAAGCCCATAATTGAGTATTATGCCCCCTTCGGCATGTACCATACAAAACACCTGCAGCAATTGGAAGACACCTCAAAGGTTTCTAACAAAGAAGATCAAGGGACTCCATCACGTCCCTTACACAGACCGAGTAAAGTCCCTGTCACTATACTCTGTATCGTATAGACTTCTTAGGGGAGACTTATGCCTGGCTTACACAGCAATCTCAGACCCAAACCTAATGAACTTGTTGCACATCCAAACATCAAATGGAACTAGAGCTACCCCTTTCAGTGACATAAATATGACCTGTGACTTAAATAGGACATGCTGGAGGGACAGATTTGTCTGCCAGTGACTGCCATGTCTTTGGAATAGGCTACCAATTCATGTGAAACACAGCACCTCTATGACAGTGTTCAAAAGGAACCTGGATGAGTGGATGGGGTACCATAAAGTCTTACTGGGGATAGCACCCACAACTCTCCTGGACATTTGCAGTCATTACCAAATGCAATCCTGTGTATTGACTAGCATTTCTATGGTATTATATTGGGATGAAATAGCTAGGCTTGAAATGACCTCTGGGTCGATAGCCTAGTAAACTCCTATGGTTTATTTATTTTACATTTTTTGACCGGGAATAGTCCGACTGAGCTGAAATAGTCCTTTTTCAGTGGAGGCCTGGGGAGAAAAGCTCCAAGACATTATACAGTACAATAGATAATTCCAGAAGCGAGTATTCCAAAAGGATGTCAGAGTTATTATTTGACAAGTATTGACAACATTATAACATGGAACAAATATTTACAAGTCATCATTAAGATTTGGCATTGTGAGAAAAGAAGATTTTCATGCAATCTTAAAGTAGATCCTGTGATCCTACAATCCTTGGACACATAGTCTGAAAGCTCATAGTCAGGCATAATCAGAGATGGAGGTCATGTATGACTTATCTCATTACTTGTATATATGTAGGGAGGAAAGCTATCATTCAGCTCTCTTAAAACATCTATAACGGCATTAGAACAATCCTTCTCCTCTTTTACATATTCTGTGTAGGTAATGAAGATTTGACTGCACTTGGTTTATGAGCATTTGATCAGACTGTTTTTTTCCTCAAAGATGTGGATACCATTATTGGAAGGTAAATACTGGAGAAGTCTAGCAGCACTCTGTGCACTTCCTTGTCAGCATACGTGCACTTCCTTGTCAGCATGCATGCACTTCGCTGTCAGCATACATGCATGCATGTACTTCCTTGTCAGCATACGTGCACTTGAACCATACCATGAACTATACTTCCATACAGGGCTTACAGCCAGTGGCTGGCTTTGTTCATACTACAGTCAAGCTTTGTCTCATGCTGGCATTATATGCTGAGATGGGTTGTGACCTGTTTAACGGTCTACCCTTTATCCTCATACTTTTTGGTATGGAATGCTTTCCAAGCACTTTTTAGGAAGCTCCACAGAAGTAATAAAGGTTCAGGACTATGGTGGGGAGTGAAAGAATTGAGAACAATCAACTGAGTCATCGTCATCATCATCATCATAATCAGCCACTATATTTCTCATTTTCTTATGGGGTCGGGCTATCATGTTAACTGTTGTCATCTCTGTCTATTCAATGCCACACTCCTGCCTAATTCGACACTCATGCCTGACTGTCACAAATCTTCTCTCACACAGTCCATCCACCTCTTTGCTGGATACCCTCATTTCCTCTTACCTTCTTCCTGTCTGTCCCAAATATTCTTCACCAGATTTCCTTCTGCTTTTCTGCACATGTGGCCCAAGCCACTGTAATTTGTTATCTTTGATTTTGTCTGCAATTAGAACTACTTTGGCTTCTGCTTTTAAGTCCTGATTTCTTTGCCTGTCCCACAGTATGCATCCTAATACCCTTCTCAGGCACTTCATTAACATCACCTCTAGCTTCCTCATCTGCTCTGCCTTTACTGCCCAGGTTTCTTGCCATACAGTAGTACTGTTTGCACCATTGTTTTCTACACCTTAATTTTCAGCTTCTTTGGCATTCTTCTGTCATATGCAACACCTGACACTATGTCAGTTGGCTGCAGCCCCTCTTCGTTTATACTTACCTTCTCCTCAACCACCCCTCCCAGATACTTAAAGCTATTAACCTGTTCCAGGATCTGCCCTTCTTTCTCAATTCTCAGCATCTTCTGATTTCCCCAGTTTGTGCCATTACCATTTCTTATGTGTACTTAGTTTAATCTCATGTGTCTTCAGTTTTGCATTCCATTCCCCCATCCGTCATTGAAGTTCTTGCTCAGAGTCTACCTGTAGTGCCACATCATCTGCATACAGCAACTTTGTTGATCTGTCCTCTCTGATTTGTTTGCTAATTTAGTCCGTTATCATTATGAGCAGCAGTGGGCTCAGAAATGCACCCTGGTATACACCCACTTCCACTTGGGGCCCCTCTGTGAGACTGAACACTCTTTGTACTTGAGTTATAGGGGCCTTGTACATAGCCTCAACTAATTCTACCAGTGCATCTGGGACTTCAAACCACTGCATTACTGCCCAAATCAGCTTTCTTGGGACCTTGTTATATGCTTTCTCCAAGTCTAGGAATGCCCAGTTGGACTCTTTCCTCATCTCTAACTTCTTCTCAACTATCTATCTCACTGCAAACATTGGGTCAGTTGTGCTACATTCTGATCTGAATCTGAACTGCTGAACTCTAATCTTACTTTCTACCACTCTGTGTATCCATTTATCAAACTTTAATGTAATGTGACAGGAATTTTATACCACTGTACTGTCCACAATTGTGGATGTCCCCTTTATTCATGTATGCTTATTCTCCAGTCATCTGGGAAATGCCTTTCTCTCCACACTGCTATGAGTACCCTCAGAAGCCATTTCACCTATTATCAATATCAGTCATACTTCTCAACCTCTTAGAGCAAGAAATCTGGACAAAGCCATCAATAATGGGGGTACAAACACAAAAATAGGTACACTTTTTAAATATTGCTCTTAGAATCTTAGAAAATTGATAAAATAACAGGTTTTGCATTAGCATGAATTTTCTGAAGGGTATGAAATGTGAAACTCAAATGTCTGTCATAATTTTCTGACTTCAACCCTCAATAATTTGCCAAAGATTTGCCAGAAAACCACAATTTTATGAAAAAAGCACCAAAAATATGAGACAAAAATCTGGACATCCTGCAAAACTCTGTACAGTTGAGAGGTGTGATACCAATTCATATTTCTTGCTTTATCTAGTAGGTCCTTCAATTGCTGTATGAACACACTCTTTTCCTCACTATAACAACTCTGCTGTAAAGCATAGGCTGAGATTATGAATACTGCTCAGTCATTACAGTGCAGTCTGATTGCCATGAGTCTGTCACTAATTCTGCTGACATCCTTCACGGCTTTCTGAAGTCTGTCTCTCACCACAATCCCCACATCATTTCTAGCCTGTCCTACTCTGAGTAGTAGACTCTGAATCCCAAACCAAGTGTCTTTGCTGGCTGCACTGCCCTTCCATCTTGTCTCTTGGAGGCATAGGATGTCCAGCTTTGTCTGTACCATCATGTCATCTACTTCCAAGGTGGATCCTGTTAGTGAGCCTGCATTGAGTGTAGCAGTTCTTAGTTCATGTTTGGCAGGTCAATTGGTTTTACATCCAGCTTTTTCTCAAAAGAGCTGCCCCAGGTAATCCAGGCTGGGCAACTGGATACCGGTTGGTCACTAGCTTCTATTGACCCTGGGCTGCTGGGCTTTATGGCAGGCACAAACTGGCCAATAGGAGCACAAACACCCCTCCCACCATTAGCAATTGGTCTCTTGCATAGGTGGGAGTAGGCCAGGTCCTCAACCCATTTAGCACTGGAAAATACCCATGCTCATTTATGGTGACATTATTCAACACGACTAAATCACCTAGAGCCATATTTTACGCCAACGAGTGGCTAGCCCTGACAGGGTGTATATCTGTGATCCATGTTCTCCTGTCCTGAGGATAATGCACACCACAGTAGATGCCCAAAGTGGTTGGCCTATACAACTTTTCCCCCTATAGGGCACCATGTAGAGTCTGTGCTGCTACCCACAAATCCATTCATTGGTGAGTTTGAGATGGAAACACTCAGCATGTATTTTAGAGGTGGGAGGAACCCCAGAAAGACACAGAGAGAGCATGCAAACTCGAAACAGGTGGAAGTCAGGATCAAATACTACTATAATACCCCTACCAAAGAAATTGCAGCCAGTACTGTCCAGTTGCTCTAACCCTGACAGTGATGAAATGCTTTGAGCGGCTGATCAAGTACCCCCTATCTGCAAACCTACCAGCACCACTAGACCCACTTCAGTTTGCCTACAGGGCCAACTGCTGAACAACAGATGCCATCTCATTTGCTCTTCATGAATCCTTGGCATATCTTGACAACAAAAACTGTTATGTAAGGATGCTATTCATTGATTTTAGCTATGCCTTTAATACGGTCATCCCTCAATGTCTGATTGAGAAGTTTGTCCAGCTGGGCTTCGACACCCATTTATGCAACTGGATCCTGAACTTTCTTATTGATAGACCCCAAAAAGTATGTGTGGACAACAACACCGCAAGGAGCTTAACACTAAGCACGGGAGTCCCTCTGGGATATGTCCTGAGCCCTCTGACGTTTACCTTACTAAGTCATGATTGCATCACCAGACATAATTTGAACAAGATCATCAAGTTTGCAGATGACACCACTGTAGTGGGTCTTATTAGGAGTTGAGAAAAGATTGCCTACAGAGATGAGGTGAATGACCTCATTAACTGGTGCGATATTAACAACCTGGCCCTAAACATGAATAAAACCAAAGAGTTAGTAATGGTCTTCAGAAAGAATCAGGACTCACATCACCCACTCATAATTAAAGGGGAAACAGTGGAGAGAGTGAGTAGCACCAAAATTCTGGGTGTGTATATTTCTGAGGACTTAGCATGGTCAATGAATACTAACCACATTGTGAAAAAAGAACATCAGCACCTTCACTTCTTGCAGAAACTAAGGAAAGCTGGTCTCCCTTTCTCTGTACTCAAAATCTTCTATAGTAGTACCATTGAAAGCACCTTGACTAGTAATCTCACAGTTTAGTTTGGGAACTGTAAAGCCTCGGACCGAAAGACCCTATGGAAGTTGGTGAAGGTAGCGGAGAAGATCAGTGGATCCCCACTTCCAGCTTTGCAGGCCCTATACATAGCACATTGTATTGGCAGAGCCAGAAAAATAATCAAAGACCACACACACCCTGCATATGGACCATTCTCCTGCTTATCTTCAGGAAGATGATACCATAGTATATGTTGTAAGTCCTCCAGGTTTAGTATGAGGAGCTTCATTCCACATGCTGTCAGACTATTGCACTCTACAACATATCAATAGCTGGTGACTGGAACAATCAGTAGTACAGCTATATTCTTGTGCAATACCTTCATCAAGCTGCTTTAAAAGTGCAGTCAGTAGTAATTGAACGTTCCATACAATATACTTGTGCTAATCAGTATATTCTGTATACTCTGTGTAATAATTGCTTTTCCACATGTGCAGTATTGCTGAAGGCTGCTACCAGTGTTATAGAGGTATCTCAGAATTTGTCAGTCTTGCTTAGTATATGTATATGTTACAGTACTGTAATATGTCCCTGTTATTCTCTGTAGTTGTATGTGCTATGTGCATTTGGAACCCAGGCAAAGTAATTTTGTTTAACCCACACTGTGTGTGGGTCTGAATGACAGTAAAGTTTATTTTGACTTGGCTTTAACCTTGTACCTTGTACATGGGAGGTGAAGACCTTAGCCATTATGGCAAATGGTCTCTTAAACCATCATTTGGGTGTAGATCTGTAAATAAGGCATCAGTGACACATTTCTCACTAATCTTAGAGGTATTATACATGCCTTATATCTCCAGGTATGGAATAAAGAGATGCAGTCCTTTACCTAGTCAGCCATCTTTCATCCACCGTAGCATATGTATATTTTTTTATCAAATTTTTTTTTTATTTTTCAAATACATTTGAATGAATTCCATAGTATTTATACATAACATCTTAAATAACTATGTACACTATTTACATTAGCCTGACACTATAACAGATCTTAATGTATACAGTTACTTTATAAGTATGTCCAATCCATTATCAGAGTGTCTGATTAATTATTGTATAGTGTTGATCAACGATAAGATTTTTCCCCAATGGTTTTTGATAAATGGTTTTGGATAAATTCTTAGTTCTTTAATTTTAATTTCCAATAATTCTGTTGTTTTCAGTAGGCTGTAGAAGTCTTCCAAAGTTGGTATTGTGTTTGTATTCCATCTTCTTGTTATACACTTCCTTGAAATTGCAAGTATAGTCAATACTAGATAAATGTTTGACCTATTTAAATGAGGACCTTTATTCACATTTAATAATAAAAGAGCTTTAGTTAAATAAAATGATTCATTAAATAACACTTGTAGAAAGTTATTAATACCATTCCACAATGGCTTAATTTTAACACAATCAAAGAAAATGTGGTTCCAATCTGCATTGTGTACTTGCTCACATCAACATATTCCTTTTATGGAAGAACTAATTTTACTGATTCTATCTGGGGTTAAGAATGCTCTGTGCAAGCATTTCCAATTAAAAACTTTCCGGTACTGTGTAAAGGGTGTATATTTTATCGATAATAAGATATTTGTTTTAATATCTTCAGTTAACTCTATTTAGTGTCCTTTTGTTATATATTTCCAGTATGAGGTTTTGGGTTTTGTTTTATAGTTTATTAATATTCTATAAAATTTTGAAATACTGTTTCCCATGTCAAAGTCATTATATACGATTTCATATATGTATTTCATAAATTTAGGTATTTCTTTAAATGAAGAATTGTTAATTATTCTACTTAAATCTTGTGAATATGACTGAATACTCTATAAAGTTAGCCAGTCCTGTTGTGGAATTTTGTATGTTGTTTTTATTACTTGCATATCTAAAACTTTTAGTTCTTTGATACATTGGAGCCAACAAACAAATCCTTTCTGTTCCCAGGAAATAATAATTTCTCTCTATATATTATGTGGATAGATTTTTTGTGACTATAAATGGTGTTAAAAGATCAAACCAGATTTTTAAATTTATATTTGCATTAATAATTTTCCTAAAGGAGTCAATGTAGTAATTAATCATATGCGTTTTAACAGGTTTAGTTATGTTATATTGCATACTAATACATATGTGCCATGGCAAATTGTTTTTATCTGTTATTTGAAACTTTTTTGTAAATCAAATTTATTTATTGATATTACAGTTAGTAATTCTTTCCTATTTGCAGAGTAATTTGGACTTATCCAATCTGAGATTGTTTTAAATAGTGATGCTTTATATATGTTTTTATATCTGGAAAGTTTAATCCTCCCTGATTCCATGGTCTGATATGATGTATTAAAGCTATTCTGTTTCTTTTGGGAAACTATAAAAAATGTATTAGGCATGAATTTATTTCTTTAAGTATATTCCTTTCTGGTAACAGTTGTATTGCCAAGGCTATATATCGGATCTTGGGCAGTAAAACCATTTGTATTAACTGTAGTCTACCTTCAAATATTAATATTGTGTTTTCCATTTTTCCACAGAGATTTTAATTGTATTGATGATATTATTGTAGTTTTTTGAGACTAATTCATTATTATCCTTGCATAACTCAATTCCTAGATATTTTAAGGTGGAGTCTTCTTTCCCTATGTTGTGATTCCCCCTTAGTCTGCAGTTCTTTTATATTTAAAAATAAAAATTTTGATTTTGATTTATTGAAATGGAGTTCTGAAGTCATGTGAAATTTGTCAATTAATATATCTAAATTTTCTAATGTCTCTTTTGTATTAATATTAGTAATATGTTATCAGCAAATAGCATAACTTTAGAATTGTATTGTTCATAAACATCTATTCCTTTGATTTTTAAATTGTTACGAATTGAATCTGCCAATATTTTCATAGCCAGAGCAAATAGCATTGTGACATAGGACATCTTTGTTTAGTGCCTTTTCTTATATATATATATATATATATATATATATATATATATATATATATATATATATATAAATATAGATTCAGAGGTAAAAGGACCTAACTTGACATACGCTAAATTATTTGTATATATATTCTTTAGGAGATGAACAAAGGATGCAGGAAATTCAAATAGCATTAGAATTTTAAATAAATAGTCCCAATTTAAGGAATCAAAGGCTTTCTCCATATCTAAGCCAATTATGAGTGTTTCTTTATTAACATAATCTATAAAATAAATTATCCTTTTAATATGATCATGTGTATGTCTATGATATATAAATTCAGTTTGATCATTATTTATTGTTTTTGGATAGTGGTATTTTCATTCTGTTAGTTAATATTGTCATAAATATCCTATAATCATTATTTAATAATGATATAGGTCTATATGAGGTACAGAATTTTGGGGATTTGTTTTCCTTTAGGATTGGTGTGATTAAGGAATATCTCCAAGAGGGAGGTATTAAAGCTTGTGACTGAATTTCTAATAGAGGTTTATGGAAGAGGGATAGTATCTTTGAAGGAAAAAGTTTATATATTTCCGTAAGTATGCCATCTATACCAGGAGCTTTATTATTTTTACCCTCTTTTATTGTATCTGTAATTTCTTTGTAGGATATGGCTGCTTGCAGATCTAGTTTTAATTTTTCTGGTATTTTTTTATATTAGAACATTTTTTCATCTAGATTTAATTGAGCGATATGTATATTTTATTTTTGGAAATATTCCATATAGTGATTTCTATAGGCATCAAGAATGTCACCTGTATCCGAGACATTGTTCCCTTTCTTTTCATAGAAGATACTTTTAATGCTATTAGCTTTTGATTGTATTTTGATTCTTGTGGATGTAGACATTTGGGAGAAGTGGCCAAGGTATTAATTTTTAGGTTTTCTAAAGCTAAACTAGTTTTATGTGTTAGAATTTTGTCGTATTTATTGTTTAATACTTCTACTTTATTTTTCATCTCCAAATGATTTTGATTTTTTTCAGCTTTTACTGACAAAAGTTTGGCTAGTAGATCTAATACCAAGTTAAGGTTTTACCATATATGTAAGCTTTTAATGAGTCCCATATCATTATTTTATTTATCTCTGTGGTGTAATTAATATTTAAGAAGAACTGTAATTCATATAATAACCAGAGTTTGAACTCTTTAATTTTAGTTATATATGCTGGAATTCTGGAGTTAAAGATTAATGGTTTGTACCCATTTTGAAGTTTTAGTATCAATGAATTGTGGTCTGAAAAGGGGCAGGGAGTGAGTGAGAAATTAATGATTTTAGAGTGTAAGTCATGGGCAGCAAATATTATATATATTCTAGTTTGGGTACCAAATCTGTGATCTTGATGGGAAAACAACAAAGATTTATCTTCTTTAAATTTGAAAGTATCTACAAGATGAAATGATTCTACCCACTTGTTTAAAGCTTTTGATACAGCAGATATATGCAGCAGTCTTTTATTTGTAGTTTCAGAAATATCAAATATACAGTTAAAATCTGCTCCTAATGTTACGTTACCTGTATAATTATTGGAAATGAAATCCAAGTGTTTTTTAGCAGTTCCTGTTCCAATACCTGGGAACCAGTATAGATTGGCTAGGGTCCATATTCTGTTATTATATTTAGCTATTACTAATGCCATAAGGCCTTCTTTATCTTCATACTTATAAATGATTTCTGGGTTAATCACATTTGTTTTCCATAAAACTGTTACCTTGTTTGCCTTTGTCTTATAAGTGGATTGCGCCAATATCATATATTCCTTAGGATTCCATTTGCAATTGTCATTTGTTTTGAAATGATTTTCTTGAAGGAAGACGATTTCTGTTTTGTTAAATTTTAAATATTTCAGTAGATTTGACCTCATGCTAGGATTGTTTAAGCCACTGGTATTTAAAGATAATAAAGTTAAATCCTTCTTAGGTTATTTAGACTATGTATTTTTTGTTTTATTGTGACTATTAAGCATTTTCCTCTTCTTCTTCTTCTTCTTTCAGCTTTTCCCAGTTAGAGGTCGCCACTGTGGATCACCTGTCTGCTCATGACTGGCAGTGGAGTTTCACGGTGTTGAGTTGCCAGCCCGGTGCCCAACCTTCCACAGAAGACACACACACACATGCACTCACACCAAGGGCCAATTTAGAGTATCCAGTGAACCTACAGCATGTTTTTGGGATGTGGGAGAAAACCAGACCACCCAGTGGAAACCCACTCAACCACAGGGAGGACATGCAAACTCCACACAGAAGGCACCCCAGCCAAGGATCAAACTGGAGAACCTCTTGGTGTGAGGTGGCAATGCTAACCGCTGCACCACCGTGGCCACCCTATTAAACATTTTCTTCTGATAACTATAAAGTATATGTTTGATCTTTTAAAGGAAATTATCAGTTTTATACTTTGAGTGTTTACCATTAAAGTAATGTTTTGGTCAGGCATACTAAAAATGTTTTTGTGAAATAAATTTAAATTAATAAATGTTAACAAAACTAAGATCGGCACTAGCCCTTATAATGAAAATTGTTCCCAATCTGATGGATAAACCTAAGTCCATCAGATTATCACTCATACCTTGACAATCCAGAACATCTGAGCTCCATAAATTGAATTATCATATGGAGAATATTTGTAATAGGAATAGGCAATATTTATATTATTTTGAACAGATATAGTACTATTGTAGATTAGACAGAATTCTAATACAATATAAATGGCTACTTATTGTATCAGCAATTAATATTTACATGAAAGATGACAAGCAATTCAATCATAGTAAAGTAGGATCTATCATATATAAAACCTCAGTAAAAGATTATAGCACACAGTTATTTAACATATTCACCCTTATTGATGAAGTCTTTCAAAATGTATTACTTAATATAAATAGATGGTAATAATATTTATACCTAATGTTTATAATACAGTGTATTTCATTGGATATATCAGAAGTTATATTTCATTGTTTGCCAGCATTTAAGTAATCAATTTGTTGCTAACTTACTTAAAGCATCACGTTTGTTTTATATGAACATTGATGAAAGTTAGTGCATTTTAATTATCAGTGCATCCCTCTTCCCCCATTTCCTACACATAATGATTTTCATATCTGTCATTTCTTATTATAAAATGAGTGAAATTATAGGTTAAAAACAACAAATTCACTTATTGTGATTAATGATTACAAGTTCCCCTTCCATATTCATAAATTTCCATTTTATGGCATATACTGAAAGTTTTTAGATTTAAATGGCAACATTCTATTTTGTATAATCAGCAAATGTTAAACTGAGTGATTATTGCCAATTTAATGCTATTTGTTCAGAATGTGATTGTTACATTCTGTGACATTCCTAGTTCAGGCTTCTATTGTCTCCCTTGAACAACTTTGTCAGTTTGATGTCATGTATAAAACAGTTACCTTGGTAACAGCTTAAGTATTATGTATGGTCAAGATGGGTTACAAAACCACAATTCAAGTTAAAGCAATTATATGACTTGTTATGCACATTTACTTATATGAGAAAATTCTCATGCTTCCCCTTGATGTTCAATATAGTGTATGTCATTTATGACAAGTTAAAACAGTAGTGTTATTATACACAAGCCCATGTTATTAAACTGAGTGTCTATTGTCAATTTAATACTATTTGTTCAGAATATGATTGTTACATTCTGTGACATTTCAAGTTCAGGCTTCTATTGTTTCTCTTGAACAACTTTGTCAGTTTGATGTCATGTATAAAACATATGTTACCTTGGTAACCACTTTAGTATTATATGAGATCAAGATGGGTTACAAAAACTACAATTCAGGTTAAAGCAATTACATGATTTGTTATGCACATTTACTTATATAAGAAAATCATCATGCTTCCCCTTGATACTTTGAGAGATGAAGTTATAAGAGTTATTTTTTGGGACAGCTATCTTGGAATCAGTTTTTTCTTTCTTCTTTCTAGCATCAGTCCAAGGATTTGTTTCTTTTATCCTTTTAAAACTAGAAGCCATCCATTCCATTTCTTCTGGGATAGACACTATGTTGTTGTTTTTGATGAATATAGTAGCTTCCTCTAAGTCATTAAAGGTTCTCATCTCATAGGCAAAAGTATTTATATCTTGGCTGGAAAGGCCAGCTGTGCTTTAATGTTGTTTTGTTTCAACAGTTTTATTATTGGCCAGACTTTTTTCCTTTGTTCTAGTATTCTGGAAGAATAATCATTGTCAAACCTTATCAGGCTTTGATTGTATTTTAAGGGTGATTTTTTCCAAGCAGATTTTAATATTAGTTCCTTGTCCAGAAATGAAAGAAATTGTATAACTATGGATCTAAGTGGAGTATTTGCTGAGTTAGAAGCAGGTTTCCTCAGTGCTCTATGCACCCTTTCAATTCCAAATAAAAGACCCTCTTTCAAGTCTGAAAATTCAGGAATCTAGGTTGTTAAGAATGAAATAATGTCTTCTGCTTCAGTGTTTTCAGGCAGACCAAAGATCCTTATGTTGTTTCTCCTGTCCCTGTTTTCTAAGTCATCTATTTTGTTAAGCAGCCATGTATTCTGTTTAAGCAGAAATTCTTTTTGGAATGCTTCCTTTTAGAGTCTCCCTTCAATGTCATTTAGAGAAGTCTATATTTGTTATTTTTGTATGGCATTTCTGTAATAGTTCCTTAAGAGTATCAGTCTGTTTTTGAGAATTTAATTTGAGGTTTTCTAAGTCATTTTTAAAACCATCCATCTTCAAAGATTGTTCCTGTAAGGTTGATGTCATCAATTAAAGTTCCTTTTTCAAAGCAACATCTGGATGATAATTCCTTGAGTTGTTCATATTCAGTGACTCAATATATCTCCAATTTACTTAACAGGAAAATTTTTGTATATTTCCACCAAAGTTGATATCTATGTAGTTTAGTAGTTTATCTATAGATTTCTGATGGTTTAAACTTGAAAATAATATAATTTTCCTATATTATTATACTAGTTTATGGAGCTCTCAAAATTCACTGCTCTCATTTGGCCATCTAGGCTCCACCCATCCATATGTATATGTATATTTTTTCATGGATTTATTTCTCAAAATATTAAATGAGATTAAGTGGTATAAACTATCTCCCAGCAAGTTAGTATTTATACAATCCAGCTGTATCTCAATCAGGTTAATGCCGAAATGGTCACAAAAGATTGCCAGGAATACTTTGGTCTATGTGGGTACATGATCAACATTCCCTGTAATTACTAATTTTTGTTCAGCTCCCTGAAAAAAATACAAAAAATATATCTCTTCTACATGTTTAGGAATTTAGTAGTCAAGCATGGGATGAGCCCAGTTTACAACTAGTTCAGGAAATACCCAGCCTTCTTTATCATTTAGTATACTTATAGACTATAATGCCAACATTTAGAACTTGAAAAGAGAGGGGATATTGGATTTGAGACAAGATTCCAACTGGCTGGTACTCTTGGACAGCTTGAAGGCCAGGACATTCTCATTTTTCTACCATTTACTGGATTATCGTAACACCTTTGTTTTTTATCCACTGGTGAAGATAAGGTTGAGCTCTTTGCATATACAAAGCCAGACATTAGATGTTTCAGTCAAGAGAGGTTTAGTTGAGTGGATCTATGCACTTCTTTCTAGGATGGTTTTTAAGTGAATAACTTTTATAGAAAACGTAGTGATTACTGAACTGCAGTACACAAGACCTCTTCTTAACTGCTACTGTGTATCTACCAAGTTGGCAGTAGAGGATGAGTGGTGAAGTTATTGGCCTTTAACAATGTTGCATTTTCTTTGTTTACATGGACTCACCTTCCAAGTGCTCCGGATTATGTGGAATGTGCCGCATTTAAGGCACAGAGCTCACAATGTTCTGCAGGTCTGCATTAATAGTGTTGGCTCCACTTTGCACATTGTGATTGGCTCATATACTGCAAAAATAGCCAGTCAGCATACAGGTAATATGAGCCAATCAGGGATCGACTACCAATGCAAAAAGAGTCAACCAGGGGAAGCGGAAAAACAATCAGTAAGAGAATTCTGGGTGACAGTTTTCATGCCACTGTGATGCAGGGAGCACTTTACTTTTCTTTGTGGATTTAAGGCAACAACAGCCTTTTCTTTAGCAGGGCAGCAACATTAGGATTCAGAAGATTCCTGGCATGGATGATTATTTCAGCAGCCAGCAAACTTTTACTGTCTCCAGCAGTTCAACTTCAAGCATGGATATTAGGATTGTAGAACACAGCAGAATATCAGTGAAGAGTGGAGACTACAGCATACCTCTCATCTTCTTTGAGCAAGAAATCTGGACAAAGCCATAAATAATGGGAGGACAAAAGCCCAAAAATAGGGTCAGTGTTTAAATATTGCTCTTACAAATTTAGAAAGTTGATAGAAAAACAAACATGTTTTATATTAGCATGAATTTTCTGAAGGGTATGAAGTCTGAAACTCGAATGTCTGCCATTATTTTCTGACTTCAATACTGAATGATTTGCAAATGATTTGCCAGAAAACAAAATTTATATGAGGAACAGACCAAAATATGAGACAAAATTCTGGACATTCTGTGAAAATCTGTACAGTTGAGAGGTATGGAATAAGCAACTGGACTGGTATTCCACAGCAGGAATTGTTAATTGAAAGGGTACATTGTGCATATTCTTCAAACCTGGCCATGAGAAAGCAATCTAGACCTTTAGTAGTAAAGATGCAATCCTACCAGCAGAAAGAGTTGATCCTGACAAAACAGTGGCAGAAGGGTAAAGTACTAAATGTTGGAAACAGTAGAGTGTTTGTGGACAAATAATTATTCAGTGTACAAGTAGTGAAGGTAGAGGTACAGGAACCACACAAACCAAAGTCCAAACCACAAATCCAATTTATTGACAGCAAAAACAAACCAAATGCAGTCAAACACTTTCATCTTTAGCAAAGAGTTCTTCAGAACTGCTTGACATGGTTATCTCCAACCTTAAATAACCCTAATACAATATGTGATCAACATGTGATCAAACATTCACATGACTCAACTTTAGTTTAGAAAATGCATTGATTATAAAACTTCAATAAAAAATTGTTGTGAATATCAAGTTAAATGAAAAAATGAATGTAAGTATAACAATACGAATAAAATTAAAAATAAAAATAATGTTGAGAACAAAAATGGTAAAAAAGTCAGTGTTCCAGTGACAAATGTATGAGTAACATGACATAATCAGGCCTCAAGACTTTTTAGCTTTAATACAGGTGTAATGGAACAACATTCATTCAAACCGGGGGGGGGGGTAATGGCATCACACATAAGAATCCTTATAAGTTCTTTCTTGAGAAGATGCTCATCAGTGTAAAAGCCCCTTGGGTCTGGTTCCAAGAAATTAATCACCACAAATTTAAAAAGGTGACCAGGTGCAGAAATCTGTCTTTACAGTGCATTAATTGTCTTCACTTTCTTGATTTTGTTGAGATGTTCATATATTCTATCTTTCAAAGCTCAACCAGCCTTGCCAATGTAAAACGCTTTACACTGTTGGCAAAGTGCACCATAAACCACTGCCCTGGATGAACAATTAAAATATTTTTTCACATCAAATTTCTTGTTTTTGATAAAAAAGACTCACAACAGAGAATGTGTTGGCAGCAGTTACAGTGGTTACATTTATACATACCTTTTGGTCTACTGGTACTGAATTTGCCCGAATTCCTTTCCAGTAAACTTTTGAAACATTTGTCTTTTGTAAATACTAGCTTAGGTTTAGAACCAAACAGTACATTACCATTATTGATGGAAGTAACAATAGGCCAAAATTGATTAACCACATCAACAATGTGGTAAGTGTTTAAAGAAAAAGTAACAATCAAGGCTCATTCGTATGACCTATCTGAATTATGATCACCAGATGTCATTACCCGTACTGAAGATAAGGAATGACAGGAGTTATCAAAGATTGGTAACAGAGGACGGTACAGACCCTTACTCCTTTTGTCACATACTTCATCTTTGATGGGTACCAAGAGGTCTGATGGATAACCTCTGTGGATAAACATATCCACAAGTTTTCCAGTCTCCACCAAAAATACTGCATCATCAGATATCATATGAGCAAGTCAGACCAGTTGTCCCTTGACAACTGCTGTTTTTTGAAATTTGGGATGCCAACTGTGATAGTGAAGATAGGAATTTGAAAAAGTTTTCTTACGAAAAATGTTGGAGCTAAACCAACCCTTTGTATAATCTTTTGAAACCAGAATGTCAAGAAATGCCATCTTGTCCTTATCAAAATTGTGGGTAAATTTAAGAAAGGGGGTACTATTTTTGATGTACATTAAAAAAATGTTCAATTTCATCAAATAATCTGTCCAAATAATAAAGATGTCATCCAGGTACCTAATATAAAATGACCAACTGTCAGCAAATGTACTATTGAACACAAATTACTTCTCCCAATATGCCATAAATAGGTTGGCAAAGCTCAGGGCACATGAGACACTCATTGCCACTCCACTCATTCGTTTGAATAGTTGTCCTTCAAAATACAAAAAGTTGCTGCTCAGGACTAACTCTGCGAGTATGATAGCCATGTTGTTGTCATTATTGTTCAATAGCCCTATGTCAAAGAGCATACTTTCCACCCAATCAAGTCCCTCCTTATGTGGAATGACCAAATAAAGATCTTGTACATCTATTGTAACAAGTATACAAATACAATTTACAAATTGTAAATTTGCTAATCTGGATAAAAAATCCCATTATTCTTTACAGATATGGGTAATGCAACTGGTGGATGGCTGAAATAAATTATCTACATATTTAGCTATGTAAAAAGTTTTGCTCCTGCCTGCATCAACAATCGGTCTCAGTGGTGGGTTTTGGATGTCTTTATGAATTTTCGGTATACCGAATATACCTGCCACCACCAGATGTTCATTGGATAAGTATTCATATGCACTCTTGTCAATGTGTCCCTTCATGACCATGTTGTATAAACAACCATCAATTTTAGAATAACCAATATTAAGTTCATTTTTTGATATCTGTGTGTACCTGTCACTAAAAAGGAGCTTGAACATCTTATTATTATAATCCTTGACATCCCATGATGACAATGCCTCCTCCTTTATCTGTTTTCATTATTATTTCATTAAATGTCATGTTACTCATACATTTGTCACTGTAACACTGACTTTTTTACCATTTTTGTTCTCAACAGTATTTTTATTTTTAATTTTATTCTTATTGTTATACGTATGTCCATTTTTTCATTTCACTTGATATTCACAATTCTTGTTAAAGTTTTATAATTGATGCATTTTCTAAACTAAAGTTGAGTCATGTGAATGTTTGATCAAAGACTTTTGCCCCACTTCAGGAAATTAATGTTTGGAAGGACACTAAGGGGAAGGGAAGAGACAGGAAAAAGGAAATATAAGTAAAACAGTTTCTGTTCATAACAGTATTTCTATATTCATGACGTGATAAAGATACTAAAGAAAACAGATGCCTGTTTACTTTTTTTATTCTTGTATCATATTAAGAAATGTAAGCATTAGAATGCAAAAAGAGAAAAAAAGGCTAGATAAAAGCATAGTTAAGTTACTAGGCTGTAATCTTGGTTTGTTGAGGTGGGGGGGTTGGGTGTAAAAATACACAGATCATAACACATGTAGAGCTAATATGGTTTCTCTTACTTTTGCATAGGTGAATCTCTGAATTAAGACCCTTGGCTTAATATAATAACAAGTTTTAAGTGTAAACAAGTAAATAAGAAAAAATTGAATGTAATGAAAAGTTTCCCTTTAGCAATAAATGTTTACCATGAGTTTAGAAGCCTACAGCTGAGGATACATTTTTTTCTTACGTTTCCATGGAGACAAACTAATTATAGGGCAATAAAAGTCAGAGGGCTTGTTGTTTGCTTTGAAGCTAAAAGTTAATGTTTTCTGACAGCATGCAAGTTGTTTTTCACATCTGTGAGGGGAATAAAGATAAGACAAGAAAATACTCTAATTAGTGTAAGTAATTAATGTAAGTAGAATCACATGCAGTGACATGCTCCTTGGCATGGATAACCATAACTTTAGTTCAGATAATGCCTGTGTGTGCAGCTGTCTCTTTGGGACAATTGTTCCTATTAAGCTGGTTAAACTTCATTATTTGAAGATGTACATATTTTTGTGTATTTGTATTAATTTAATAAGTTTTAGGGTGTTCTGTGATAGTGTTTCTTTTGAGAGTTTTCATTAAAACAAAAAGTCTTCTAAAATTTGACATAGGTTCAAATGGATAGGGCAAAAAACAATTGCATATGAGATCAATGTAACAAACATTAGTGGGTGAATGCATCACAAAAGCAGCAAACAGACATATAAAAAAGCTATCATATATAATAGATGTGAATAATAGCCTCTTTGCATAATGGCAATACCTTTCATGTTATCTTGGAATGCAAATGGTCTCACAGGTATAGACAAAAAGGAAAAAGTATTATATTAACAAATGCAGAGTGCAAATATCAGTGCTACAGGGACACATTTGGAAAGAACTAAGCATGTGAATTTCATAAAGAAAGGATTTCAGGATGGATATTTAGCACAGTATCAGGGACAAAGGAAAAAAATGAATACTTATATTTATTGCTAGAGGAGCTCCAATGCTGATGATAGAAGGGGGTAATAATGGTAGATATGTGCTAGTAAGGGGCTACTGGAGGATTATCTTGGCATGTGTTTATATTCCACTTAAAAACTATTATGGAGCTTAAAAAATTTCGGGAGAAATAGTCAGCTTTTGGTAAGAAATATTACTTACAGGTGGGGACTGGAATTTGATTTGCAACAGTGAGAATGTATCGGGGGCAACAAGGGAAAATAAAACAAAAGAGGATAGATTTCACAAGAAATTTCTGTAACTATTTCAATATGCAAGGCATAAATTCAGAGTAGGAACCTAGTGAGAATGTACATATTCCCCAGGTTATAAAAACTGGGCTAGACTGTGCAGAAATTATATTTCACAGGAATATGTGCATTTAATTGACAGCTTTAACATGCATCCAATAACTATTTCAGATCATGCAGCAATAATGGCCAAGATAACATGAAGGGTAATGAAGTAAAAATGATACACTGGTGTTTCTCTACTTATCTATTAAAAAGAGAGGAATTTAAGGAATGGGTAGTGGAAATTATTAAGGAAGATAGTTCTTTAGAAGTTATAACTAGTGAGTGGGATACAATGAAAGTGGAGTTTATAAATAGGGTAGAAATAAAAGAAAAAGAGATATTGTTAAGAAGTAACAAGAATTATTTATAGGGGCTGTCAAAGGTTAAAGTATTGCAGAATAAGATGAATCTCACAGAACAAGTAGAGGTGCAACTGCAGAGAGCTAAAGAGAAAATAAGAAAGTGCCTGGTTAATATGCATGAGTTTAGAAATATTGCTGTTAAGCAACTGTTTTTGATAACTCGAGAACACAAAAAACTTTTAGCACAATTACTTGGGCAACAAAAAGTAGAAAGGGCAGTTGCTAAACCTAGGAAGCCTATAACAAGAAACATAATCAGAGATCCAGTAGAGGTATTAGAGATATTTTGGAAATTCTATTAAAATTTGTATAAACCAGAGAAATGTGGAAATCAAGAGAAAGAACAAATGGAAATATTTATGGAAGACTTAAATAAGCCAAAGTCAGAGGTAGACAGGGCTCGGCAATTAACAGTTAAGACAGGAGGAGATGAGATAAAACACTGATGCATAACCAATCTGCAGGAAAGTCTCCAAGAACAGATAATATTCTGGTGGAAGTTTGGAAACTATGAGGGAATAAAGTCATAAAGCTCTAGAAGGTTTTGTTTAACAGCATTTTAAAAGGAAGAGAAGCACCAACATCCTGGAAAAAAAGTAGTGGTTGCTGTAATGCCTAAAACTGGTGAAGACCCATCAGACCCAGCTTCATACAGGCCCTTTTCAATTTTAAACCCATGATAATAATGTGTTTATGTCTATGGTGACTAAAAGAATGGGAAAGCTGTTGCCACAATTGATAGATATGGATCAGTGTGGTTTTGTGGAGGGAGGCTAGCATTTGACAACATTAAAATAACAATTATGATATAGAGGGAAACAGAATGTAAGAAAATATGACTGCTGTTGGATAGGTCTTGATGCAGAGAAAGCATTCAACAGACTAAGCTGGGATTTTATGAAAAGAACAATGGAAGCATTTGCATCCCCCTGATACAATAATAAGGTTAATTAGGACAGTATATGATGGATTGGAGGCAAAAATCAAAGTGGGAGAGCTCCTCTCTGATAGGTTTTGCCTGAGCAGAGGAATTAGGCAGAGGTGTCTTCTTTACCCTTTGTTATTTACATTATATTTAGAACAGCTGGAAAAGAAAATAAGGGACATATAAATTCAAGGATATAATTGGTATGGTAATCAAGAAAGGTTGACTTTATTTGCAGACAATATTGTTTTTACCTGATAAAACCAGAAAAGGACATTTCAGTCTTGTGGAACATTCTGAGACAGTTTGAAGTTTTTTTTTTTTTTGGCATATTAAATTAATCAAGACTAAACAAAGGTTATAGCTGTAAAGTATGTATCCACACATGAACTGGTTCGACAAAACCCCTATTTATGGAGACATGATAAAATGAAGTATTTAGGAGTATGGGCTAAAAATTATTTTATTATGGCAGCTAAGGATATGTGGGAAGAAACTGAACAAAAGATAATAAAAAATGAGAAAATGGAAGCTCTTGTCTATGGATATGGATAACAAGATACAAGCAGTAAAATGTTTTAGTCCTTTGAGTTTTATACACAGGTCAGACATATATTTTATCAGCCAAAGTTGTGGATAGTAATTAATTAATAGCTGAAGGATTTAATCTTGGAGGGGAAGAGGGTGGGAGTCAAGTGGGATAAGTTGATCCTTCCATTAGAACAAGGTAGTTTAGGATTATTTACCTGAAAGGATATTTTAGAGCTACACAGTTGAAGCTCTTATACATCGCACAAGCAGAAAGCTACAATTCAAAGTAGAAAAGGAGGATGATGAAGGAGAGAGAAATTCAAGAAAGAAGGAAAGAGTGGGATTCTGAATGCAGATCCTAAAGGATAATAACAACAGTCATACAGAATATTATGAGAGTGTTGAATCCTCAAAATACAAAAACATTCCTACAATGGGGCCAGGCAGGCCCAGGGGGAGGATGGTCCCCCTGTTGTAGACGGAAGTAGTCCACAAAAATCACAAAAAAATGATATATGAAAGAGAGCCATAAAGATGATATAGTGGACTACTGAGGATAAGAAAGAAATTATGTATTGTTGCTATTATGCAAAAATCTTAGACTTTCATGAACAAGATATACAAAAAAGATTGAGAGAAATTAGAAGAAAGAAAAATACTTCCGCAAGAAAAAACTATCAGAAGCTTCAAATAAAAAATTGTGTACATTACTACAACAGATCTGTGAAAAACAATATATAGACCAAGAAAATTTGATCTGTTTGGAAAAAAAAAAAAAAGTATCTGAGGAAGTGCAAAAATATAAACAACAAAACCTGAGTTCAAGATGGCTGCTGCCTGTAGGTAGTGCTGAACCACAGAGGAGCATCCTACCAAAATTTTTTTTTTACCAAATATAAGTGAGAAAAGATATTCTTCAACTAAATTTACCCAAATCCGGTAGTATATATTCTGCTTTACTTACCTGAGGGGAGAAAACCATCAAAACTTCAACAGAGTTATAAGATTGCTGCAGATTGGAGGCGGAGTGCATGCCACATGTGGGGATTCTGTGCTGACAGCATATAGGCCGGATTGGATCTAAAATACAACACAGAAAAAGAACTACTGGAATATCTCCAAGGAGGATAAATAAAATGTCACACGATTTGGATTCAATGGAGAGTCAAGTTACCAAAACAAAATTTTCTTCACTAGCTTCACCTGAAAAGGATACTACTTCTAAAAGAGTCAGAACAAATAAACCTCAAGATGCTAATAAAAACACAAATAAAAATAAATCAGAGACTTCCAACTTAGAGGATCTAAAAACAGCACTTCAGCCTATTCATGAGGCTATACAAAATCTTTCTACTCAGATACAGTCGGTTCATCAATAGATAAAATTCTTACAAGGATGGACAAAATAGAGTCCAAAATCATGGATCAGGATGTTAAAATAGAAAGCATACAAAAAGTATCTGAATCCAACATAAATTCTATCCAGGATCTGCAAAGAAAAATAATGGATCTTGAAGCTAGATCCAGGTGCAATAACATCATTTTAAGGGGCATCCCAGAGAATATAGAACAAAACAAGATTTTGGAAACTATAACTACAATATTCTCTCTTTACTTAGGAAGCGACTTAGAAGCCAAACAAATTACTATCGAAAGAGCACACAGGACTCTTAGACCATCTCCAGTTTTAAATAAACCAAGAAACATCTACGCTAAAATACTGAATTTTCAACATGTGAATAAACTTTTATTTGCTGCTAAAACCAAAAAAGCTGTTGAATGGAATGGTTCTAAGATAAGTCTTTCGCAAGACCTGCCACCTCAAATAAAATTAGAAAGACAAAAACTAGCCCCCTTCTGCGCCTTTCTGATTAACAAACAAATCAAATTTCAAATGAAATATCCCAATACGCTTCAGTTCTTATATCAGGGAACTAAGTACTCAATCAATAATAATACCGAAGCAACGTCAATATTTCTTAAAATATTCAAAATAAATCCGGAGAAAGTTACTCAGAAGGATTGAATAGCGGCATGGAAAATAATTGCAGTCACACATCATAAACAAGGCAAGTTACACATTTCAAAGTATCTTTAGCGTTGAGTACACTTACCTGCATCGTTTTTTAGTTTTCTCTTTTCTGGCTTGATTTTGAGTTCCTAACCCGACAGAATTGCTGGATTTCTAGGCCTAGTCTTTTTGTGGTCAGCTGTGTCATTGATGGACTACATTTTCCAACAGTCCAGAGCTGCAGTGGATCCTTTACGTGTGTCGTGACCTTATTTCTCAGCATGCACTTGTTAAAGTCACAGCTGCTTTTAGTGCAGGAAATAGCTCTAGAGAAGAAACGAAGGAACAGATAGGGGTAAAACGCATTAAGGGAACAGAAGATAACTAATAAGGTCAAAGGATATAATTATATCGCTAATCCAAGAAGTTTGTGATGTGGATAACCTAATCTATGCTTCTTTTTCCAGTTTAAGGACTTCTGGTGAATAATGGCTTCCGCATAAACGCGCTGAGAATTTGAATCTGCAGTTGTTCCACTGTTCTGGGTATACCTCATGATTTGTATTGTTGATAAGGTACTGTACTCACAGCGCTGCAGTGCAATAATAAATTTTCTGCTAAGTTAACAGCAATTTACACAAAAACTAATTTGATACTTGTAGAATATCCAGATGGGGTATACTTGACTGTTGATGGACTTAATGTATCGTTTTGACTACCTGGGACTGTATCTGCTTGGATGGAAGGAAAAACGGTGTAAAACATGATTGTGTGACTTTAACCATATGATAACGTCTTAGTAACAGACTCAATATCATAAAGCCTCTTTTTTTTTTTTTTTTTTTTACTGAGGTAAAAACAACATTCTTGAATGTGTGATTAAATAGTTGAATATACTATGACTCTGGCAAGAAATGTCCGTATGATTTTTTCAGTTATACATATATGATTTTCTCATTGTTACTATACCCTTACTGTACAATGGGGGAAATGTATTAAATTTATGTTTGGCTTAGGTTGTCTCATATACTAAATATGATCAAAAGAATACAGTATTTAAAATATCAGAATGCTCATTTTATAGTAATGCTTTATAGTTTCCGGCTGAGAAGATGTGGTAGACTCTATAACATTCTGCTCAAAAGCTTTTTCAAAATTAATATGTAAATTCATGCTTGGAGAATGTTGATATCGAACATTAATGTTATGTAATAGAATTACAACTATGACAGAACCTTTTTAATGGTTTGTTAACATAGTTCTGTGTGAATACTATGGAAGTCTCACAATACCTTCCTTTTGTGCTTTGACCTGTGGTTCAGGGTTGGTTATTGAGGATAGTTCAGTTTTCTATGGTCTATAGTGATCGACTTGTGGGATTGGGATACTTCTCAGACTGTGAACACAAGTTAATAAGTTTAAAAAAGATTTGTTATTTTTTTAACTTAACAATTATTTTTCAAACGGACAGATGTATCCCATACTCTTCTAGGTTAGGAGATTTAGTAGATAGGCACAGGTTTAAGACTGGAAGAGTTTCTCATCTATATCCAAGAGATGCATGTCATTTATGGTATCCTTCTGTACTGAGTTTATTTACCAGCACATCTATTAGACACAAGATAAGGTCACATTTTCTAAGGACTGTATGTGGACATTAGCTTCATGGAATGTTAAGGGGTTGCAAGCAGAGAATAAAAGAAAACTTTTTCTTCATTTAGTTTTTAAAACTAAATTGGACTTTATTATGGTACAGGAAACCCACTTAGTAAATGAACAGTGGAATCTCACTTTGAAGAAAAAATGGATTAAAACTATTATAGCGGCAGGAAATAAAACTAATAAGGCAAGAGTTGCCATCATCATTAAAAACTCCTTTCAACATGATATTATAAGACAGGATTCAGACCCAGAAGGTAGATGGTGTTACTTTATAACTAAAGTCAATCATTTAAATAAACCAATTTTAGTTGTCAACATTTATGCTCCATGCACCTTTCAACAGAATTTTTTGATGATTATTTATAACTTGCTAAAGTCCTTCCCTAATCATTACTACATTTTAGGGGGGTGACTGGAACTCCATTCAGGATCCAAAGACAGACAGAACCAACACTAAATCTAAATATAATATGCAAGCCACTACAGCAATCTTTGAAATTAAAAATGATTTCAAATTATTTGACCCCTATTCTAACCTTTCTTCACATACACCCAATAAAGGGTTTACTTTCTTCTCTCAATGTTATAAGAGTTGGTCCAGACTGGATTTTTTCTTAATTTCTGACATTTTTCTACATTATGCTCTTTCACTTTATACAGAACCTAGGATTTTCTCAGATCATTCTAGAATTACATTGGTTATAGATTGGGCACATAATAATTCCCCGAAAAACAGTACAATATGGTGGCACTTTAACCCTAATTTACTTAATAAAAATGATATTAGGCAAGAAATTGACACTCTTCTTGACAAATGTATACTATCCATTTCAGAGGATAACAGGCCGATTGATATAATATGGGCTACCACAAAAGCAATGATCAGAGGCGTGTTAATTAATAAAGCTTCATTACATAGGAAAACTACTTTCAATAAAGAAAATAGTATTAAGGAAGAAATATCCAAACTTGAGCTAGAACTTCAACAGAACTACTTATCGAACTTGGAGAATACCATATCCCAACTACAAGGAAATCTATTATCACTGCAAGCAGAGAACCTTTCGTATCAGGAAATCAAAAACATAGCTAACTACTCACAATGGGCTCAACTCCCCTCCAGATTTTTAGCAAGATTACTTAATCACCATAAACCTATCCCTAATATTCCAGAAATTATTTTCCAAAATAAAAAATATAGTAATGCACAAGATATAATCAATGTGTTTGAGGAGATCTATGAAAATGTTTATAATCCCATTCCTTCATCATATAATGAACAGGAATTGCACTTATTCCTCAAACATTTAATATTCCCCAAAATTAATGAACAACAACAAGATCTCCTATCGGCTGAGTTCACACTAGCAGAAATTAATACAGCAATTAACAGCCTGAAATGTAATAAGGCACCGGGCCCAGATGTTTTTTCAGCTGAATTTTACAAATGTTTTATTTCCAAAACCTCAACTATATTGTATCACCTTTTTGTACACATTATACAATTTGGTATCACTGATCTGCATCTGAATGCATCTAGAACTATCTTACTTTCTAAACCGAATATGGACACGACTAATCCCCATAATTATAGGCCCATTTCTATTATCAATTTAGATATGAGAATTATGGCGACCATATTAGCTACTAGACTTAAATCTGTTATTACAAAAATTATATCTCTAGAACAGTTGGGGTTTATTAATCATAGGCAAACAGTAGACAAACACTTACTCTTGATGCAATGATATCTTTATCTCTGGTGAAACAAACTCCAATACACACGTTAGCTATTGATGCGTCTAAAGCATTTGACCGAATTAACAAGGAGTTCTTAGCAGCCATTGTTCCAAAATTTAACATTCCTACACAGTTCATCCATTATATTAATACTCTTCATATGAGGGCCTATACCACTTTACAAATAAATAAATATAGCTCAAAGAGACTAGAAATTAATAATGGGATAAGACAGGGATGTCCTTTATCACCTCTTTTATTTAATATATTTATTGAACCATTATTTTTACTAATAAAGCAGAAAACCTTTCACAATATCCCAGTCTTATTTAATACAGAAATTTCATTTTCGGCATATGCAGATGATTTAAATATATATTACTCCCTTCCTAGTTCAGATTTCATTAAGATAATAAAATCAATGGATATTTTCTCTAGGTTCTCGAACTATAAGATGAATATGGATAAATCAATAATCTTTCCCTTAAATAACTATTCGCAATACCCCAGTGTATTTACCCCACAAAATATCAAAATTAAAGACCAATTATACAATCTTGGAATCTCATTTTATAAGGACACATACAAATATTATCAAGAAAATGTAGGTAATATATGGTCAACTATACAAAAAGATTTGGATAGATGGGCACAACTTAAGCTCCCTTTCTTATCCAAAGTTGCCATCATAAAAATGAATGTACTCCCGAGATTACTTTATATATTCAACGCATGTAATATATTGATACATAATAAATTCTTCAAGAACACCCAAACAGCATTATCAGAATTTTTATGGTACCCAAAACCCATCAGGATACGTTATCAGAAACCTATATATCCTAAGGATAAAGGTGGAGTGGGACTCCCAGACCTTAGACTATATTACGAAATTTACAAGTGTAGCAGAATAATCAATATTGCAGAATATAAGAATGATCCTGCTAAGTGGTACCCGATCTGGGTGAAATTATATTATAACTATGTTAAATCATTACAGTTTAACCCCAAGGCACTCCCATTTTTAGATAAAAACACCAGGAGGATGTATAGATTACATAATGATTTAAAGGAGCAAATTACAATTATTCAGAATCTTTTTGATTCTTTGAATTTATATTCTGCTTATAGGATACTTCAACCAATTCACCTTAACCCCAACATTAAATTAAATGATAGGTTGATTAACTTGAATTCTTACCCACTACTGAGGGATAAAGCTGTAGTAGACTTTCTTCCATTTAAACATGATCCAGTAATTAACATGAGGAACAAATTAAATCTACCGCCCAAATATACAATTATTTTAAGACAATTAAAAGAGGTGTGTTGCAAATTTTGGGATGGTACTAATATTTCAGATTCAGATATATCTACATGTAAAACCTTATGGGATTTGTTGAAACTTAAAAAAAAATTATCTCAAATGTGTATAAAATTATTATTTCTATTAAATGTAATAGAGAAGCTGTACATTCTAGCTACTGGACCAAACAGGATTCTACCATTACATCCAACAAAATTGCCCAGGCTATTCAGAAGTTCTCCAAATTTATTCCCTTCAAAAACTAAGATATACACAACTTATGATTCTAAATAACGCATACTATACACCCCAAATTCTAAATAAGTTGTACCATGATACACTAACAAACTGCCAATTCTGTCCTTCGCAAGAGGCAGATATCATTCACATATTCTGGAGCTGTAAATGCTCATGCAAGCTCTGGTGTGCCTTAAGGGTCAAGTTAGAAAAAATGGAATACGAAAAAACAACTTTATCATGGAAATTTGCTCTCCTACATATTCCCCCAACAGGATTTAGAAAGAAGCAAATACATCTTCTAATAACAATATTTATGTTAATAAAATACTATATTACATTAAATTTGAAAAATAGGATTACCCTGTCATGGGAAGGTTTTAGGCAGGTAGCTAGAAAGCAAGTATTTGTGCATAAATATCTATGGTATTCCATGAAGCAGCAACCCTTACAGAAAGATTTTTGGAAATTTTTATTGGATTATATTTTGACATGATATTATTGAAAATGTATGAGTTTTATTCAGTAAGATATAGATGAGATTTGTATATAGTTGTTATTAGTGTGTAGTATGTACTTATGTCTATGATCTAAGAGAGATGTTTGTATGTTATTTTTCTAAAACTAATAAAGAGAATGTTAAAAATATATATATATAAACAACAAAACCTAGAGATTTTTGAAAGGTATAAAAAAGAAATATGGACATGGGAAAGAAAGAGATATTTGATATGGTGCAATATTTATGCAAAGTCAAAAACCAAATTAATCAACAAAAAAGGGAGCCCCAAAGATATTCAAAGAGAAATATAGACAAAGGCATCCAGCTTTGGAAAATTTCACAATAAAAAATATCACAAAGAGGGACTGTAGAAAAGAAGATTAGTAAGGTAGAATTTAAAAATATATAAGTTGAAGTTATGGAATGCCTGAAAAGTGAGGTATTTTGGTTCATAGGTAGGTACCAGGCCTATATACGCCTAGCCAAAAAGGTACCCTGGCTTTCGCCACCCAAGAAAATTATTTACATGTGCCCCTGACCAGCAGAGCCAAACAAGTGATCCCCGGGGTGAATTTCCTATTTCCCATCCAATCATCAGTATTTTTCTTGAAGAGTGCTAATGAGGAGCTTTGTTTGATATAGATAGGTAGTTTGTTCCAGAGTATGCAAAGTCTCTGGGAGAGGAATGTATCCCTGCAGTATATTCTGTTTATTGTGGTGACAAGGTTTAGGTCCCTAGAGCATGTAGCTCGGAGGGATTGGGATTTCTTTAAGTGGAGCATGTCCAACAGCTCTGGGTTTGACATAGCTTTGTAATGTTAGGCAGAGATCACCTCTGAGTAGGCGATATGTGATGGAGTAAAGCTGGAGTTTTTTTAGACGGTCTGCGTAGGGCATCTGTTTGAGACTGATAATCCTCTTTGTGAGATATTTCTGCAGCCTTTCCAGTTGTTGTAGATGTCTTGTGAGGTACATACCAAAAGGGGAGTTGTACTCTATAATGGATCTAATGAGTGACGAGTAGAGGGGAATAATGACCTCTTTTTTCCTGGATGAGAAACCTTTTGTGATGATGTGTGCCACATAGAAGGATTTCCTGATTACTGTGGCAATCTGATTATCAAAGGAGAGACTACTGTCCACCTGTGTCCCAAGGTCTCTTATCACACTTTTGGTGTTAAGTAGACTACTGCCTATGTGGTAATTCATGGGTACAGAGTTTTTACCATAAGGGATGACAATGCACTTTTTGGCAATGAGCTTGAGGCCATGGCTTTTGTCACCAGGCATCTGTCTCAGTGAGGTCCTTTTGTAGGATGCCCACACTGTTAGGAGTTTTGATTATGGCTCCTAGTTTGCAGTCATCTGCGAACTTCATTCGCCAAAGACCTTCTGTGTTAGCCTGTACTTCAGAGAAGTAGATACCAAACAGGAGAGGACCCAGGACTGAACCCTGTGGTACTCTACTCGTCACTGGTCTGAAGTCGGATTTGGAGTCTGCTACTTTCACAGTGTGGGTTCTGTCAGTGAGCCAGTTGGCAACCCATCTTGTGACATAGGGATTTATATCTAGTTTAGTGAGTTTATCTATAATTCCAGAGTGGGGGATGGTGTTGAAAGCCTTGGCAAAATCTAGATAGGCTGTGTAAACCACCTTACCCTCATCTATGGCTTTGGTGACTGCTTCAAAGAAGTCTGTCAGGTTTACGAGACATGATCTGCCTTTTACAAACCCGAACTGGGTGGGGACCAGAGTTTGGAGATTACCAATCTCTTTGTTTATATGTTCCATGATGATAACGTTCCATAGCCTTGCAGACCAGGCTCATCAGGCTAATGGGGTGGTAGTTCCTGGAGTCCATGGTGGATCCCCCTTTGTGGAGTGGGATAACCGTTGCTGTACACCATTCAGTGGGCACAAAGCCTGAGGTGAGGCTATGATTGAACATGGTACTTAGGTGAGGTGCCAGTTTGTTCTGTAGTTCATGTAGAATGCAGCCTGGGATGTTGTCAGGTCCCGTGGATGCTGTGTTCTTGGCTTTCAAGAGTGTGGTTTTTACCTGTGAAGCCATGATTACAGGAACTTTGCATTCTTCCAGTATAGAGATGGACCCTTTAGGGGGTGAGGGGGGTAAAGTTAGCACTGAACCTATCTGCCAGGATGTTGGCAATATCAGTTGGTTCTGTATATTTAGTGCCATTGTGCTGTAACTCAGAGCAGATCTGAGTGTTGCCATTGAGATTCTTGACATAGCTATAGAATGCTTTGTGGTTGTTTTTAGAAACAGTGGTGATTTTGTTTTCATAACTCACTTTGGAGGATTTTATGAGGGAACTCAGCTTGTTACTCAGGCTGACCAGGGAGTTCCAGTCATGGGATTTTATTCTTTTTTGCAGCAGTTTATTTCTTCTGTTGTAGAGTTTGTTTATGGCAGGGGACCACCAGATTGCTTCCTTTTTTGGAGGATAGCATCTTGGCTCTGTTAGGGATAGCACGATCCATGCACTTGTGTAAATGCCTATAAAGTGCATTTGCATAAGATTCAGCAGGCGTACCTCTATTGTCCATCTGCATGGGTGTCATGAAGTTTTCCACTTCTGTCTTAAGAAGTGTGAAGTTGGCTTTGGAGAAATTTTTTACGGTGGTTTCCCTAATGTCGGGTGGGGGTTGGATGTGGATGCCTGGGGTGATTAGCTTGTGGTTGGATCTGATCAACAAGAAATTGATCTCTAGTGTGGAACACTGGTTGTCCATGTCTAGGATATTGCTGCCCCTGTTGGGAGTGTGGATAAGTTGATCCAAGGCAATGGAATTTATGAATTCCAAAAAACGTTGAGCAAAAGAGATGGTTTTCCCAGTTAATGGTGGGGTAGTTGAAATCACCCATTATTAGAGTGTTAGGTTGTACTTTAATATTTTCCAGTGTATCAAGAAATAAGGAGTGGGAATCCTGGGGCATGGTCTATAGCAAGCTACAGTTTGGTTTGTGGTCTTGCCCAGAGTTAGTTGCACTTGAATAATCTCGGATGCATTATGCTGAGCAACTAGCCTGGAGGTGTGGATATCCTTAATGAATATGGAAACGCCCCTGCCTTTAGTGTTTCAGTTCAGGTTAGGTGGCCAAAAGGTGTGGTATGAATTATATCCTGGTAATGCAGGGGTGCTCTCTGGAGCTTTGAACCAGGTCACTGTCACTGCACAGATGTCGATGTTCTCCATTTTAAGGAGTGCCTTGAGTGAGTGCATTTTGAGATTTAGACTTCTAGCATTGAGTAGCATTACCCTCAGATTTTGCTTTCTTGTACCTGTTACGGTGAAGAATTTGTCATTTGAACCTTTGTTAAAAAAGGCACTATAGGGGTGGCAAGAGCCTTAGCCAGTATCCGGAATCCCAAGGGCAACAGGTGCAGGTCATCTCTGGCAAAGCATCGTGGTCTGTCGATCATGTTATCCCAGGCAGACAGATACTGGATCCCTTTAGAATGACACCAGAAGCTTAGGCAATTGTTGAAGTCAATCATTTTCTCCTTATACTGTGGTATCATTCTGGGTGATGGCAGGATGCTTCTCAGGGCTAGGGTCATACCTGCCTGGGCAACAAGATTGGAGCACTCCTCCATGTTTCTTTTCATACTCGGAGGCTCTAAATAAAAATCTGCCTAAGCAGCAAAGACCTCCAAAGCAGACACCCAAGCAACCGCTACCCCAGAACAAAACACGTGCAACACATAGCTCACAAAGCCAGTGTGCTGAACAGTCACAGCCCTTAAGGCTAAACAACACACCTGATACACTTGTAATAGGTGACTCTATCATCAGGCACACTGACGTTCCACTCACCAGGCTGAACAAGGAGAAGGTCACAGTGAGCTGCCTGCCGGGCGCTAGGATCCGCCACATAACACAAGCACTCAGGTCACTCCAAGGCAAGTACAAATATGACTCAGTCATTGTCCATGCTGGTGTGAATGACCTGAGACGTACCTCCCTGGACTACATGAAAAGAGACATAGAGGAGCTCTCTGAGCATGTAGCCCAGGCTGGTATGACCCTGACCTTGAGTAACATCTTACCCTCACCAAGAATGATGCTACAATATGAAGACAAGATGATCAATTTCAACAATTGGCTTAAGTATTGGTGTCATTCAAAGGGGATCCAATGCCTGTCTGCCTGGGATGACATGCTTGACAAGCCACGATGCTTCGCTAGGGACGGCTTGCACCTGTCACCCCTGGGCTTTTGGATATTGGCAAAGGCTCTTGCCACCTCCATAGTGCCTTTTTTAGGCAAGGCTCAAAAGACAAACCCACCTCCATAGGTATCACAAAGGATAAGAAACTAAGAGTAATGCTACTCAATGCCAGAAGTCTAAACCTCAAGATGCACGCACTCAAAACTCTCCTTAGCATGGAGAACATCGATATCTGTGCGGTAACAGAAACCTATTTCAAGGCTCCCGAGAGCACCCCAGCACTACCAGGTTATACCTCATACCATGTTTTTCGGCCCCAAAACTTGGACCGAACCACAAAAGGAGGGGGAGTATCAATATTCGTCAAAGATACCCACACCTTCAGGTTGGTGGCACAGCACGAAGCATCAGAGACTATCCATGTGCAACTAACAGTGGGTCAAACTGCCTTCCAGTTTATAGGCTGCTACAGACAACCCTCCCAAACCCAGGAACCCCACTCGGCCTTCATGAGAACACTGGAAAATATGAAGGTCTCTCCAAACACCATTATATTGGGTGACTTCAACTACCCTGACATAGACTGGGAGCATTACTCTAGCTCCAACACCCTAGCCCAAAGGTTCCTAGAATTTATAAACTCAAATGCTATGGAACAACTTGTTGCCACTCCCACAAGAGGGGAAAACATACTGGACCTGATCATCACCAACATGGGGATTCTATGCTCCAGGCCAGAAGTGTATCCCTCACTGGTAAGATCAGACCATAAACTAATCTCACTAGATATTCACATCCCGACCCCAGCCCCTGCCCAGAAAACCACAGTGAAAAACTTCTCTAAAGCAAATTTCACACTCCTCAAAACCGAGGTGGAATCCTTCAAAGCCCCCGAGCATGTGGAAAATACGGCCCAGACTGCAGAATCCTTTATAAACGCATTCTATGAACACCTTCAGGAATGCATGGATCATGCAATCCCAGATAAAACCAAGACCCAGTCCTCCAAAGTTAGGCATCCTGTCTGGTGGACCCCAGCCATAAACAAACTATACAATAGAAGGAGGAAGCTACTACATGATAGAGCAAAATCCCAAAAAGGGAAGGCATCTCTGATCAGTATTAGCAAAAAACTACGGGCACTCATAAAATAGTCTAAGGCCAGCTTCGAGAGAAAAATTGCACAGGACGCTAAGGATAATCACAAGGCTTTCTTTGTTATGTTAGGAACCTGGGTGGGAATTCCCAGATATGCTCAGAATTAGTCCAAAATGACAAAAAATACACCGAACCCACAGACATTGCCAACATCCTAGCTGACAGGTTCAGCGCAAACTTCTCCCCCCCTTCCCCACCAAAAGGGCAAATATCCATCCCAGCAGAGTGCTGCCCCACTGACATCTCAGATGCTCAGGTAAGAGCCGCCCTCTCCAAAGCAAAAAACACAGCATCAATGGGACCAGACGGTGTCCCGGGCTCCGTCCTACATGAACTCCAAGAAGAACTAAACCCAAACATAAAACTACTGTTCAGTCTCAGCCTCACTACAGGATATGTACCCAAAGAGTGGTGTACAGCAACAGTGGTCCCTCTCCACAAAGGTGGTGCCTCAACAGATCCTGGAAACTATCGCCCCATAAGCTTGACTAGCTTTGTCTGCAAAGCTATGGAAAGGATCATCATGGACCTCATAAATAAAGATATTGGGGACCTACAGACACTGGATCCTACCCAGTTTGGCTTTGTTAAGGGCAGATCCTGCCTCTTAAACCTGGTCAATTTCTTTGAAACAGTCACCAAGGCCATTGTTGAGGGGAAGGTGGTCCACACAGCCTACCTGGACCTTGCAAAAGCCTTCGATACAATACTCCACTCCGGCATTATAGATAAGTTCACCAGCTTAAATATAAACCCCTACATCACTAGATGGGTTGCAAACTGGCTCAAGGACAGAACCCACATGGTTAGAATTGCTGGAGCCATGTCAGACTCCAAACCAGTTACAAGTGGCATCCCACAAGGCTCAGTCCTGGGACCTCTCTTGTTCGGTATATATTTCTCGGCGGTACAGGCTAACACGGAAGGACTGTGGCTGACCAAGTTCGCAGATGACTGTAAACTGGGTGCCATAATCGACTCTCCAGCTGACACAAGCATCCTACAAAAGGGCCTCATAGAAACAGACAACTGGTGCCAGAGCCATGGCCTCAAGCTAAATGCCAAAAAGTATATAGTCATCCCCTTTGGCAAAAACAAAGTGCCCACAAATTACCACATAGGTGGTAATCCATTAAGTATGGAAGAAGTAATTAGGGACCTGGGGACCCAAGTTGATAGCAATCTCTCATTTGACAACCACGTGGCCAAAGTGGTTAGAAAAACATTTTATATAGCCCACCTAATCATGAAGGGATTCACATCTAGATCAGGGGAGGACATCGTGCCTCTTTACTCATCCCTCATCAGGCCCATAATTGAGTATAATGCCCCTTTTGGGATGTACCTTACCAGACACCTGCAGCAACTGGAAAGACCCCAAAAGTACCTCACCAAGAGGATCAAAGGGCTCAAACAGATGCCATATGCTGCCCAGTTAAAGAAACTCCAGCTCTACTCAGTGGCATACCGCCTGCTCAGAGGCGATCTTTGCCTGACGTATAAAGCCATGTCCAACCCGGAATTAATGGACATGCTGCACCTCAGAAAATCCAAATCCCATTGAGCTATGCGCTCGAGAGACTTGAACCTCAGCACTGAAATAAATAGGACATGCTGGAGGGACAGATTCATAACCCAGAGGCTCCCTTCACTCTGGAATAAAATCCCAGTCCAGGTTAGGCAGAGTCCCTCATTGACTCTCTTCAAGAGGAATCTTGATGAGTGGATGGGAGATAGTAGGTTTACACCGGGTATCACTTCTGTGTCACTGTTAGACAGAGGCACAGCATACTAACCTCGAAAAAGGGCATAGCAAAATTCATTTAAAATGGGTGGCGAAAGCCAAAAACACTCTGGCTAGGCTTATAAATGCCCTAGATCAGATAGCCTAGTATGAACCTATGAACCTATGTAGTCCAGGGAGGTACATCTCAGGTTATTCACGCCAACATGGACAATGACAGAGTCATATTTGTACTTGTTGTGGAGTGACCTGAGTACAATGCGTTATGTGGCGGATCCTGCACCCAACAGGCAGCTGACAGTAATTTTCTCCTTGTTTAGCCTAGTGAGTGGAATATCAGAGTGCCTGACTATAGAGTCACCTATGACTAGAGTGTTGGGTACGTTGTTATGCCTTATGGGCTGTGGTTGAGTGTCACACTGAGTTTGTTGGCGATGTGTCATTTGGGTTGTGTTGGGGGTGGAGGTTGCTTGCGTTTCTGCTGTGGAGGTCTCTGTTGCTAGGGCAGATTTTTATTGAGAGCCTCCATGAATGTAGGTGTGTTTTTGTGAATGTAGGTGTGTGTTTTGGTGGTGTAGGTTTTGAGGGACTATGTGATGAGTGTGGTGTGGTGCAAGTGTTTACCCTCTCCTCTTGACTGCCTAGTCCAGTCTTGGGTGAAGAGAGCTTTGCTTCCAGTTTGGCTATATAAGTGCATCTCTCACAGGTTGTAGCAGGGGTGGCCCATGCTATTGGACTGCAGCACCCCAGCTGTAAAAGAAAGAAGAAAGACCCCAAAAGAAAGAAAAAAAGAAACTAAAGAAAAAAAGACAAAAATCACGGACCTTCGCTTATGCACACTCACTGCATTTCCGACATCCAGACTGCTGCTGAACCAGTCCGGAGCATGCACAGAGCTCCGGACTGATTCAGCAGCAGTCTGGATTAGAAACATAGCAGTCAGGAGCATCCCAGATGTCTATGCAGTTAGTTACAACTGCATAGACTGGAAAGGTATCAGACTGCAACGTCCACAGGCTGGCCCGCTCTCACAGGAAGGAAGGATTTCACCACAGGATCAGTGACATCTCACAGAAGCATAGCAAGTGGGTATGGAGCTATACAGCAACAGAAGGCCCTGGAACCATGCATGTAAGTGTATTACAAGCAACAGTGTTTGTGTGTGTTTGTGTGTGTGTGTGTGTGTGTGTGTGTGTGTGTGTGTGTGTGTGTGTGTGTGTGTGTGTGTGTGTGTGTGTGAAATGACCCAGTTGCTGTATACTGGTGGCTAGACAGAACACATGGTGGTAAGTAGAGAATACCTCAGGCTTGAACCCTGCACCTTGGTTGCAGGTGGCAAGAGCCAGAATTCCCTACCCACCACCATTTGTCAAAAGTTTGCAGATTTTTGCCTCATATTTGTTCTGTTCTGTTCCTCATAAAATCTGTGGTTTCTGTGCTTTTGTTACCTTACACAGTCAGTGATGCACTGGTAGCATTGTTGCATGACAGCTACAGGTTCTCTGGTTTAATTCTTGGCTGGGGTGCTTTCTGTATGGAGTCTGGATGTTTTCCCATCTTACAAAGACATATGTCTGGAGTGTTTCTCCCTGGGCCTCTGCTGAAAATTGGCTTTTGTTCCAAGTCAGACTTTCCTGGTTAACAAATGTTAAATAAATAAAAATAACAGACATTTGAATTTCAGACTTCATATTCTTCAAAAAGTACATGGTAACACAAAACCTTTTATTCTAGCAATTTTCTAAGTTTATAACATGGTTATGTGAAACTTGTCCCTATTTTTGGGACTGTATTCCCCCATTATTGGCTTTGTCCAGGTTTTTGTGCTAAGGTTGAGAGCTATGGTGAGAACTGAATTCACTGAATATGTTTGGGGGCTGTATTCCCCCATTACTGGCTTTGTCTACAAGTTTTTTGCTAAGAGGTTGAGGGCTATGGTGAGAAATGAATTCACTGAATATGTTTGGGGGCTGTATTCCCCCATTATTGGCTTTGTTCGGGTGTTTTATGCTAAGAGGTTGACAGCTATGGTGAGAACTGAATTCACTAAGTGGTAGCCATTTAAGTTTCAGTCTTCCTCTCTTTCACAAAACAGATGATCTGGCATAGTGGTATGTTGCTCTGACTGTTTTGCATAGAGTCCTGGGTTCAATATGTGGCAGTGAAATGTATGGTGATAACACAGCATTTTATTCTAGCAACTTTCCAACATTATACAACAGTGTTTAAAATGTGTCCCTGGTTTTTGGGCTTTTGTCCCCCCCCCCCCAATACATTTTGGCTTTTTCCAGATTTCTTGTGCTGCAAAGTTCAGAGATACAGCTGAGTGTCAAGTAGATATTACAAGAAACTGAGAGCTGCAGGAGAAGAAAAGTTTAGTGCTGCTTATGCTGTGTCTGCTTGCATTCTTAATAGCACAAGAGGTAGTGTACTTGCTTTTGATGCATAAGGCTGTGGGTTTTGCTCCCACAGTAGGTAGATGCATTGCTGATACTGAACTGTGTTTTAAAGGGGGTGGATGCTGCAGTCCTTTTTGGTGAAGATACCTAGTAACTATGAACCTGTTATCAGTTTGACATCCATTCCCTATTACAATATTACTAGCTTATCATTTTTTAATGCAACATAGGCAATTTATTCCTCAAGGGCAACAGGCACTTTATTTGTAGATGAAACAATGAAATATAAAGTTGTTTGCTAGCAGCAACCTCTTCGTTAATTACCAATTTCTTTAATGTGGAATTATTTAGATGACTTCTACTTCTTCAGAGATTGTGCATATTTACTGATACTGGTGGACTGTAGAAGTCTGTGTAGACTTTTACGATGGAAATGTTCTGAATTGGGCAGTTTTGTCATTATTGGTGCATGCATTTTGTTTCATTGTTTACTGGAAAAATGTTCAAAACAATAAATTTAAAACGCCCTCTAACAACTGTACTGTATTGCACAAGGAATATAATTTAATAGTCAGGAGGGTGTATCAAAGAGCACGTGTATGTTTCATGTGCAAGGGGCCTATGATTTGAAAACAGCCCAAAGTTAATCTTTATCTGCCACTGGCAAAATGTATTTTCTTTGAATGTGGGTTTCAATGCTGTTTCAATGAATGTGAGTTTCAAGGGCAGATAAGTTTTAATGCTGTCTGTTTTCATTGTGAGAATGCATTACTTTGTTTAGCAGATGTCTTAGTGTTTGTGCTGTAAAATGCAAAATAAAGCTTTCAAATGAAGTCCACATCATCGTATAAGTAAAGCAGTACGCACATTAGTGTTTATGGTAAATGGGGTGAAATAGCCAAGTAATGGTTCATTGGAATGGCTGCAGGGGGGCTCCATTCAACCATGATTTTGTGAGGGGGAAGGGCAGCAAATTCAAAGACAACCCCAGCTGAACTATACCTCTCAACTGTCCAGATTTTCACAGAATGAATACATTTTTGCTTCTTACATGCTGTTGGTGGATTGGACACTCTAAATTTGGCCCTAAGTGTTAGTGCGTGCATGTGTATGCCTTCTGTGGAAGGTTGGGCGCCAGGCTGACAACTCGACACCGTAGAACTCCACTGCCAATCATGAGTGGACAGGTGATCCGCTGTGGCGACCCCTAACCGGGAAAAGCCAAAAGAAGAAGAAGATTTTTGGTTTGTTTCTCATAAAATTTATGGCTTTCTGGCAAATCATTTAGGAATTAAGTCACTAAATAATGACAGACACTGAGTTTCAGACTTCATAACCTTTAGAAAAATGCATGCTAAAGCAAGACCTGTTATATTCTATCAACTGTCTCAATTTAAACAAGAACAATTTTTAGTACTGGTTATATGGTCCCCCAATATATTTGGCCTTGTCCAGATTTCCTGCATTAACAGGTTGACAGGTAGGTCCAAATAAATTGCTTTATAGAATTAGGCATATCCAAACCTCTCAACTGTCCCCAATTTTGGCTCAAAATGTTGCTCTTCCCCTAACAATCCCTCCGCAAAATGACAATTTTGGAAGAAAACGCGGAGGGTTTACAATTAATAAATAACTGTAATAATTAGAGTTATAGATTACTTTTATTTCAGAAATGCATGTAGATTCTTTTATTTTGTCAGCTGCTCATGTTAGCAGTACTAATATTAAAAAAGTGTCCCTTCTTTGACAGGTTCCTAGCTGTATTATGTGGCTATTTTATATTTTTGCATAACATTTCGGGTCCATTTTTCCATAAAATTGTGTTTTTTTTAACAAATTAGTGACAAATCATTAAAGACTGAAGTTACAAAATAATGACAGACATTTCAGTTTCAGATTTCATACCCTTCAGAAAATTCATACTAATGCAAGACCTACTATTTTATTATCTTTCTAAGTTTATAAGAACAATATTTAAAAATTGTCCTTATTTTTGGGCCTTTGTCCCACTTCTATGTATGGCTTTGTCCAGATGTCTTGCTCTGAGGTTGAGAGGTATGACAAATGTGTCAGGGTCATCACAGTCAGCCAGAGATATTTCAAATTGTGACATACTTGTTGCACCCCACTCCCAAATGTAGTGACTCTGGATGTGTCCAAGCAAGGCAAGGAGCAGTTATGCAGTGTAAATGTGCAGAGTATCCCCCCATCCAAGGTAGACACAGGTATTACAGTGGCTTTTCATCTGTCCTTGATTTTGCAGAATGTTCTGGTTTCTGTCATATTTTTATACTGTTGATTTATGCTTATTATTATTCAGAAAGTGCCTGTTGCTCTGTGTTTAAGTACCAATGCTTTAATGACCATCAGGTAAGCTTGTCTGAGATTGTAAGATGCAAGTAAGCTTTAATAAACATACTGTTAAAGAATTGCCAACATTGAAAGCCTTTCTGCTGTTGCCATGCAGAGAATACTTATATAACAAGATAAAGTATAAGCCTTGGGTATTGAAATGCATATGACAGTATTTGTAATAAAGGACAGGATTACATTATTTTAAGAAGCTCATTACATTTGTTGAAGAATTGCAGTCATCTTTGCAGGCTTTACCTGTAAACTAAACAGAATGCCAATCTATCGTGTGTGGTCCATAACCTGTGCAGTAATCCTTTAAGCAATGTATGTTGAGCTTTTTTCTTGTTTACTTTTCATTTTTTACTTTGATCATGTTTTCCCCATGAAACAAGTAGATAGTTGTCAGGCAGCAGGTCTTTTTTGGATAAGAAACATTTTTACAAGTGGGGGTATCACAGAGATTGCTACTTTCAGCATGTTACTTGGTACTGTAATAAAGATGAATATAAATTATAATTAAAACTGCAGTGCAAGGAGAAGTGGTTTGAGTTGAGTGCTGCTTGTTTCTCTTATACTTGATTTTGACTGGCATTCCAGTAATGTATTTAAAAAGTAATTAATTTTTTCATGCCTCACAACCTTTTTGTTTCCATCTACATATTAAGTAAGCTGTCATGCAGCCAATGCATTGAAATATTTTTTCTACTATACTTCATTTTGTCTTGATTGGACTGTCATAATGACCGTTTGGCACCCAGTGCAGCATATTTAATTAAAGTTACAGTTTTTGTGGCTTTGAGCATAACTCCTCCCCTTGTTGAAAAATGTATCCACTCACAACTACTCAACTACCTCCTCCAGCATAACCTCCTTACTCCCACTCAGCATGGTTTCCATCCCAACCACAGTACATCTGCTGCCCTCTTATCCTTTACACATACCATTGCTGAAGCCCTAGACAATAACAAACTCATATCATGTCTCTTCCTTGACCTTTCCAAAGCTTTTGATACAGTCTCCCATCCCCCTTCTATTGTCTATACATATCTCAATCTATCTTCTTCCTCGCTTGACTGGTTCTCGAGTTACTTATCCTGCAGGCAGAAATCTGTTAAATGGCTCTCTTCCACTTCTCCATTCATACCTGTCCCAACCAGGGTACCACAAGGTTTCATATTGGGTCTCCTCTTATTTAATGTCTTTACCAATGATCTCTATACTTCTTGTAAACAATCCTCCCTCATCCAATATGCAGACGACTCAACTCTCATCTCCATCTCAGACAATATCTCCAATCTTCAGACTCTTACTCAACAGGCCTTCCTATCCACTGAACAGTGGTTGTCCTGGAATCTACTCATGCTCAACCCTAAAAAGACCAAATTCTTATTATTTTTCCCCCAATCTCTTTCTCTCTCACCTCAAATCCATCTTTACTATTACTTCCTCTAATAACACTGTTTTGCAACCTGAAGCTCACACTAAACTCTTTGGGGTCATCATAGATGATGAACTCAAATTCAACTTGCACATCCTCCAAAGCATAAAAAAGACTCACCAGAAACTTGGTTTACTGTATCGCAACAAAAGATTTCTAACTACAAATGCCAGACTCTCCTTTGCACAAGCTCTTCTCCTCCCCTCCCTTCTATATGCTGCCCCAGTACTCACCAACATCCAAACTACTAATTTAAACAAACCCCAACAAACTTACCACAAGATAGCTAGATTTATCACAAACTCTCTATACAATATATATCACTGCTTTAACCTAAATACTCTCCACTGATTAAAATTCTCCCATCTTCTACTGCTGTCCCAACTTCAAATGTTACAATTCATTCTTTACAAATCTTCATCCTGCCCTGCTCTCTCTTCCTTCATCTCTATCTACACTCCACTGCGGACTCTCCGTACCTCTAATCAGCAACTACTACAAATCTACCAACCAAAAAAATAGCTGGCAAACTCCTTTATAAATACTCTGTCACCCAAGCCTGGAACAAACTCCCAAGAGACATTTGTTTCATCATTCACCCATCCCACTTTAAAGAAAAACTCAAACTTCATCTACTCAACTCCAAAATATGTCCTTGTCAAGCCCCTATTTAAGCTCCCCACAGCCTTATTATATACCTTTTCAGTCCCTACACATACAGCTAAGTACTCCGCTATTGTGGATACTTATTAAACTCTACAATCAATACTGTTGGACTTAACTCTTTTTGTAAATATGAAAATATATTTTTTAGTCTGTAAAAATATTGATATGTATATATCATGTGTTTGCATTTCTGCTTTGTCTCTGTAATGTTCTTGTATAACTGATTTTGACCATATTTTTTACTCAAATGTTTGATTCTCTGTAAACTGTTTGTGTTTTTTTGGAGCTTTTCTCCTCGGGTCTCCACTGAAAATGGGCCACAAGCCCAGCTGTCCCAACCCAGTTAACAGATGTCAATAAATAAAATAAATAAATAAATATACTGGAATTGATGCTGAAAGAGTTTATAGTAATTTAGAAGAAAAGTCAGTTATGGCAATAGAACAAAAGGGCAATAAAAGAAAGTCATATGGAACAAAGGATCATTTGTTGTTAAATATAGTCATAACGGAGAACTGTAAAAAGGGGAAGAATCTAAGTATGGCATGGATTGACTACAAAAAAGCATTTGACAATATCCTACATTCATGGATAAAAGAGAGCTTAAAAATGCATAAGATACACCTTACACTGATAAACTACATCACAGCGACTATGAAACAGTGGCAAACCACTTTGCAGTTAAGCCTTGATAAAAAAAAGAAATTATTATTCCAAGGATAAAAATCCAAAGGGGGATATTCCAGGGTGACTCTCTGTCACTGTTGCTCTTTTGACTTGCCCTTAACCCATTAAGCTGTCTGCTTACCAGCCTAATAGTCATGGCTATAATTTGGCTCCTAGAAAGCAAAAAAAGTGTAAAGAAGTCTCATCTTTTCTTTGTTGGTGATTTAAAACTGTATAGCTCATCAGATGAGGAACTGAAAGCACAATTGCAGGTGGTCAAAACCTTTTCAGATGATATAAGAATGCCATTTGGGGTCAGCCGCAGTGGTGCAGCGGTTAGCATTGTTGCCTCACAGCAAGAGGTTTTCCAGTTCAATTCTCGACTGAAGTGCCTTCTGTGCAGAGCCTGCATGTCCTCCCTGTGATCGACTAAATTTTAAGACATGCAGGTAGGTGTGTGTGTGTGTGTGTGTGTGTGTGTGTGTGTGTGTGTGTGTGTGTGTGTGTGTGTGTGTGTGTGTGTGTGTGTGTGTGTGTGTGTGTGTGTGTGTGTGTGTGTGTGTGTGTGTGTGTGTGTGTGTGTATGTATGTGTGTGCCTTCTCTGAAGGTTGGGTGCAAGGCTGGCAACTCGACAATGTAAAATCTACTGCCAGTCATAAGCAGACTTGTGATCTGCTGTGACAACCCCTAACCGGGAAAAGCCGAAAGAATAAGAATACCATTTGGTCTTGATAAATGTGCAAAAGCAACCTTTAAAGCAAGAAAGCTGCAGCACCAAGAAAACATCAGTTCGGGACATGAATGTGATACAAAAGAACTTGAGCAAGAGGGAGTTTATAAATATTTGGGAATTGATAAAGGATCTAAAATAAAGCATGAACAAATGTGACTAAAACATAATGAGGAATAATTTAGAAGACTTAAATTAATTTAAAAAAAAACAGCATTGACATCTAGGAACAAAATTCAAGCTATATACCAATTTGCTCCTCCTGTCCTAACTTACAGTTTTGGAGTGACTGACTGGCTCCAAAAGGTGTTGGATAGATTACATAGGAAAACAAGAAGGGTGCTTCATGCTCATCAAATGATTTATAAAAATCAGTGCATACCAAGATTATCTATTACCTGTTCCGAAGGAGGTATCAACCTCCTTGAAATTGATTACATGCATAGATCTGCAATCGTGGGTCTGCATACATATCTGCTGACCTCACAAGACCCAAACATAGTGAAAGTTTTGAAACAGGAGGAGAATAAATCTAAGATGACTGCCTTTCTAAGTCTAGCAGAAGCAGATCAGCATCAAGTGGGAATGGAAATCAAACGAGAAATAGATAAAAATCAGGCAGCAGCTGAATGTGCCAAAAAACAAATGAAAGAATATAAAGTGAAGGATCAGATGAGAAGGCAAGAAATGTGGAAAATGCATAAATATAGTTGCAAGTATAGAAAACTCCTGGAAGAACCTCATGTTGATCAGGATCAAATACAGGGATGGTTAAGGAATGGCAAATTCAAACCAAATGATGAAATGCTAATGTTGGCAGCCCAAGACAGTGGCCTACTTACACGTTGGTTTACAAAGTCTATTGAACATGTAGGAGAAACAGACACATTTCGGTTTTGTGAAACAGAATTAGAAACAGTCACACACCTCATTGTTGGTTGTGACATACTAATGGCAGAAGGAATGTACTCTGAAAGGCACAATAATGTAGTAAGACTGTTGCACTGGGGATTGTGCAAACATTATAATACTGATGTAGCTGAAAAACACTGGAAACATGAGCTACAAAGCATCATAGAAAATGATTAAGCTTACATCATAAGGGATCACCCATTACCAACAATTCAAAAGATAGATGCAGCTATATATAACCAGATATAATGGTCCATGAAAAGAAGACAAAAGTACCATTGATCATTAAAATCGCTACACCCAGTGACTACAGTATCTTACGTACAGAGAGACATAAAGTCATAAAATATCAGGATTTGCAGGCAGAAATGAGAGCAATCTAGAAGAATGACATCCAGACAGTTCCAATAGTAGTAGGAGCAAAAGATATTATAAAAAACAAATCTACAATCATGTTTAGAAATGTTACCAATACATGTGACTCCATACAAATTGCAGAAGGAGTCATTACTGGGCACAATGCGGGTGCTGTGAAGAGTACTTCTGCTGACATCAAAGATTGAAACAATACTAATTTCATGAACTTTAATCATAGTTTGACTTAGGAATGGGGTCCCATCATGGTATTAGGAATGGGGTCCATTTCCATTATGGTATTAGAAGCCCAAAAGATTTGAAGAAATTAAACAAAAAATATTATATTCATAAAGTAGCAGAAAGTATTCTAAGAGCTAACTGAACACAAGAATGGAGAAAAGAGATTCTTCTGACAGGGATGATTGCAGTTAGGGGTATAGAGACTAGGCAAGACGGCTGGAATTTACTGGAGGAAACTGGCAAAAGAATCAGTGTACTGGGAACAAATAGAGAGGGAAAGGCAATAGAGTAGGAAGAGACCAGGAAGACATTTGGATTGCAGGCTAGAGACTGTCTTCCCTATCAGAAATTGATATCAAAGTGCAGGCAAAGAGAAAGGGATAGGGGAATTCTAAGTGAAAGGCCTGTACTGGCAGAATTTTTAGTTCAGTCTAGAACAGAAGCTGCTGTTAAAAAAGGTGTAATTAGTAGGGCATATTAAATAGTGAATGATAACTATAGGAATCAATCAGAGGGGGTTAGAATATATTGGGAAGAGAGACTGGATAAGCAATTCACAAAGAAATAATGGGAGGACATATGTATGATTCCCAAATATCCAAAAAAGTCTAGAAGATTTAAGATTTTTACTTGGAAGTGTTTATACCCCAAGCAGACAACAAATAATTTTTCCTCAGGTAGATGGCAAATGGAGGTGTGATGGGGAAGAAAGAGGTAACTGGGGACATATGTTTTGAGAGTGTAATGAGTTGGCAGACTTTACAAATTCTCTACAGAATACCGTGTCAAAAATAGTGGGTAAGCACCTGGGTGTAACTAATGAAATGATTTTTAAGCTAGGATGTAGGATCTAAATTGCCTAAGACAGAGTAAGGCCTTTAAGTTCAATTCTGGTGGCAGCCAAAAAGCAATTACAAGAAAATGGAAAACAATGTCTAAACCAGACATATTTGATGTAGTGAATATTGTAACTGAGGTGAAAGAACTGGAAGTGGGATCTTTAGAAAAGGGTAGGAGCAAATTACATAGGAAAAAATGGAAATTGTGGGAACAGCAATGCAAAAAATGTTTTGGAAGAGGGATGAGGTTTAAGGAAATGAAGGAACAGACCAACTTATGTAATGTTAGATTGATTGTATTGTACAGAAAAATTAAAAAAGGTATGGGTAGCTCTTTTTATTTTAGCTACAAGGAACTTTAAGTAAAAAATGGGATAGCTTGAGTATAGCACAGGTACACAAGACGTTCTCTTATAAATCTGTGCTAAAAGTGGATGACGATACTTGTGTCCCTAACTCTGCAGGGGAAAGGGCCAGCACCATGCATGGCTTCTTTGGCATTACCTGTCTCCCCAAAGTACTGTGAGATAGAGTGCACATGTAGTAACAAATGTCTCACTATATGTCCATGGACAATGGTGTATAATAGGAGGGGCAGCTATTCCATCAACTGACTGATACTGTGCAATGCACAGGGGCTGATAGCCAATGTATCTCCAAAGCAACCTGCTAGTGCATTTGATTCCCACATATGGCATGGAAGTCATCTCTGTTGCTGCTTAGTGCACAGTAAAATTCCACAGGGCCACCTAGTAAGTAACAGCATCTCTACAGTCACACAGAGCATTTATTCATGCCTTAGCTGTCCTGACCTCCTGCATCACTACTGTGTTTCGGGTGATGCAGGATACCCCTGGAGCCATGACTGATGATGTCTATAAGGAACACACATAGTGCGGCCAAAATGCTAAACAGAACCACGTGTGCACAAACTAGGAACATTCTACAGCAAGAAGCCTGCTGAAATCCCTGTTACACTATCATGAAATGTCAAGCAGAACGTCTGTCCCTGCCATGGTCTGCTAACTATCTGTGGTATGCTGACTGCTACATAATCTAATTAACAGGATGCAGGAACCTCCATATCTGTTATAGCAGGTCTTGCCACAGCCACCATGGCACCATCCACCAGCAGTGATGACAGTGATGTCAGTAGATGGCAGTCAGTGGCTGCACCACACCCCCCTCAGACACCATGATGCACAGTATACAGCAGAGCAGGTGAAGGAAACTGTGCAAAAGTCCAGTTGGAACTGCAAATCAAGGGAAGGAGCTGGCAACATGGCAGATCTGATGTAGGCAACGTTGGGGAGTGATGGGCCAATGAGTTTCCATTTGAAGGAGTGGCAGATGATGCAGTATATGGCTGAAGAGGATATGTCACAGGAAGATGTTCTGGAACTTTCTGTAGAATGCCCACATGAAACAGAGAGCAAAGAATGTACTCTCGGTTTAAAAAAAAATATCTAAGGGAAAAGTTGCTTGATTTAATACAGATGGACAGATATATTAAAATTGATGAAGGAACCATATTACAGAAAGTAAATATGACCCAAAATGTTAGAAGTATGATAAAACAGATGAATACAGTAATCAAGACCATTAACAGAAATTCTTGTGATATAATAGAAATAAATAGGAAATATTTCTGTGCAGCTAAATTAATAACAGATAAACATTTACCACAAAAACATAGAGCAGTAAGGGAAAGGAAGGAGAGAAATCAAATGCCATCATGGAAGCACCAAAGAGAGAAAACTATAAAGCAATTAAGTAAGAAAAAATATAGAAGAGTGAACAGATCAATAAAACACTTAGATAAATAGATGTGGTAAAAGCAATGCATAGTATCAGAACAGACCAGGCTCTATCATACCTAATGCCAATAATAAACTAAAGATATTAGCACATGCAGAAAAACTTATAAAATATGCCTGTAAATACAAAGGAAAAGTACAAAATAAGCAATTCATTGATGACTTAAAAACATTTTGTAGAGAAGTGGGAAACAAAGTAAAAGGGATAGAAATACCACAAAAAAAAGAAGAAATAGACATGTTTTGACATTTTGGAGAAATATTTATGAAGACCCTGAGGAACACAGTAAAGATGTTGTGTTCAGATCGTAAAATTCAAAGAAACAGTAAGGAGTTTAAAGGATATGAAAAAGGATGAAGTAACAGCTAGACAAACTGAAACAAAATTAAGAAAAACTAATTGGAAAACTCAAGGCCTACATGTAGTACCTAACTTCTGGCTTAAGTATTAGCATTTTTATACAAAGATTTAGCCCTGAGTAAGAGTAACTTATATGTGCATCCTGAACAGACAACATCCTGATTAACAGCAGGAAAAATGATGCTCTTCCTGTAACCCAGACTTAAAACTGCAGACCAATATCCATACCTCTCAAGTGTACCTCATTATGAAGAATGTACCTCATTTGGGGTCTGAAAAAGTTCATGTTCCTCAAAGTTCCATATGGAAAGGGTCTGTCACAGATTCAGTGTTAGGAATTTAACTGATATTCATGGTAATATAAATGAATTATATTAATTATTTAAAAGATCTTTATTATGAGTAAAACCAGCATGTTTCAACCATCTTATGACCTTCCTAGATGAAGTTGTTAATAAGCCATTAGTATGTGTTCCACATTTTGACCATTTGTTCCACATTACGAGGACTAGTGTTCCTCATTTTGGAGATGGAAGGTTGAGAGCTAAGCCAACTTGACTTCCAATGATGCACAGACTACTGGAACTGATGCTGACAGAGTTTATAGTCATTTAAAAAATAATCATGGGAATAGTACAAAAGGGTAACAAAAGAAAGTCATATAGAGCAAAGAATCATTTGTTGTTAAATAAAGCAATAATAGAGCATTGTAAAAATGGGAAGAATCTAAGTATGGTTGGACAGATTATAAAAAAAGTATCTGACAGCATCCCACATTCATGGATAAAAGATTGATTGCAGATGTATAAAACAGATCATATATTGATCAATTACATTACAATGACCATGAAACAGTAGCAAGCCACTTTGCAGTTAAGCTGCGACAAAGGAAAAATGATTATCCCAAAAATAAAAGTTCAAAGGGGGGATATTTCAGGGTGAATTTTTGCCACTGTTGTTGTTTTGTCTTTCTCTTAACCCATTAAGATTAATTAACAGATTAAGTTATGGATACAACCTGGCTCCCAGAAAGCAACCTTGCTTAAAGACTTCTCATATACTTTTTGTGGATGACTTAAAACTGTATAGTTCATCAGATGACGAGTTGAAAGCACAGCTGCAAGTGATTAAAACTTTCTCAGATGATATAAGAAAGTAATTTGGTCTTAATAAACAAACATTGCACTGTCAGTGGTGCACACTTGCCTTTGGTGCAGAAAGCTGTGGGTTCTGTTCTCACAACTGTAGATCAGTTACTGACACTGCAATGCAGCATAATGGGATACTGTACTCCTGAGTGTGTTGTCCTTCAGATGAGATGTTTAACCAAGGCCCCATCTGCTTGAGTTACAGGTAGCTCAGGAGGATGTAAAGGATGTTATGGCATCTATCGAAATGATAGACAGAAGTTACCCAATGTCCTGACCAGATGTCCCACAAAAGTATAAATAACACCTTGAGTCTTTCTTGTAAAGAGGCTACTAGTCTAGTGGGACTAACATGTTCAACAAAAGGATAAATAAATAAAAAATAAAATAAATGTGCACAAGCAATATGTAAGTCAGAAAAGTTGCAGTATCAAGAAAATATCAGTCTGGGATAGGAATGTGATATAAAAGAACTTGAGCAAGAGGGAGACTATAAATGTTTGGAAACTGATGAAGAACTGGCAATAATATATGGAAAAATACAAATAAAACTTGCCAGTGAATGCTTTAAATGACTAAAACTAATATTGAAAACAGCCTTGACATCTAGGAATAACGTCCAGGCTATAAACCAATTTGATCTTCCTGTGTTAACTTACAGTTTTGGTGTGATATACCAGCCTCTAAAGGTAATGTATCAGTTGGACAGGAGAACAAGAAAAATGCTTTACGATTATCAAATGATATGTAAAAATCAGTGTATTCCAAGATTATTTATTCCTCGCGCTGAATGGAGTATGGCCTTCCTTGAAATTATTTACCTGTACAGATCTGTAGTAATGGGACTGCACACATATCTGCTGATCTCATCAGATCCAAACCTAGTGAAAGTTTTAATACATGAGTAGAGGAAGTCTAAGATAATCTCTCTGCTTTGTTTAGCAGAAGCATTCAGGTGGCAAGTGGCAATGGAAATCAAACCAGAAGTAGCAAAAATCAGACAGCAAGTGAAGGTGCCATGAAACAAAAGAAAGAATATAAGGAGAAGGATCAGACGAGAAGAAAAGAAATGTGGAAAAGTCATGAATATAGTGGCAAGTATAGAGATCTCCTGGAAAAACCTCATGTTGATCAGGATTTGATGCAGAAATGGTTAAGGAAAGGTGAGTTGAAACCAAAAAATGAAAGGGTAATAATTGCAGCCCAGGATAATGGACTACATACATGTTGGTTTACAAAGTCCATTCAACATGTGGGAGAAACAGGTATATGTAGGTTCTGTAAAAAAACAATTGGAAACAGTCAACCATCTCCTTGCAGGGTGGGATTCAGTCATGGAAAAGGGCTTGTGCACTAAAAGGCACAATAATGTGGCAAGACTATTACACTGGGGATTGTGCAAATCCTACAATATAGAAGTAGCTGAGGAGCATTGGAAACATGAATAATGACATCTATATCACATGGAGTCAACCATTACCAGCACTTCAAAAAATAGATGTCTGCTTGTAAATGTTTCATCTCCCAAGCTCCTGCTTATACTTATCAAGGGTATAACAACTTGTCAGATATTTGGGATGCATGGCTAGGTTAAAAAGGTCTTTGTGGTCATTAGCCTAGTAAACACACACAAACCTATGAATATGAGACAAAAGAAGAAATGAGCAATGAAATTGCTGCACCTAGTAACTACAGTGTCCTACATACAGAGTGAAACAATGTCATAAAATATCAGGATTTGCAGGCAGAAAGATACTCAGATAGTTGCAATAGTAGTAGAAGCAATGGATCTAAAAGAAAATAATCTACAGTGGTACTTTTAACTTAGATATGCTAGCAATACATGTACCATCATATGAATTGTAGAAGGAATCAGTTCTGGGCACAGTGTGGGTGCTGTGAATAGCATTTATTTGGCTAAGATCAAAGACTGAAACAATACTAATTTCTTGAACTTTATTTACATCCTGAATTAGGAATGGGGTCCATTCCTGTTATGGTATTATAAACCCAAAAGACTTGGAGAAATTAAACCAAGAGTAGGTGAAGTAACAATTTCTAGTCAACATCCCTGGCACACACACACACAGTGGTAGTGCATTGTCACACAGAAAAAAAGTATGCAAGTGGTATTTTTAAAGGCTATGCTGGGCAATGCAAGGCCATGTGATGCTGTGCATTAGACATCTCCACAATGATCCACATAGACCACACAGGACAGAGGGTTTTGTGGATCTCAGCCTTCATCATTTGCAAAGGTGTGGGTCACACTGACACATGGCTGGAAACACAACCTGTATGGTTTACATGTAGAAAGAGGTGGACACATGGGTCTGATGGAGGGGGGACCTCTGTGTCACAGATAATATATTTTACAAAAGGAGTGGGTGAGTCAGTATTTAACTGTATTGTGGGGTCACTGTGATGTTAGTATGTAGTTGGAAGAGTGGCCAACTGTTACAATGATGGAAAGGAAACACTGTGGTTAGAGTCTGGTGCTGTGAGGTCCGTCCCTGACAGCTCTGTGTAGTAGCCATCATCAGTGACATGGGGTAAAGTGTAATACTCTCTTGTCACAAGTGCAGGTTCTTCCTACAATGACCTACCAGGGCAGTCAACCAAAGTATGCACATACCCCATCCATGATGAATTACATTGATGGACAGGACAGTAAGGAAGGCACTAGCTATTCACTGTATGGACGTTGTTCCTGGAAACAATGTGTCTCACCACAGACTGCAAGGACCTATCATGACATCATCACTAAACTCTATTGTCTCCTGGGACACTGGCGCTGCTGAATGACACCCCCAAAATAGCCACATAACAGACTAATAATTTCCATGTTGGTGTAGGTAGCTGCAGACTGTACCTCATAGCCTTGCACATCTCCTGCTTCATCCCACTCATCATTCACATATCAGGGGCTGGCTATGATACCAGACACTGCAATGATTTCCTGGTAGGCTGCTGGGTAGTGGGTATACCTACATCACATGCAGTGCAAATGAATGGCATTGCAGCCATGTGGGAGGGA